>NC_084548.2:67012500-67112500 GCF_033978685.3 Nerophis lumbriciformis
TTTAGCCAACTAGCCGCATACAGTGTAGCTAGCAGCGTCGCCATGGCGAGCAGGAAAAGTTCGCACTCTAAAAGAAACGACGGGGACAAATATTCAGTATTGTTGCCCA
The DNA here is from genome assembly GCF_033978685.3 of Nerophis lumbriciformis. Taxonomy (NCBI): domain Eukaryota; kingdom Metazoa; phylum Chordata; class Actinopteri; order Syngnathiformes; family Syngnathidae; genus Nerophis; species Nerophis lumbriciformis. Next base: position 67,012,610 of record NC_084548.2, read on the forward strand.
CTTACAACGAAAGGGAAAACATTTCTTTGATCGTGTGGCTTTTGGTGAAATATTTCGATGAAAGGTGAGTTTAGTACACCTCGCTTGGCTAACGCTGTTAGCTTAAACCAGGCAGTGATGAGGTGTCACTTAATTTAGCTCAGAACATGTTTGAGAATTGTATTTTTTATAGGTAAGTAGGTCTTTATTGTCATTGCACAAGTACAAATAAACTTTGTTTTTTAGTACAAACCCGTTCGAGATTAGACAAACAAACAGTGTACACTTTACAGGGTTACAGAACAGGAACGCCGTAAAAGATGGGGAAAAAGGTAAACACTGGGGAAGGATGAGTATAAAAATACAATCTAGACTGGGCTCAGTGTTTCCCACAGGACAGGCATCTATTTGTGGTGGTGTGGTCGGGGGAGGGGGGTGGCGGCGGCAGCGGCGATGACCAAGAAGAACGCGGAGTTATTTTATGTACATATTTAGCTCATTAAAATTACAGACAGGAAGGCGAGAAACACTTTATTTCAACAGACTCTGGCGCCGTACCTGTCGTCAAAACTCCAAAGACCGACTGCACAGTTGCGCTAACAAAATAAGAGTCTCAGAAAGCTGGCGTGCACAAGCTATCAAGCTACGGAGTTTGCCGACAATGTATTTCTTGTAAAGTGTATACAAAGGAGTACAGAAACTAGACAAATAAGATGCCAAAAACCAACCACTTTATGTGGTATTGGACAGAAAGGAGGACTTTTTTTCTCCTCCATTCGAAAATGCGGACGTTATCAGCACCACTGTCTGATTACAATCAATGCAAGTCATCAGAATCAGGTAATACACCAACTTATATTGTATTCTTGTCTTCATGAAATAAAGGAATCTATATGTGTTAAACATGCTTGTATTATCTTTAAACACCTTTAACTTGTTAACAATATTAACTATATGTGTTAAACATACTTGTATTATCATTAAACACCTTTAATTTATTAACAATATTAACTATATGTGTTAAACATGCTTGTATTATCTTTAAACACCTTTAACTTGTTAACAATATTAACTATATGTGTTAAACATGCTTGTATTATCATTTAACACCTTTAACTTGTTAACAAAAACATATATTTCATAAATAAGTAAATATAAATTATATATATGAATGAGGTAGAGCCCCACGACTTGATCAATTGAAAAGTAGCTCGCCTGCAGAAAAAGTGTGAGCAACCCTGAGTTACACCCATCTGAACAGGTCAGCCACCTGTTTAAAGCCCGATCACAGTTGAAATCTTGAAATGAAGGGCCTTTAATGGCCAAAACATTAACCTGGACAACATTTTAACAGCTGGTTGGCTCAGATTTTATTCTTTTTATTGCATTCACATTAAAGCTGAAACGACGCGTCGACGTAGTCGACGTCATCGGTTACGTAAATACGTCGACGTCGTTTTTATGCGTCGACGCGTCCCTAATTTACGTCACACTGCCGTCATGGCGGAGCGCAAAGCAGACGATGCGAGCGGTGCGAGCGAGGGGAAAAAAGCACGCCAAAAGTCGTCAAAAGTGTGGGAGTATTTCAATAAACAGCCTTATAATGTTGTAGCGGCGAACAGCTGTCTCGTCAGCTGACTCGCGAGCTCGCAACCGTGGCTGTTTAGCAACCAGCCAAACCCCACTTAATAAAATTATATTTTATCTTAGAGCACATCCGCATCCCTATTACCTAGGCAACCCCAGGAAATGTATATAATTCGGCATTATTTCGGCCAGTCGGCTTATATGATCAGAGCCGATCAGTTTACGTTCACGCGCAGGTATAACGCGGGGCGCTCCCGTCTCATCTGTTGGGGCACGAGCCCAGTAATTAGACAGCTTTGTCAAATCAAGGAGTACAAAAGACGCCAGCGCAGAGTGGAAAAAGGTTTAGTTCATTACAGATAACCAAGAGTTGTGCCAAAAGTATGTAAGATTTAATATTTCTCTTCGTGGGTGTGGCGCACTTGTTGCGCTGGTGAGATGGGTGGGTGGGGGGTGGGGGGGGGGGAGTTGTGTGCATGTAGCGTGCTTAGTCTGGGGGCTAAATACACACAGTGTGTTATGTAACTGTTGTTTAGTGTTGATATTCTTTGCTTAGTTTGATAAATGTTGGAGCAGTTTGCTTCATCAGGAGGGTGAAGTCGCTCAACTTCAAGTGTTGGATTTAACTGTGTTGGATCATTGGCTGCTGGTGAGGCAATAGAAAAAGGGGCATTTTTCTACCAGTAGACAGCGTTTAAGATTGAGTGTTTCACTGCTAAATTAATAATATATTTATATTGAATATGGATTTTAAATATGTATCTAAATAGGTGGTTAATTGGTTAGGTATTTATGTATTTGCATATTGGGTTTTCTGCTGCATTTATCTATTGTGTTTCTGGGTTTAAATGTATTTTATATGTATCTTGGTGCATTTATGTTGAGACAATTTATTTAAAATCTGTTTTAACTTAAAGGGAAAAGATGTGTCCATTTTCTTGCACTTGTTTAATGGTTAAGAGTTTGATAGCCTAATTAATAATTGTAAATTATGGTATTGATAATTGATTGATTTTTTACAGCATGTTTATCTTGTGGTGTTTTGTCCTTAAAGGTTTTTCACCTACTAAAGAAGCTAAAGGCTACTAAAGACAGCTAATGACAGCTAAAGAAACTAAAGTCTACTAACACTGCTAAAGACTGCTAAAAAGACTAAAGAAGAAAAAAGAAGCTGTTTCTTCGTTGGAAAAACTGTTGCAAACTAAAGGAAAATAAAAGGAATAAGTAACTACGGTCTGGTCTTTTGAGTGAAATCCAGAAGCCACATTCAGCATTGGTACATCCCTTCAAGTGTGGGATAAGCACCGCGAAAAAAGCAAAACACTTGACAGTTGTTGTATGCACACTGTGTCGAGCGGAAATGGCCTATCATAGCAGCACAACGGCTATGAAGGAACATTTGAAAAGAAAGCACCCGACAGCGTTCTTGCCATCACCATCAACTAGTCAATCGTCCGCGTGAGTATACGTTGTCATCATTACACAAAAACATGAATGTGTCATTTGTATCTGCGTTGTAAATTCATAAACTAAAACACTGTTTCGCTCTGAGGCGCATTTGGCGTGCCTGTTCAGTGTTTACAAAGACGCGCTCCTCTTTAACGCTAACGTTAACTAGTTGTGCAAATACCTTTTACAACATTAACAGTTACATATACTATGTACAAACCAACAATTAACTTTCACTTTAATCATACTATCATTGTTGTGTTATTAAGCAAAATAAGCAATACTTTTACTTTTGTTGAAATGTTTACACTGTTACAGAATATTTCCTTTTGCACTTTTTTGTATTGGATGTTTATCTTTATTTTTGCACATTTGAAAGCAAAATAAGCAATACTTTTACTTTTGAAATGCTTATACTATTGCAGAATATTAAGATTTGCACTGGATGTTTACTTTTATATTTGCACATTAAAAAGCAAATAAGCTACTTTTAATTTTGTTAAATGTTAAAAGTTTTAAATGTTTACATTGTTACAGAATATTTTGTCATGTTGTTGTCAATGTTGACTGAGTGGCCATACTTTTTTTTTTGTAAATAAAAGTCATGCCTTTTGAAAAAACTGGCCAACATTTATTTTTTCATCTTCATTTTAAATTAAAAAAATAATCGGTAAAAGGAAAAATAATCTATAGATTAATCGAAAAAAATAATCTATAGATTAACCGATTAATCGGAAAAAATAATCTATAGATTAATCGATAGAAAAATAATCGTTAGCTGCAGCCTTAATTCACATGCTGCAGTGGACAGTGGACAATTTAGCTTAATTATTAATGCAGTATCTGAAGCACTGTCTCCACGTGTGTTTATTGACAACAGGGTTATAACCTGGACACGTCAGCTCGTCGGTATGAAAACAGGTGACTGTTATTACGTGCGTCTGCCCCGGCCCCCGAGTCAAACAGCGGCGGTGTTAATGAAGCAGCGTCAGGCTGCTCACCGTCAGTGAAACGCTCGGTGAAATCGCGGATTAACGTTAAATATATGACGAGCCGCGAGCGATGCAGCTATAACCTATATTACCCTCGTATTTTCATCCCGTCGGTCCGTTCTTCTTCTTCTTCTTCTTCTTCTTCTTCTGGCCCACCAGGTGAATTAAGTGCTATTGGCGGAGTTACAATGCATAGTAGGCTACCGCCACCTACTGCACCGGAGTTGTAACTACAAGGTACATTCACAGACAGAGTCCCATTGCTTTTATGAGCGGTTGAGCGAGTCAAAAGCCGAAAAATCCATTTGTGGCGGACGTAATTCTTTCGTGGCGGACCGCCACAAATAAATGAATGTGTGGGAAACACTGTGGGCTCTTAAGGGGGCCTAGTCTGGAGTGGGGGAAAAACCTCCATAGCAAAGCACATATACATATTACAACATACAACTGGAGACTTGCAACAGACTTAGACTTCCTTTTTATTGTCATTCAAATTTGAACTTTACAGCACAGATAAGAACGAAATTCCGTTACATAAGCTCATGGTAGTGCAGGATAAAAAAAAGCAATAAGGTGCATATATAAATAAATAAATAGGTTACTGCACAGATAAATATATTGCACTTTTTCACATGCGTCCACGTTTATGGATGTATGTTATATTGTCTTTTTTATTCCAGCGAGTTAATCCATTTTGGGGGGAGTTGAGGGGATAATTTAATTATGATGCATTCAAGAGTCTTACGGCCTGAGGGAAGAAGCTTCGGAGGCTGCGGAACCTCTTTCTAGAGTCCAGCAGTGAAAACAGTCCTTGGTGGGGGTGGGAGGAGTCTTTGCAGATTTTCTGAGCCCTGGTCAGGCAGCGGCTTTTTGCGATCTCCTGGATAGGAGGAAGAGGAGTCCTGATGATCTTTTCCGCCGCTCCTCACCACGCTCTGGAGAGACTTCCAGTCTGAGGCATTGCAGGCTCCAGTCCAGATAAGGTCATTTAAAAAAATAATAGAATAAGATAAATAAATTAAAAACATTTTCTTGAATAAAAAAGAAAGTAAAACAATATAAAAACAGTTACATAGAAACTAGTAATTAATGAAAATGAGTAAAATTAACTGTTAAAGGTTAGTACTATTAGTGGACCAGCAGCACGCACAATCATGTGTGCTTACGGACTGTATCCCTTGCAGACTGTATTGATATATATTGATATATAATGTAGGAACCAGAATATTAATAACAGAAAGAAACAAGGGGAGGGAGTTTTTTTGGGTTGGTGCACTAATTGTAAGTGCATCTTGTGTTTTTTATGTTGATTTAATTTTTTAAAAAAAACAAAAAACGATACCGATAATTAAAAACACGATACTGATAATGGCAGCACGGTGGAAGAGGGGTTAGTGCATCTGCCTCACAATACGAAGGTCCTGAGTAGTCTTGGGTTCAATCCCGGGCTCGGGATCTTTCTGTGTGGAGTTTGCATGTCCTCCCCGTGACTGCGTGGGTTCCCTCCGGGTACTCCGGCTTCCTCCCACTTCCAAAGACATGCACCTGGGGATAAGTTGATTGGCAACACTAAAATTGGCCCTAGTGTGTGGATGTGAGTGTGAATGTTGTCTGTCTATCTGTGTTGGCCCTGCGATGAGGTGGCGACTTGTCCAGGGTGTACCCCGCCTTCCGCCCGATTGTAGCAGAGATAGGCTCCAGCGCCCCCCGCGACCCCAAAGGGAATAAGCGGTAGGAAATGGATGGATGGATACTGATAATTTCCGATATTATCGGACATCTCTAATTACAACATACAACTGGAGACTTGCAACAGAGGGGAGGGAGTGGGGACTACGGTGGCAGGCTGCAGCTCTTCAGGCGCTGCCCATTCGTCCATCACCCCTAAGGGATTCACATAAAGGGCGCTCGATAGCCATGTGTGTTGTACTCAATGGTTAACTGGACATCTTTATGTGCTCGACGCCTCAATCATTGGTATGTGTTCATCTACAAAACCATTCTGGGTATCACTCCATCTTATCTGTCTTGTCTTTTAACAAAGTACCACAAGGAAGTCACAATCTTCGTTCAATGAATGTTCTGCAATTTGTCGTCCCCAAAGTAAGAACTGAACTGGGCAACTAAGCATTTAGGTTTTCAGCACCAAAGGCTTGGAATAACCTACAATCGAATCTTCAACTTCAAACCCTTGTTACATTAAATGAGTTTAAAGCTTCTGTGAAAGGATTGCAGTCTACCTTGTCTGTATGCACATGTGTCATGTGAGCAAGTTTTAATGTTGTAAATTTGATGTTTTATGTGTTGTTTACTGTTTTTAATGTAACCTTGCTGCTGCCCTCTTGGCCAGGTCTCCCTTGGAAAAGAGATCTTTGATCTCAATGGGATTTTACTTGGTTAAATAAAGGCTAAATAAATAAAAAAGATAGGGGGTGGGGTATGTGTGTGTGGCTTATATTTTTCGTGGATGCATGTGTGTGTGTGTAAGCCTGCCACGTGTTTCTGTTCCGCGGCCTTGATGTCGTGCAGCCGCTAGTCAGTCCAAAGTAAACAACAACGGGTGTGTGTCCATGAGGGGAGTTTGTCGTGTCTTCACCGCACTGTCCTTCGGAAGAGTCTCGAAGCAATCCAAGTTAGAATGTTTTGTATGCGAGTGGAAATAAAATTTGCTTTTCACTCTAAATTGTCTATGACTGGTCCTCAAATTCATCCTGCAGGGTAGACAGTCGGATGTTATCCAAATCGCAAAGTGTCCAAAGTTCTTCCCGCATCCTCCAATGATTTGTGGCAGCTTTGGGGTACTTTGAACTTCCAATTTGTGGACCAACCAGAGCAACGCTTACTCTAATCAGCAGATGTTCTGTTGTCATAATTCCTAATAAGTGATATCTCGACTGAAGGGTCTCCGGTCACGCGGCACTCCTTTTCCGCCCAGGAACCCGTCGTGTGTCCGGCAACAACCGCAGGTTCCCCCAAACCCAAGATCTTGTCAATTTCGTTGAGGCCAGTTAAATAGTTCCAATGTTTAGATTTGGAGAGCAGTGCAAAAAGAGGCAACAAGAACGTTAAGACAAGACAAAGAAGCAAGCAGGGGAGGAAAGGGGAGCGTCCGCCCTCGATGAGTGCCAGTGGGAAAAGACATATAACATGTATCTTATCCTACTAGAGATGCGCGGTTTGCGGACACAACCACGGAGTCCGCGGATTATCCGCGGATTATCCGCGGGTCGGGCGGTTGAAATTAAAAAAAAAATTTGATTTTATCCGCGGGTCGGGTCGGGCGGTTGAAATAAAAAAAAATTAGATTTTAAATAGATTCAGGCGGGTGGCAGTTAAACCAATTCGGAAATATATATACATAGTTAAATGTTGTTACCCACATACGAAAAACGAGCAGGCACCTGCAGCATGCCACAACAGAAGAAGAAAAAAAAAAAGAGATGGCAACGCCGGCAGCACGTGGTACGCGACAAACTAAAAAAGGGAATACTAAAGACCAGGGGGAAAAAAAGGCCAGAAAAGTTCAGCGTGGACTCGTTTTTATGAGGTTGTAAATCAGGATGATAGTAATGCTGGCTACGTGATTTGCAAGAGCTGCGACGCTGTTTATGTCTACGACAGTCACAAAACCGCGCGGGACATCTAACATGGTGCATCACATTTGTGCAAAACCCCGAACCTCCACAAACACCCTGAGCATGAGCAGTTTCGTCCGCCGTGATCCCAGAAGAGTGCCACAGGATGTTAAAACAAGGCTTACAGATGCATGTGTGAATGCAGCTGCCTGCAGCATTTTGAGTGGCGCGAGCGCGCTTGGAGGTGCGCTCAGCGCGGCTCCCAGATGATTGCGCACTGGTGTGCGTCTGGGCCGTGACAGCGTGGCACGTATTGAATGTCTCTGCTGCATTGGATCAGTCTCCTTTCTTTAACAGGCAAAAGCTTTATAACCTCACTAATGCCTTGCATCCTCTATATTAGATATATAACAACGGGCGGGTCGCGGATGGCGGGCGGGTGCGGTTTTGATTAAATGTTAGTTCGGGTGCATGGCGGATGGTGGACGACTTTTGTGATGCGGTTGCGGATTAAATAATTGCCTATCCGCGCATCTCTATATCCTACGTATTTCGTATAATATCAAAATAACATTTTAGCATGCCAATTTAACTAACTAATTGTTTTGTCTTGAATTACCAGTGGTTACAAATACGAGATTATCATCATCGACGACGGAAGCCCAGACGGGACACTGGAGGTGGCGAAACAACTGAAAACAATTTATGGAGAGGACAAAATTGTACGTTTCTCATTTTGTCTTAATTATTTCATGTGTTTGTTGAATTTAACGTACACATTCTTATTTCATGTGCAAGCTTCTACGACCAAGACCGTCGAAGTTAGGCCTGGGTGAGTTCAAAAGTGTCAACATAATAAACACTTAACGTGTATCAGTGTGAAATATTAATGGACACTTTTTACATAATAATAATATTAAGGGACTGCTTACATCCATGGTATGAAGCACGCCACTGGAAACTTCATCATCATCATGGATGCTGATCTCTCCCATCATGTGAGTATCTACAAACGAGGAAAACATTTTCATTTGTATTGCAATATAATCCGAAGAGTTTTCATTACATTGAAATGTTTTTCTTGTCAGCCCAAATTCATTCCGGAGTTTATCGAGTAAGTCCTTCATTTCTTTGTCACTTATTATTTAGGATGGACCTGTAGAAATATAAAATATATATCATTATGTCAGCAACTAGATGCAGCATGCTAGAAGTTAGCATCTTCTTGTATTGTACCTACTCTTATTTAGGGGTGTAACGGTACACAAAAAATTCGGTTCGGTACTTACCTCGGTTTAGAAGTCACGGTTCGGTTCATTTTCGGTACAGTAAGAAAATGTAATGTAAAAAATTGTAAATCCAAGACCTCAACCGACTGTCATGGAATAGATATGGTAACGATAAAAAAGGTTATACAAGAAATTTCAGAACCTCTGACATATATCACCAATGTATCATTTTTAACCGGCAAATTCCCTGATATAATGAAAATTGCAAAAGTTGTACCAATTTATAAGAATGGAGACGTACACCAGTTTACTAACTACAGACCAGTTTCATTACTTCCACAATTCTCCAAAATCATGGAAAAATTATTCAATAGTCGATTAGATTTATTTATTAACAAAAGTGGGACGCTTGTGGAGAACCAATATGGATTCCGAGCAAATATCTCAACATCAATAGCATTAACCAAAATAACAGAGGAAATTACCAATGCAAGCAATAGATGGTAAAGAATGTGCGGCCGCAGTATTCATGGACTTAACAAAAGCATTTGACACAATTAATCATGATATTTTAATACGAAAATTAGAACAATATGGCATCAGAGGTTTGGTATTGAATTGGGTAAGAAGTTATTTAACCAACAGGAAGCAATATGTGAAGATGTGTGAAAATATGTCAACACGGCTAGATATATCCTGTGGTGTACCCCAGGGATCAATACTGGGACCAAGATTGTTCAATCTTTATATAAACGACATTTGTAAGGTTACGAAGGACTTAAAGTTGGTTTTATTTGCGGACGACACAACTGCTTTCTGTTCAGGAGAGAGCACACAGAAGATAATACAAATTAAAGCTGTAAGCAGCGTTTTTCGGGCCCGCGTATTTGGCAGGTGCTAGTCCTAAGTGTCCCAATACTTTTGTCTACTTTTAGTCTGAAGTGTCCCAAGACTTTTGTCTAGTGTACCTACCTTGTCTGCATTGTGTGGGCACGTTGGTGCTTCCTGCTTTTAAGCAGCCATCTTAAAAAAACAGCATTGCAGGAGCATCAGTGCAGCGGGTCTTTGAAGGGTCATAAAATCAAAACCGGAGCAGGTATTAAAAATCCCATCTATACTTTTAATCACAAGGGTTTTATCTCTCACCTGTGTTAGTTTGAAGGCGAAACGACAAACGCGCTCAGAGGAGATAGATTTTGAAGGAAGGTGACCGGTTTTAACAAAAATGTAGTTTTGAAGGGGGAATAGAAAACTTCCTGTTGATTTTTGCTGGGGGTTGTCAATTTATGAAATGTAGGTCTAAGTGAGACCTACATAGAGACTTTTGTTTCATGTCTCTCCGACCTTCCCAGTGGGAGTTACAGGCAGTTCTGTAATTTTTTTCATCCGAGGAGCAGTTTTTTGTGCGTTTTATTAAAAAATTGCTGTAGAGCACAATTTTTAGATTTGGGGTTAGGTTTTTTCATTAGATCACAGTTTTAGCCAGTCCTGATGTGTGTGTTAAGTTCGGTGAGTTTTGAAGCATGTTAAGGGGGTCAAATTACAGCTCAAAAAGGCAAAAGTGACTGTTTTTAGTACTTTTTTGTCTTGAAGGGGGAATTGCCAACTTCCTGTTGATTTTAGCCCGAGAATGTACCATTATGAAAGTTAGGTCTGAGTCAGACCTACATAGAGGATTTTGTTTCATGTATTTCCGACCTTCGTAGTGGGAGTTACAGGCAGTCTAGTTGTTTTTTCTTCCTAGGGGGCGCTAGAGCGCAATTTTGATTTTTGCAGTTTTTTGTTTTTTTTATTAAAAGACAATTTTCGCAGGTCCTGATGTGTGGGTCAAATATGGTGAGTTTTGAAGCATGTTAAGTGGGTCAAATTAGTGCTCGAAGAGGCGGCGGAAGAATAATAAAGAATAAAACGAACGAAAAACAATAGGTCCTTATGTCCCATTGCATAAGGACTCCCTGTGGGAGTCCTTTTGCAATGGGCCATTGCGGGCCCTAATAATAACAGAAGAAATGAACAAATTAAAAAGATGGTTTGACAAAAACAGACTATCTTTGAATCTCAGTAAAACTAAAATAATGCTATTTGGTAATAGTAGAAAAGAGCATCATACACAAATACAAATAGACGGAGTAGACATAGAAAGGGTAAAAGAAACTAGATTTTTGGGAGTATTAATAGATGATCAAATGAACTGGAAATCTCATATACAAAACATACAACATAAGGTGGCAAAAAACATTTCAATAATGAATAAAGCAAAATATGTCCTGGGCCAAAAATCACTTCATATTCTCTACTGCTCGCTAGTGTTACCATATCTGAGTTATTGTGCAGAAATATGGGGAAATAATTACAAATGTGCGCTACATTCGTTAATTGTGTTACAAAAAAGATCAGTTAGAATAATACATAATGTTGGATATAAAGAACATACAAACCCTTTATTTATTAAGTCAAAAATATTAAAGTTCGGTGATTTGGTAAAATGATGTACAAAGCAAACTATAACCTGCTACCAAAGAATGTATAACAATTCTTCTCAACTAAAGAGGAGAAATATAACCTTAGAGGAAAAAAATAATTTAAAACATTTATATGCACGTACAACACTTAGAACTTTTAGCATATCAGTATGTGGAATTAAATTATGGAATGGATTAAGTAAAGAAGTAAAAAATTGTACTGATATGATCCAGTTTAAGAGGTTGTTCAAAATAATAGTGCTTACAGAGTACAAAGAAGAAGAATTATGAGAAATACTTTCAACCTTATTGGAAATAAGATATTCTTCATCTCAGTATGTTAATAATGACTGAATTAATTAATTAATTACATATTACAAAACTGTTTGTATACTAATTCATAGATGTTATTTTATTATATAAAAAGGTCAGTAAATGATTCTATACATTTGTAAACGCTTTGAAGTGGGAAAGGGGTAGGATTAAATAAGCTTTGCTTCTTCCTACTCCTTTTCGGGCATGATGTAAAATGAAATGATATGAAATTGTGTGATGTATTATGATGTAAGTGTGTTCATGTTCGAAATAAACTAAAGAAAGAAAGAAAACAACAAAATATAAATTTTTTGGTTATTTATTTACCAAATTTGTAAACAATGGCTTTATCCTTTTAACATTGGGAACATTATAATAATTCTGCCCACGTTAATCAACATTAAACTGCCTCAAGTTGTTGCTCAGGTTAAATAAAATGACAAAACTTTTCTTCTACATATAAAAAGTGCAACATGAAACAGTTTCAAGTCAACTCATCATGCTTAATTTATTACAGCATTTGCGATTTTTATTATGCAAATGTTATATTTGTATCAACATGTGATAGCAGGGACCCTGCCATTCAAAACTAGGCTGCTCCATTACTAATGATTCATGTAACTATAGCTGAAAAAATAGTACAATAGCAATAGGAGAGACTATTCATCCCTGAACACCATGGAGTTCATGTAGGCTTAATGATGCACTTACGGTACATTATTATATCAACTATCAGAGACAGAAACTCTTCATTTAACATAATGTCCCTTTTTGCTGCTTCAACACAGGTCAATCAACACAGAAAAAGGTCAAGTGAAATAACAGACAGACAGGGCTTTGCTGTCCGTAACACACACACACACCGCAAAATGAGCTAACGTTACGCTAAAAGCTAATTAGCCTTCACCTCAAGCCAGGACTGCGAGCGAGCTGAAGCTGCCGTTTATGTTTCTAGAACGTCAACGGGCTCATAGTGATGTTACTAGTAGATTGACTGGGAGGTGTTTATCATTTGGGGAGAGTCCGCTGCCTGATGATTACCTGCTAAACGCTAAGCACTGACGACATGCGCTCTGAATACGCACTGCTGATTGGCTGTTACCGCTGAGTGTGTAACCAATCAGATGGTTGTGTGGGTGGGACAATTCTGCGTGCTGCAGATTACAGACATAGACAGGCAGAACGAAGCGGAATATGTTCGTGTGGAAACTCGTTCGGTACACCTCCGAACCGAACTGAAACCCCCGTACCGAAACGGTTCAATACAAATACCGTTACACCCCTACTCTTGTTACACCTTTATTGTGTTACTCCTAATGTTTTTATGTCCAGGAAGCAGAAAGAAGGCGATTACGATTTAGTGTCTGGCACTCGTTACCGAGGAAACGGCGGTGTCTACGGTTGGGACCTGCGTAGGAAGCTCATCAGGTAGCATGAACAAACAGTATAACCAAAATACAGACGGTTCCTGGGCTGTCATTTTGATTTTTCTCTCAGCCGAGGTGCCAACTTCCTGACTCAAGTGATGCTGAGGCCGGGCGCTTCGGACCTCACGGGCAGCTTCAGGTCAGTTGTATTAGCCGCAATGTGCACGTTTACTTATTTACGTTAAACTCCAGCTTTACAGATGCCGCGTCATTTCATAGTGCACAGTAGTACATAAAACTATTGCGCTAGGGTGTAACGGTACGTGTATTTGTATTGAACCGTTTCGGTACGGAGGGGTCGGTTCAGTTCGGAGGTGTACCGAACGAGTTTCCACACGAACATATTAAAGGGGAACATTATCACAATTTCAGAAGGGTTAAAACCATTAAAAATCAGTTCCCAGTGGCTTATTTTATTTTTCGAAGTTTTTTTCAAAATTTTACCCATCACGCAATATCCCTAAAAACAGCTTCAAAGTGCCTGATTTTAACCATCGTTATATACACCCGTCCATTTTCCTGTGACGTCACATAGTGATGCCAACACAAACAAACATGGCGGATAGAACAGCAAGATATAGCGACATTAGCTCGGATTCAGACTCAGATTTCAGCGGCTTAAGCGATTCAAACAGATGACGCATGTATTGAAACGGATGGTTGTAGTGTGGAGGCAGGTAGCGAAAACGAAATTGAAGAAGAAACTGAAGCTATTGAGCCATATCGGTTTGAACCGTATGCAAGCGAAACCGACGAAAGCGACACGACAGCCAGCGACACGGGAGAAAGCGAGGACGAATTCGGCGATCGCCTTCTAACCAACGATTGGTATGTGTTTGTTTGGCATTAAAGGAAACTAACAACTATGAACTAGGTTTACAGCATATGAAATACATTTGGCAACAACATGCACTTTGAGAGTGCAGACAGCCCCTTTCAGGCGCGCTAAGAACATATATTTTTCTACGATTTCAGCACTCAGGTTAACCATACCTAAATAGACACAAAATACTGCATTACACAAGACTACCCGAATGTACTCGAATGATTGAAAAAAATAAATGTTTTTAAGCTAAATTATTGGTAAACACAGTTTATGTATAATAATTTACGTAAAACCGCGAGTAATGAATAAAGTTTTCATCAATTAATATATTCTGTAGACATACCCTCATCCGCTCTCTTTTCCTGAAAGCTGATCTGTCCAGTTTTGGAGTTGATGTGAGCATCTGCTTTGAGTGTCGCAGGATATCCACACATTTCGGGAGAACATCCGCACCGTAACACAACATAAACACAACAGAACAAATACCCAGAACCCCTTGCAGCACTAACTCTTCCGGGACGCTACAATATACACCCCCCTAACCCCCCACCTCAACGCCACCCCCCCAACACCGCCCACCTCAACCTCAACACTGCCCCCCAACCCCGCCCACCTCAACCTCCTCATGCTCTCTCAGGGAGAGCATGTCCCAAATTCCAAGCTGCTGTTTTGAGGCATGTTAAAAAAAATAATGCACATTGTGACTTCAATAATAAATATGGCAGTGCCATGTTGGCATTTTTTTTTCCATAACTTGAGTTGATTTATTTTGGAAAACCTTGTTACATTGTTTAATACATCCAGCGGGGCATCACAACAAAATTAGGCATAATAATGTGTTAAGTCCACGACTGTATATATCGGTATCGGTTGATATCGGTATCGGTAATTAAGAGTTGGACAATATCGGATATAGGCAAAAAAGCCATTATCGGACATCTGTAATCATGATACTATCCTTGGTATTGACTCAACCGATTTTACAATTGGAGTGTCACACTGGGGCAAACATAGCTGAGCTTTTAAAAGCAGCTATTACTGATTGGAAGTGCGCCTTAAGTGCCTTGCGCACACTTTAACCCTCGCAACCCACCGCAGGGTTTCCCGCGTCACCCGTTTACTCGGGCAGGTTAGACTGGCTGTTTTTTTTGTTGTTGTTTTTTCAAATCGGTATCCAACAGCTACTGCAGTGTTAATGTCCAAGCAGAAGCAGCGACAGCTGCCATCACAGCAGTTCATCATAGTCGTTAAGGCACAACAGAAGAGCACTTTAAAGAAAATGCCAGCTCGTTAGCCACAGCCGAGGGATCAGGAAAAAACAATCATTGATACACTTGACAGCTGCTGAAGACCTTGTGAAGCTGCTGCACCCTTTTAAAGACAGCAACCACAGTCTTGTGTGGGTGGAAAAGTCCTGCGGGTTCTGTCATGGTTCCACTGAAGAGCATGATTGAACAGAGGAAAGAGGTTTAACACTTTAAAAAAAAAAAACATGTTCAGCTCATGCAGGCAAACTTGGAAAACGTTTCAGGATGCACTCGCATTGCTTTGTCATTTTAAAATGAAGTCTGTTTGTCCACTCATATTTTTTTATCAATGTACCGTATTTTTCGGACTATAAGTCGCAGTTTTTTTCCTAGTTTGGCCGGGGGTGCGACTTATGTGTGAAATTATTAACACATTACCGTAAAATATCAAATAATATTATTTAGCTCATTCACGTAAGAGACTAGAGCAGGGGTCGGCAACCCAAAATGTTGAAAGAGCCATATTGGACCAAAAATACAAAAACAAATCTGTCTGGAGCCGCTAAAAATTAAAAGCCATATTACATACAGATAGTGTGTCATGAGATATACATTGAATTAAGATGACTTAAAGGAAACTAAATGACCTCAAATATACCTACAAACGCCGCGCCTGGGAATCATTTTTGGTGATTTAACCCCCAATTCCAACCCTTGATGCTGAGTGCCAAGCAGGGAAGAATGCTGGTATGAGCTTTTAAACATAACCCGTTAACTGCTGCCAATCAAATGGTGAATAAGATACTCTTTAGGGTTCATATGTTTGTAAATCTGACTGTGATGAAGTCAGTGCCTCACCAGCAATCAACCTCACCGCACGTCACTGACATATAGCTAGCCTAAATAGCATGTTAGCATCGATTAGCTTGCAGTCATGCAGTGACCAAATATGTCTGATTAGCACTCCACACAAGTCAATAACATCAACAAAACTCACCTTTGTGCATTCATGCACAATGTTAAAAGTTTGGTGGACAAAATGAGACAGAAAAAGAAGTGGCATAAAACACATACTTGCCAACCATCCCGAATTTTCCGGGAGACTCCCGAAATTCCGCGCCTCTCCCGAAAACCTCCCGGGACAAATATTCTCCCGAAAATCTCCCGCTTTTCAGCCGGAGCTGGAGGCCACGCCCCCTCCAGCTCCATGCGGACCTGAGTGAGGACAGCCTTTTTTCACGACGGGAGGACAACAAACAGGGTGACAAGAACTAAATCATCCAGACTAGAGATAAATTGTATTATTATGTTTATCTTACCTACAAATAAATATATTTGTTAATTTAAAAAAAAAACTAAATACATTTTTACTATATTTTGCTAAAAACATCAAAATTAATTGTATTTTTATTTGTATTTTTTCTGACTCCTTATTACATCCAGCCATAGAATTATACATTTAAATAAACATATTTGAAATAATTAATTTTAAATGATCATAATAATTAGTTTAAAATTACCATATCTAATTATTAAAATAATTGCTTGTTTATCAACAACTTTAGCATTTTATTCATTACATTTTGAAGCTCTCAGAAGGCAAGTTATGTTATATTAAGATTTATTTATGCAAGTTTGAAGTATCAATTATCTAAACACAGTTTTGTTTGCATATTTTCAGGATGTAAATATTATATATGTATATAAATATATATGTGTGTATGGAATGCTTGACTTGGTGAATTCTAGCTGTCAATATACTCCTCCCCTCTTAACCACGCCCCCCACCCCCCCACCTACCGAAATCGGAGGTCTCAAGGTTGGCAAGTATGATAAAATACGTCCTAGAAAGTCGGAGAAAGTTATATATGTAAACAAACTACGGTGAGTTCAAGGACCGCCAAAATTAGTAGGCCATAACGGCGCTCGCCAAATAACCGAATCAGTGAGGCATGTTTAATATAAACAGTGTGCTTTATAACAATTAGGGAGGTTTGCGTCATGTTTGTCCTTCTACGGAAACCATATTAAAACAATTTTTCATACATTTTTGAAAAAGCTCCAGAGAGCCACTAGGGCGGCGCTAAAGAGCCGCATGCGGCTCTAGAGCCGCGGGTTGCCGACCGCCGAACTAGACGTATAAGATTTCATGGGATTTAGCGATTAGGAGTGACAGATTGTTTGGTAAACGTATAGCATGTTCTAAATGTTATAATTATTTGAATGACTCTTACCATAATATGTTACGTTAACATACCAGGCACGTTCTCAGTTGGTTATTTATGCCTCATATAACGTACACTTATTCAGCCTGTTGTTCACTATTCTTTATTTATTTTAAATTGCCTTTCAAATATCTATTCTTGGTGTTGGCTTTTATCAAATACATTTCCCCAAAAAATGCGACTTATACTCCAGTGCGACTTATATATGTTTTTTTCCTTCTTTATTATGCATTTTCGGCCGGTGCGACTTATACTCCGGAGCGACTTATACTCCGGAGCGACTTATAGTCCGAAAAATACGGTAGTTTTCTTAATAGTAGGGCTGTCAAATGATTACCCTATTTTCCAGACTATGAAGCGCCCTGGTATATAAGCCACACCCACTAAATTTGAGAAGAAAAAAATATTTTTCCATATAATAGCCGCACCAGACTATAAGCCGCAGATATATACGTTGTGAAATTAGTTATTTACTCAGAAACATTTTGTAAATGTTTATTTACACACCTTAATTGTTTCCAAACGGTGTCTGTAACACAGCAGTAAAACGGATAATCAAACAGAACAGAAGTCACCATCATGGCCCCACTAGCTCTCCAATCAGCTAAACAGACTTAATAACTACACGGTGACGTTTTGGTGATTTTACGAAACTGAAACAATACAAAAAGAATGGCGTTTTAACTTATGGCCGTTAGCGAAGAAAAATCCATAAATCAGCCACACCGTATTATAAGCCGCAGCGTTCAAAGCATTGGAAAAGAAAAATTCATAGTCTGTAAATTATGGTACACAATTGCCTCTGCATTTACATAAATTTTTTACATGCACCTTAAGAAAAACTGTAGATTTTACGGTAATATAAAAACAACTGGCAGCTTGGTTACCAGAATTTTATTTATAGCATATTACAGTAAATAGAAAAACTGTAAATATGGCCGCTTTTTACAGTAAAATTCTGGCGACTGAGCTGACCGTTTTTACAGTGTACCATTTTTTACAGCTTGTTTATTATCATATTTTAGAATGTATGATGTCATAACATTAGTTGCATTCCTAGATAATATTAAAGTTGAAAAGTTATGCAATTGCATGCAGTACATGTCTTTTTTTCTGTCAAAATGGAAATCACGAATACATTGACAAAATACTTAATTGACTCATATTATTTCCAGGCTTTCGCGGGCCACATAAAATGGTGTGTTGGGCCAGATTTGGCCCCCGGGCCTTAAGTTTTACACCTGTGCCCAAACAATAACACCTTTTCAGTGTCTCTGTCGGTGTATTATGACAACTATGTGTTGAATACAAAACACTATGGCCATTAGCGGAAAAAAAATCCATAAATCAGCCACACCGTATTATAAGCCGCAGCATACAAAGCATTGGAAAATACTTATAGTCTGTAAAATATGGTACACAATTGCCTCTGCATTTACATATATTTTTTACCTGCACCTTAAAAAAATGTTTAGATTTTACGGTAAAACAAAAAAACTGGCAGCTTAGTTAACAGAATTTAACCTTAAATTTATGGGGGGTTTTATAGCATATTAAAAACTGTAATACTGGTATACCACTGTTTTTTTACAGTAAAATTCTGGCGACTGAGCTGACAATTTTAACAGTGTACAATTTGATCAATAGATTGTTTTATATCGTAACTTCAGGCAGATATTTAAGTTGTTTTTTTTGGAATGTATGATGTCATATTTATTGCATTCCTAGATAATAATAAAGTTTAAAATATATGAAATTGCATGCAGTACATGTCTTTTTTTCTGCCAAAATGGAAAGAACGAATACATTGAGAAAACATACGCATATTATTTCCAGGCTTTGACACCTGTGCCATATGATTTGGGATTTATTGTCATCTTTGGCATTATTGCAGTATTTGAGAATATCTTGTGTTGTTGTTTTGCACGTCTGTCAGACTGTACAAGAAGGACGTCCTGGAGAGTCTGGTTGAACGCTGCGTGTCCAAAGGTTACGTCTTTCAAATGGAGATGATTGTCCGAGCCAGACAGCTCAACTACACCATTGGAGAGGTGACACACACACACACACGCGCGCACACACACACACACACACACACTGTAAGCACCCAAAGCAGCCAATTTAGTTGATACTTCTGCATGATACGTTTATTTGATTGTGTGGCTTCATAGAAGACATTGGTTGCCATGTAAACAGCCTTAATACGTATCTAGAAGTAGTAATACTTACAGTTCTATTTTCTATGTATGCAATTTTGAAAAAGTATTAACAAGAAATGCAGCTCATGAAAAAGAAACCTATTTTTGGTTCAAGTTTAAAATATATAAAACATAGGATGAATCTAACTTTAAAAACAACAGTATTTTATGTCATATTTATAAAGGTTGGAACCACTTAACCTTGTGTTGGATTTGAAATTTTAAAAAGTTTTTTTATCTGGTGTAAAATGGGAATTTAATGTTGGATAAACGTCATATTTTAGTGTAAAAGAATAGTCCTGTCATTATGTCAACTTCATATGTTTCTGCCATATTGTTAACAAACTGGAGGTAAAATGTAATATTTATTTTGATAAATCAAGTTCTAATTGAATAAAATGTCATATTTTTGTTATTTCCTGTTGCGCCCCACAGTATAAAGAAAACACACACACACACACACACACACACACACACTCGCAGCCACGTCTATAAATAGTATAATTTCTCTATATAATTCTTATAAGTTCACCTGTTTATAACATTGTATCCTTATTAACATTAAATAAAATAAAAAAGAAAGTAGTATGGATAAACCAGGGGTGCTCATTACGTCGATCGCGAGCTACCGGTCGATCTCGGAGGGTGTGTCAGTCGATCACCAGCCAGGCATTAAAAAATTAGTCCTAAAAATGAGCGATCATAAATCTTCACTATGACGTCACTTTCGTCACTTGATTGGCATTCACGGCACCCGAGGGTCTTCTGAGATGACGCTGGCTGCTGCCAGCTCATTCAAATTACCGACTGGAAGGCGAGAAACACTTTATTTCAACAGACTCTGGCGCCGTACCTGTCGTCAAAACTCCAAAGACCGACTGCACAGTTGCGCTAACAAAACAAGAGTCTCAGAAAGCTGGCGTGCACAAGCTAGCAAGCTACGGAGTTTGCCGACAATGTATTTCTTGTAAAGTGTATACAAAGGAGTACGGAAGCTGGACAAATAAGATGCCAAAAACCAACCACTTTCATGTGGTATTGGACAGAAAGGAGGACTTTTTTCTCCTCCATTCGAAAATGCGGACGTTTTTAGCACCACTGTCTGATTCCAATCAATGCAAGTCATCAGAATCAGGTAATACACCAACTTATATTCTTGTCTTCATGAAAGAAAGGAATCTATATGTGTTAAACATGCCTGTATTATCTTTAAATACCTTAACTTGTTAACAATGTTAACTATATGTGTTAAACATGCTTGCATTATCTTTAAACACCTTTAACTTATTAACAATATTAACTATATGTGTTAAACATGCTTGTATTATCATTAAACACCTTTAACTTGTTAACAATATTAACTACCGTATATGTATTAAGCATGCTTGCATTATCTTTAAACACCTTTAACTTGTTAACAATATTAACTATATGTATTAAACATACTTGTATTATCATTAAACACCTTTAATTTATTAACAATATTAACTATATGTATTAAACATTCTTGTATGATCATTAAACACCTTTAATTTATTAACAATATTAACTATGTGTTAATTATGCTTGCATTATCATTAAACACATTTAACTTATTAACAAAAACATATATTTCATAAATAAGTAAATATAAATTATATATATGAATGAGGTAGATCCCCACGACTTGATCAATTGAAAAGTAGCTCGCCTGCAGAAAAAGTGTGAGCACCCCTGGGATAAACATTCAACAAATAATATTTACTTTATATTATCTTATGTTATCTTATATTATTATATATTTATTACTTTGTAAACATTGGTTTTTAGTTTGTAACAGAAAATATTTAAAGTCCATCAATTTGCCTGAAATAAAATTTAAAAATCCTTATTTAAACTACGAGCATTTTTTTGGACATATTTGAACCATTTGATACTGAAAAATTAAATTATAATAATATTCAAATGGATCAGCAACCTTAGAACACAATATAGAAAACACTTTAACCTACAAAACAAAACAGTTTGTGCTGATTTTTGTTCTTTAATGAAAATGAAGAAATGATAATTATTGGCTATTTTAGAGTGCACAGCTTTTAGAAGCATGATACTGCAGTACTGGCATCGCGCTCTCCAGTGACCCTCCACACTATTTGAAAAGTACTGAATTAAATCCTGTATTTAAACTTGGATTACCATTTTTTTCGGACTATCAGGCGTACTTAAAATCCTTTCATTTTCTCAAAAATCGAAAGTGCGCCTTATAATGACGCCTAATGTACGCAATAATTCTGGTTGTGCTTACCGACCTTGAAGCAATTTTATTTGGTACATAGTGTAATGATAAGTGTGACCAGTAGATGGCTGTCACACATAAGAGATACGTGTAAACTGCAATATGACACCAGTAAACAACACCAAAACGTTAAATGTTCCATTGAAAATATAGAACATTACACACGGCGCTCAAAAATATGTCAAAATGTTATAGTACAACTGAAGCCGCATCGCTTGATGGATCGTCGACCCATTTACGGCTACCGTAGCCAGAGATACAAGTATTACTATGGTGTGCGTATAATAGAATAGGATAGGACTTTATTGTCATTGCACAAGTACAAACCCCGTTTCCATATGAGTTGGGAAATTGTGTTAGATGTAAATATAAACGGAATACAATGATTTGCAAATCATTTTCAACCCATATTCAATTGAATATGCTACAAATACACCTTTTTTGATGTTCAAACTGATAAACCTTTTTTTTTTTTTGCAAATAATCATTAACTTTAGAATTTGATGCCAGCAACACGTGACAAAGAAGTTGGGAAAGGTGGCAATAAATACTGATAAAGTTGAGGAATGCTCATCAAACACTTATTTGGAACATCCCACAGGTGAACAGGCAAATTGGGACCAGGTGGGTGCCATGATTGGGTATAAAAGTAGATTCCATGAAATGCTCAGTCATTCACAAACAAGGATGGGGCGAGGGTCACCACTTTGTCAACAAATGCGTGAGAAAATTGTTGAACAGTTTAAGAAAAACCTTTCTCAACCAGCAATTGCAAGGAATTTAGGGATTTCACCATCTACGGTCCGTAATATCATCAAAGGGTTCAGAGAATCTGGAGAAATCACTGCACGTAAGCAGCTAAGCCCGTGACCTTCGATCCCTCAGGCTGTACTGCATCAACGAGCGAAATCAGTGTATAAATGATATCACCACATGGGCTCAGGAACACTTCAGAAACCCACTGTCAGTAACTACAGTTGGTCACTACATCTGTAAGTGCAAGTTAAAACTATCCTATGCAAGGCGAAAGCTGTTTATCAACAACACCCAGAAACGCAGTCGGCTTCGCTGGGCCTAAGCTCATCTAAGATGGACTGATACAAAGTGGAAAAGTGTTCTGTGGTCTGACGAGTCCACATTTCAAATTGTTTTTGGAAACTGTGGACGTTGTGTCCTCCAGACCAAAGAGGAAAAGAACCATCCGGATTGTTATAGGTGCAAAGTTGAAAAGCCAGCATCTGTGATGGTATGGGGGTGTATTAGTGCCCAAGACATGGGTAACTTACACATCTGTGAAGGCGCCATTAATGCTGAAAGGTACATACAGGTTTTGGAGCAACATATGTTGCCATCCAAGCAACGTTACCATGGACGCCCCTGCTTATTTCAACAAGACAATGCCAAGCCACGTGTTACATCAACGTGGCTTCGTAGTAAAAGAGTGCGGGTACTAGACTGGCCTGCCTGTAGTCCAGACCTGTCTCCCATTGAAAATGTGTGGCGCATTATGAAGCCTAAAATAGCACAACGGAGACCCCCGGACTGTTGAACAACTTAAGCTGTACATCAAGCAAGAATGGGAAAGAATTCCACCTGAGAAGCTTAAAAAATGTGTCTCCTCAGTTCCCAAACGTTTACTGAGTGTTGTTAAAAGGAAAGGCCATGTAACACAGTGGTGAACATGCCCTTTCCCAACTACTTTGGCATGTGTTGCAGCCATGAAATTCTAAGTTAATTATTATTTGCAACAAAAAAAAAAAGTTTATGAGTTTGAACATCAAATATCTTGTCTTTGTAGTGCATTCAATTGAATATGGGTTGAAAAGGATTCGCAAATCATTGTATTCCGTTTATATTTACATCTAACACAATTTCCCAACTCATATGGAAACGGGTTTTGTGTAACGAAACTATGTTTTCAGCACAAACCCGTTCAAGATTAGACAAACAAACAGTGTACAGGGTTACAGAACAGGAACGCTGATGGGTCGCCAAAGGCGCCCCGTAAAAGATTAGAAAAAGGTCAAAGGCTGGGGAAGAAGATGAGTAAAAAAATACAATGTAGACTGGGCTCCCAAGGGGACCTAGTCCGGAGTGGGAATAAACCTCCATGCCATGCACACATAAACACGTTACATTTAATCACGACAACTCGCAACAGAGGGGCGGGGAGTTGGGGCCCTGGAGGTCGACTGCTGCTATGAAGCGCTGCCAGCCGTCCATCACCCCGAGGGGAAACAAGCGGTGTATGTGCCCATTGTCTTGGGTGTGATGATGTAATGTTCATAGACTGAGGCCGATCTGCATGCAAGCAAAGGTTCGACTCCAGGTGTCGTTGAGGAGGGAGAGAGGGAGGTCAAAAGCGTCCATCATTGATGAGTCCTCGGGGGTGTTTCCAGAACAGCCTGCTCCTGTTGTTCACAGCGTCAAGGCCATTCGAGGGAGTCAAACCGTAGATTAGGATGTTTGCTTTCCGCAAGCAGGCACCAACATGAGGACCGCAACATGGCACCCATTAGCAGACGTATTATCTGCCGTTTTGTTTCACAATATTATGCAAAACCAATCTGCATAAGTCCTGAAAATTTGCGCACGTCCGCCACTGTAATCCGTGACGATACCGTAGTCCAGTGGTTCTCAACCTTTTTTCAGTGATGTACCCCCTGTGAACATTTTTTTAATTCAAGTACCCCCTAATCAGAGCAAAGCATTTTTGGTTGAAAAAAAGAGATAAAGAAGTAAAATACAGCACTATGTCATCAGTTTCTGATGTATTAAATTGTATAACAGTGCAAAATATTGCTCATTTGTCGTGGTCTTTCTTGAACTATTTGGAAAAAAAGATATAACTAAAAACTTGTTGAAAAATAAACAAGTGATTAAATTATAAATAAAGATTTCTACACATAGAAGTAATCATCAACTTAAAGTGCCCTCTTTGGGGATTGTAATAGAGATCCATCTGGATTCATGAACTTAATTCTAAACATTTATTTTGTTGGAAGTATTATTCAATACATATATTTATAAAGGATTTTTGAATTGTTGCTATTTTTAGAATATTTAAAAAAAAATCTCACGTACCCCTTGGCATATCTGCAAGTACCCCCAGGGGTACGCGTACCCCCATTTGAGAACCACTGCCGTAATCGATAACATTCTTCTTTTTTACTGTCTTCTTGTTATGAGGCATTCACCCTCTGCTGTTGTCATTTCTAATATAAAGTAGCGTAAAGTTCTAACTTATATCTTTGAGTACAGAAAAGTATAGAAAAGCGCTATACAAGTACAACCCATATCTCGCTATGGAAGCACTAAAAACTACCAGTGTAGTGGGTTTACATAATTCACCCATGGAACTTTAGTTATTAGAGAGTTGAATAGACCCGCTCATCGGCAGTGCGCCTTATAATGCGGTAGCCAGGCACGTGCACACATAGGGCCCTATGGGTGCTTGAGCCCCTGCCCTTTTTTGCCTCGTCTTAATAAGTGCCCTCTGCCTGTGTGTGTGTGTTTTTTTTTTTGTTTTTTTTTTTGTTTTTTTGTTTTCTTTAAACAACATTAATAAATTCCTGTCAGGGATGTAAAAAAACAGCGGTACAAAAACTCCACGTTTTCTTGTAATACCGGGTTGTTTGAGCCTGTCGCTTCCGCCAGAGAGAGAGAGAGAGAGGGCGAGTGAGTGAGTAAGTGAGAGGAGAGAGAGCCAACTGCGCCCCTGAGGAGACGTGACAGTGGAGCAACTTGAACCTGTGAGTTAGGGTCTAGTCGCCGTCCACTTATTCAGCATCTAATATGGGTAATATTTCAGGAAAAACGCTGTATTATTCTATTATTCAATGTGTCAGCTTCTGTTTTTGCCGGACGTCGGAGCACGGCGCATCAATTGAGCACGGCACATCGATTCCGCACAGAGCAGAGCGGATCGTGCGGGACAAGAAGTAGTGTACAAAATACAAAATAAAACACCGGGTTAATTTTCAAAATAAAATGCACTGTGTTTACGGCGGATCACATTTCTCTCACAGTAGAGGTTTAGATATAAAGTTTATTGTGACTTTGCTATTACTGTGTGGGTTAACAAAATAATAATAATGATACTAATGATAATAATAATAATAATAATGATAATCCATCCATCCATCCATCTTCTTCCGCTTATCCGAGGTCGGGTCGCGGGGGCAGCAGCCTAAGCAGGGAAGCCCAGACTTCCCTCTCCCCAGCCACTTCGTTCAGCTCTTCCTGTGGGACCCCGAGGCGTTCCCAGGCCAGCCGGGAGACATAGTCTTCCCAACGTGTCCTGGGTCTTCCCCGCGGCCTCCTACCGGTCGGACGTGCCCTAAACACCTCCCTAGGGAGGCGTTCGGGTGGCATCCTGACCAGATGCCCGAACCACCTCATCTGGCTCCTCTCGATGTGGAGGAGCAGCGGCTTTACTTTGAGCTCCCCCCGGATGGCAGAGCTTCTCACCCTATCTCTAAGGGAGAGCCCCGCCACCCGGCGGAGGAAACTCATTTCGGCCGCTTGTACCCGTGATCTCTGTCCTTTCGGTCATAACCCAAAGCTCATGACCATAGGTGAGGATGGGAACGTAGATCGACCGGTAAATTGAGAGCTTTGCCTTCCGGCTCAGCTCCTTCTTCACCACAACGGATCGATACAGCGTCCGCATTACTGAAGACGCCGCACCGATCCGCCTGTCGATCTCACGATCCACTCTTCCCTCACTCGTGAACAAGACTCCGAGGTACTTGAACTCCTCCACTTGGGGCAAGATCTCCTCCCCAACCCGGAGATGGCACTCCACCCTTTTCCGGGCGAGAACCATGGACTCGGACTTGGAGGTGCTGATTCTCATCCCAGTCGCTTCACACTCAGCTGCGAACCGATCCAGTGAGAGCTGAAGATCCTGGCCAGATGAAGCCATCAGGACCACATCATCTGCAAAAAGCAGAGACCTAATCCTGCAGCCACCAAACCAGATCCCCTCAACGCCTTGACTGCGCCTAGAAATTCTGTCCATAAAAGTTCTGAACAGAATCGGTGACAAAGGGCAGCCTTGGCGGAGTCCAACCCTCACTGGAAACGTGTCCGACTTACTGCCGGCAATGCGGACCAAGCTCTGGCACTGAGCATACAGGGAGCGGACTGCCACAATCAGACAGTCCGATACCCCATACTCTCTGAGCACTCCCCACAGGACTTCCCGAGGGACACGGTCGAATGCCTTCTCCAAGTCCACAAAACACATGTAGACTGGTTGGGTAAACTCCCATGCACCCTCAAGGACCCTGCAGAGAGTATAGAGCTGGTCCACAGTTCCACGACCAGGACGAAAACCACACTGTTCCTCCTGAATCCGAGGTTCGACTACCCGGCGTAGCCTCCTCTCCAGTACACCTGAATAGACCTTACCGGGAAGGCTGAGGAGTGTGATCCCACGATAGTTAGAGCACATCCTCTGGTTCCCCTTCTTAAAGAGAGGAACCACCACCCCGGTCTGCCAATCCAGAGGTACCGCCCCCGATGTCCACGCGATGCTGCAGAGCCTTGTCAACCAATAATGATAATAATAATAATAATTATTATTATTATTATTATTAATAATTATTATTATTATTTCGGCATTCTGGGGGTATAAGATATAGGTTATCTGTTAGGAATATTACCATCTGTATTTAAACTTGATTCATGTTGATTATGCCTGCAGCACAATGCCAAAAAAAGAAAGGATACAGAAAAGGAAGGAGAAGGAGCGCCAGGAAGCAGCTAAGGGTAGCAGACCTCTTAATGCATGGCTAAAACCAAGTACTAGCACCAGAATTCAAGAAAGACTACAGACCTCAGAAAGTGTCACACCTGAGAGAGAGGCAGAGACCTTAGAAGCAACACCTGAGAGAGAGGAGGAGGAGAGTGTAGAAGCAACACCTGAGAGAAAAGAGGCTTTAGATGCAACTCCTGACACAGAGGAAGCCATAGAAATCCCGGTAAATGTTGGGGAGGAAGAATCCACAGGAAGGGAGGCAGATGATACTACTGCAGAGGAAGCCATAGATGAGGGGGAAGTTGAAGGAGCTACAAGAAATGTAGGAGAAGAGGTCTTATCAAATATTGCACTGTTAAAGTATCCTACAGATCCTGCCCACCAACAAGCTTTTGATCTAAAATGTAATGCCAGCTATGTCAAAATGTGTGTTGATAGAGGACCATGTCAACCTTTTACTTAGATGTCCCAAAAATGCAGATGGACGATCATTTCAAAGAAACTGGTATAACACTAGGCCGTGGTTGGAATACTCACCAGACAAGGATGGCATGTTCTGCTTCAGCTGTCGTCTTTTTCTTAATGAAGAAAAGTAACAGCAAGTCTGCTTGGAGAGTGGCTGGGTTAAACAACTGGAGAAAAGGGCTTGAAAAAATGCAAGAGCATGCAAACTCAGAGGCCCACTTAACAAGCATGGTGCGATGGAACACTTTCAAAAAGAGTGCATTACTGCAATCACTTTTACCTACAAAGGACACACAGCTTCCTATTAGCAAATTTAATTTTACATTAATTTCCATATTGTGTAAAGGACCAAAAAAAAATGTCCTGCCCTTTTCTGACTTTGAGCCCCTGCCCCTCTATAATCATGTGCACGTCCCTGGCGGTAGCCTAATATCGTCTCCCAAAAATGAATTATTCTCTATGAAAAATGTATTTTGCCTTTTGTTTTTTTAATTAAATTCTTCTTTTTAGGTTCCCATCTCCTTCGTAGATCGCGTCTACGGCGAGTCCAAGCTAGGAGGGAACGAGATTGTGTCGTTCGTGAAAGGACTGCTCACGCTCTTCGCCACCACATAATCCCTCATGTGGTATACTGTAGGTAGTATCGTGCATACTGCTGACTCTGCAATACCGTATTGCTATCACGTTGGCACTAAATAGATTATATGTTCATCGTTGTAGGTACATCATCATGGTTTGTACTATACTGTACGTTTTTAGAGCGCTTGTCGTTAGGGTCAAGCTGGGCTGGAGCCTATCCCAGCAGACCCTGGACTGGTCACCAGCCAGTCACAGCACACATACTGTATTTACAAACCACATTTTTGGGTAGGTAGAAGAAAATCCACAGAGCAAAATGAGAACATGCAAAGTCCGCGTAGATTCAAAGCCAGATCTCTTGTGATTCCTGATGTATGTAATATTAACAGTTGACTTTTCTTCAGCAAAGCAATCATGTATATTTTTTAAATACAATCAATCTTCCAAAACATCAGTTTACCATTGTGTTGTTATTCTTATAGATTAAAATCAGTATTTATTATTTTTAAATGATAACATGTTAATTGTGGTTATTGTCATTATAATATGAACTACGTTTCACCAAAGGTGAATTGCTTGTGAAAGCACTCGATCACTATGGCAGGGCATCTGTCGCTTCATCCTGGACAATATTCATATTTGTTTTAAAGAGGTGCTATTTGGATTTACACTGTATGGAAAAACAATTTGAAAAGGAATTGGCTAAGTTTTATATTCATAAATGTAAGTTTCTCAATACCCGACCTGTTTTTTGTGCCTTTAAAAAAGATTTAGAACTCTACATTAAAACACTCTCTACCTCTAACAACTAGGGATGTCCGATAATGGCTTTTTGCCGATATCCGATATTGTCCAATTCTTAATTACCAATACCGATATCAACCGATACCGATATATACAGTCGTGGAATTAACACATTATTATGCCTAAATTGGAGGGGAATTAACACATTATTATGCCTAATTTGGACAACCAGGTATGGTGAAGATAAGGTCCTTTAAAAAAATAATAATAAAATAAGATAAATAAATTTAAAACATTTTCTTGAATAAAAAAGAAAGTAAAACAATATAAAAACGATTACATAGAAACTAGTAATTAATGAAAATGAGTCAAATTAACTGTTAAAGCCAAGGTTAGTACTATTAGTGGACCAGCAGCACGCACAATCATGTGTGCTTACGGACTGTATCCCTGTAGACTGTATTGATATATATTGATATATAATGTAGGAACCAGAATATTAATAACAGAAAGAAACAACCCTTTTGTGTGAATGAGTGTAATGGGGGGAGGGAGGTTTTTTGGGGTTGGTGCACTAATTGTAAGCAGGGGTGCCGCTAGGGATTTTGGGCCCCATGAAAAGAATCTTTACAGGGCCCCCAACACAGCGGCAACATTTTTTGATGCTATTTTACATACAATAATGCAGCTGATCCAGTCGGACTGAACCATTTTACATAAATAGAGGGGGGGCGGCCCCGGCCCCGGCCCCGGCCCCGGCCCCGGCCCCGGCAGGGGTTGATGCTTCCAAAACAAATAAAGGTATTGTTACCAGGACATGGAAAATAAAACATATGTGATTATATGTTAGTTAATAACTTAGTGTCATTATTTTTCTGTATTATAATTTCATCATCATTAGGGGCCTCTCTGGGCCCCCCTCCATCACGGGCCCCTAGAATCCGTCTCCTTTACCCCCCCTTTTCGGCGCCCCTGATTGTAAGTGTGTCTTGTGTTTTTTTATGTTGATTTAATAAAAAAATGTAAAAAACACAAAAAAAAAACGATACCGATAACAAAACCGATGCAGACAATTTCCGATATTACATTTTAAATCATTTATCGGCCGATAATATCGGACATCTCTACCATTTACCATTTTATTTTCAACTGTTTGTAAATATTGAAATTTATAAATAAAGGTTTGTATAAAAAAAAAAGTTTAACAACACAATTATTAAAGTAAAATTCACGCTTTAAAAAAAACAAAGGTGAATTGCATGAACACGCGTGTGCGCATGCGTTACACTTTAGCCCATAACAGGGCGCCCTCGGTTGGCCGTGGGGCGCAACTGCAGTTCATTTTGTTTGTTTACCCCTCACATTCCAACATTTATGTACGCAAAAGATACCCCTTTTTGGTCAAATACCCACTTTGTGTGATGGGGAATTTCTGAGAGCGCAATAGTGAATTGTAAACGGAAATAAAGATGACAATGAGGCACCGCTGTAGGCAAATAATCAAACGTTACGTCACTTCCGCTCTTCTTTTTCCGCCATTTTGGATGGGGGCACTTTCTGGGCTGGATGTGTATTGTCTGTCAAGAGAAGAATGGGGCAAGGAAAGCGTGTCTTTATTGATATCGCCACATTCGTGCTAGTTTATTACAAACCAGGTGAAATATGATTGCCTTCCAGCGCCGAGTGTGAAAGCAAAATGGATATTTAATCCGTCACACAAGCGTGTGTGTTGCTGTTTGCTGACCGGAGGAGGAGTGCGAAGGCGACCGGGAGTTGGAGCGTCCACCGACGGACGGCGGCTCTCTTGTCTCCGGAGCCGCAACTCACCTGTCCGGATATCATCCACCAAGCCGGGGGCAGTCGCAGCAGTGGAAGAGCCGCTCCGTCGCCTTCAGACCGTGGCTGTGAGAGCAGGTAAAACTTGTATGTGATAGTTAGCTGCTAATGTTACCGAGCTAGCTAAACACAAGCGCCCATTATCGGACACGCCGTTCAAAGTAAACGAGCTGGTGCGGTTTGAGAGCCCGGCGTCGTTAGCTGCTAACGTAGCCTAGCCTACTCTTTTTGTCAATAACAAAGCATCTCTCATCTCTCTTGAGTGTATTTATAAAAACACGTTTGGTCATTTCTTTTTCTTGACATGATTCTTAAATGTATTATGTACATGATTAATTTGACTTGCTTTCTAGTTGCCAGGTGACAGGAGGCGGGTGTCACCCCCCCACCCCCACCCCCCTCCAAAATAAAACAACTAAAAGTGGGAGGTGTCACTCCTGTCATCATCCAAAAACATGCCTCCTTCTTCTTCTTCTACCTGGTAATTGGTGTAAACACTACACAGGTGTCATCCAGAGTTCATCCCAAACTTTAATGGGGTTTTAGTGTTGTCACAAAGCCTTTTGCAGGAGCCGACTAGACGGGGGGTCACTATGGTGGTGTTTGCAGGCCCTCCATGGAGGTGCCTTTCTTCCTTCCTTCCCACTCAGCAGCCTCTCTCCTTGGCGTTTATTTCCTCCTGCTCCCCCCCTCCCCTGTTTCTCTCACCCGTTCCTCCCTCCCTCCCTCTTTTCCTTTTAAGCTAGTCTGTCCGACCTCCCCCATCCCCCCTCCCTTCCGCCTCTCTCGCTCCCTGTCCTCCTCCTCCCCTCATCCTCAGCAAACCCACCCTTCCTCACCCCCGAGTCCATCCTCACCCCCCCACCCCCACCCCCTCCGGAGCCCATCCTCCTCTTCCTCCTCCACTGCAGACATATTGTAGAGGCTGACTCAATAGGAGGCGCCATTCTGTGATGGGGGCTTACATAATGGCGTGCCTCTCTAGCGCCATCTGCACGTAATAGCATAGGCCAGGGGTGTCAAACTCAAATACAGAGTGGGCCAAAATGTAAAACTGGACAAAGGTAAGGTTGAACAAATTAACCTTGTAATAGGGACCCAAACAAGTTTTGCATTGAATATTGAACAAGCAAGGCTTATATAACTTTATAGTGACATGCAAAATCGAGTTTCAAATAATAATAATTCAAAAATATCAATGGCATATCAAATAACATATTAATAAAAATGTAATGCTTCTGAGGTAAATATCAAAATAAACTTTTTCCGCAGGCTAATAATACATTTGAAAATAAAATAACAATAATGAATGAGTCTTGAAGTAGCAAGAGAAAGTGCATGAATAAAACGTTAATTATTGCTCAGTTTGCTATACTGATTTGCTTTAACACTGAATATGGAACAAGCAACGCTTATATAACTTAATAGTGCAAAATCAACTTTCAAAAAACGAACGAAAAAACATCAATGGTATATTAAATAAAATGTAAATAAAAAAATTGAATGCCTCTTTTCTATTTGCAGCCTTCTGAGGTAAATATCAACATTAACTTGGTGGACGGGGGCGGGGTTTAGTGGTAGCGGGGGGGTGTATATTGTAGCGTCCCGGAAGAGTTAGTGCTGCAAGGGGTTCTGGGTATTTGTTCTGTTGTGTTTATGTTGTGTTATGGTGCGGATCCATCCATCCATTTTCTACCGCTTATTCCCTTCGGGGTCGCGGGGGGAGCTGGAGCCTATCACAGCTACAATCGGGCGGAAGGCGGGGTACACCCTGGACAAGTCGCAACCTCATCGCAGGGCTAACACAGATAGACAGACAACATTCACACTCACATTCACACACTAGGGCCAATTTAGTGTTGCCAATCATCCTATCCCCAGGTGCATGTCTTTGGAGGTGGGAGGAAGCCGGTGTACCCGGAGGGAACCCACGCAGTCACGGGGAGAACATGCAAACTCCACACAGAAAGATCCCTAGGCCGTTATTGAACTCACGACTAGTCAGGACCTTCGTATTGTGAGGCAAACGCACTAACCCCTCTTCCACCGTGCTGCCCTACAGTGCGGATGTTCTCCCGAAATGTATTTGTCATTCTTGTTTGGTGTGGGTCCACAGTGTGGCGCATATTTGTAACAGTGTTAAAGTTGTTTATACGGCCACCCTCAGTGTGACCTGTAT
Organism: Nerophis lumbriciformis; assembly: GCF_033978685.3. Taxonomy (NCBI): domain Eukaryota; kingdom Metazoa; phylum Chordata; class Actinopteri; order Syngnathiformes; family Syngnathidae; genus Nerophis; species Nerophis lumbriciformis. Next base: position 67,045,963 of record NC_084548.2, read on the forward strand.
GGCTGTTGACCAAGTATGCATGGCATTCACTTGTGTGTGTGTAAAAGCCGCATATAGTAAGTGACTGGGCCGGCACGCGGATTGTATGGAGGAAAAGCGGACGTGGCGACATGTTGTAGAGGACGTTGAAGGCAGTGCCTTTAAGACACGTCCCCAATAATGTTGTCCGGGTGGAAATTAGGAGAATGGTTGCCCCGGGAGATTTTCGGGAGGGGCACTGAAATTGGGGAATCTCCCGGGAAAATCGGGAGGGTTGGCAAGTATGAGTATTAGCGGTGTTACAGAGGCATATATATATATGTATAATACTGGCGGGCCAGCTCTAATGTTAATTTGATATTGCCTCAAGGGCCAAATGAAATTACACGGCGGGCCAAATTTGGCCCGCGGGCCAGAGTTTGATACGCATGGCATAGGCCCACAGAGCGAGCAAGGGGGAAGTGCACCTGCAGCTTTCAGCACACACATGCACAAACACACACATGGGCACTCCAGAAGCTTTCAAGTCAAATGCACCAGAGGTCGTCCAATTCTTAAGGAAAAAGACAGTTTTGAGGGGGGAGAAAATAACATAGCAACCCTCACTGTAACTCAGTTCCTTAAGCTCGGTTTGTCTTTTTCTTTGGATTTGTTTCGCCTTCCAAAACAAGGATGAGGGCCGACAGATGCACACAGGAAGTAATGATACGAAAATATCATATCACGGTTATTGGTGACCAAAATTCCGACAACATTGTTGAATGTGGTCAAACAAAACACACTGAAAGCTTTGTTTTTAAAAAATATATATATATATATATATATATATATATATATATATATATATATATATATATATATATTTTTGCAATCATGTGCACATGCCATCATATATATAAACATCGATTGTAAAAACAATCTTATTTGTTTTCTATTTAGAGTAGGGATGTCCAATAATACCGATCCGAACTGATAAATGCTTTAAAATGTGATATCGGAAATTATCGGTTTCAAAGTTATCGGTATCGGTTTTAAAAAGTGAAATTTATGACTTTTTAAAACGCCGCTGTGTACACGGACGTAGGGGGAGGTCCAGAGCGCCAATCAACCTTAAAGGCACTGCCTTTGCGTGCCGGCCCAGTCACATAACATCTACGGCTTTTCACACACACAAGTGAATGCAAAGCATACTTGGTCAACAGCCATACATGTCACACTGAGGGTGGCTGTATAAACAACTTTAACACTGTTACAAATATGCGCCACACTGTGAACCCACACCAAACAAGAATGACAAACACATTTCGGGAGAACATCCGCACCGTAACACAACATAAACACAACAGAACAAATACCCAGAACCCCCTGCAGCACTAACTCTTCCGGGGCACTACAATATACACCCCCCGCTAACCCCCCCCCCCCCCCCCCCCCTTCTTCTCCCCCTTCTTCTCCCCCGTCATCTTTGTTGTAGCGGTGTAGCGTGCAAGGACGGGTGTGGAAGAAGTGTCAAAAGATGGCGCTAACTGTTTTAATGACATTCAGACTTTACTTCAATCAATAACGGAGCAGCATCTCCTCATCCGGAAACATGTGTCCCGTGAAAATCCAACCGACCGGAAGTCTAATAACTAAAGTTCCTTGGGTGAATAATTAAACTCACTACACCGGTATGTTTTAGCGCTTTCGTGGTGAGTTTACTGACAGATACAAGTAAGAACTTGACACTACTTTATATTAGAAATGGCAACAGTGGAGGATGAATGTCCCATAACAAGAAGATAGAGAAAAAGAAACTTAGCGACTACGGCGTCGGCAGCGACTACAAAGGCGGACTCGCGCAATTTTTCAGGATTTATGCAGATCCCAAATACAGATCAGAAGGTAAGAAAAGTTGCTTTTGCATAATATTGCGAAACAAAACGGCAGATAATGTCTTACCTTATACACACACCATAATACTAGTATGTTGAAGCACATCAAGCGGTGCGGCTTCATAGCTTACCAAAGTCGTACTAAAACATTTTGATAGATATTTGAGCGCCGTGTGTAATGTTCTATATTTTCAATGGAACATATAAAATGTTGGTGTTTACTTGAGTCATTTTGCCATCTTAGTGCAGTCTACACGTATCTCTTATGTTTGACTGCCATCTACTGGCCACACTTATCATTACACCACGTACCAAATAGAATTGCTTCGAGGTCGGTAAGCAAAACCTGAATTATTCCGGACATTAGGCGCAACGGGTTATGAGGCGCACTGTCGAGTTTTGAGTAAAAATTATTTTCAGTGCGGAAAATATGGTGCAGTGTTTTTTCACAGCATATACATGGAAAACTTTACCTTTTAATTTTGGCAACTGAGCTGTCAGTTTTTTACCGTAAAACGTGGTACCGTTTTTTCAATCTACAGTAGTACACCGTAAAAACCATCACCACCGATTTTATGATTAAAAAAAACTGGCAGCTCAGTCAACAGATTTTTACTCTAAAAAAACAGTGATTATTTTTTAAATTTACAGTAATATGCTGTAAAAACCACCATAAATGTTTTTTGCCATTATAAACAGTGTACAATTTCATGGACTTGCTTTGAAATCATAAGTCAAGCAGATATTTGAGTATTTAATTGTATGATAATATATTTGTTGCATTATTGGACACTTTTAAAGTTCAACAATGTATGCAATTTCATGCAGTACATGTATTTTTTTTCTGTCAAAATTGGAAAAAAAAGACAAATACATTTAGTAGGAAACAATAAGGTACTTTATTGACGCATATTAATTCTATGTGTTCGCGGGCCACCTAAAATAGTATGGCGGGCCAGATCTGGCCCCTGGGTCTTGAGTTTGACACCTGTGCCATAGGTGAACGACCTGTATAAGCCTGGGTTGATAAGAATTTTTGCTCGACGATATGTTAACCTACAAATTATTGCTGATAAACGATATTGGTGTCAACTAGGGATGTCCGATAATGGCTTTTTGCCGATATTTCGATATTGTCCAACTCTTAATTACCGATATCAACCGATACTGATATCAACCGATACCGATATATACAGTCGTGGAATTAACACATTATTATGCCTAATTTGGACAACCAGGTATGGTGAAGATAATGTCTTTTTAAAAAAAATTAATTAAATAAGATAAATAAATTAAAAACATTTTCTTGAATAAAAAAGAAAGTAAAACAATATAAAAACAGTTACATAGAAACTAGTAATTAATGAAAATGAGTCAAATTAACTGTTAAAGGTTAGTACTTTTAGTGGACCAGCAGCACGCACAATCATGTGTGCTTACGGACTGTATCCCTTGCAGACTGTGTTGATATATATTGATATATAATGTAGGAACCAGAATATTAATAACAGAAAGAAACAACCATTTTGTGTGAATGAGTGTAAATGGGGGAGGGAGGTTTTTTGGGTTGGTGCACTAATTGTAAGTGTATCTTGTGTTTTTTATGTTGATTTAATTTTTTTTTTAAAAACCTGATACCGATAAAAAACAAAAACATACCGGTACCGATAATTTCCGATATTACATTTTAAAGCATTTATCGGCCATTAATATCGGCAGGCCGATATTAGCGGACATCTCTAGTGTCAACATAATTTGGAGACCAAATTAACCATTGCGGCAATAATAATACATGATAATAATGCAAGTGTACCCTTTCAAATGCAATAAACTTGTATTTCTCGCATATTTTAACATTGTCATTGGACTTTAAGCATTTAAATATCCAAGTTAAATAAAACAAATAATAAAAAATAAAATACACTCTTGTCTGGTAGCAACAATTTTGCACTTAAGTTCTAATCAATCAAATAAGTAAATAAAATGGCTAAATAAAGGTGTTGTGACCAAAATGGACTGTTTTTAACTTTTGAACTGCCTTTATCTGACGGATTTTTATGAATGTGTGGTTATCAATCACGGTTTTTCGATAATTAAAATTGAATGAGATAATACTAACCGTCAGTGGTTATAATTAGCATGTAGTACAAATGCCTGCAGCTGCTGAGACCTATGCAAAGAGTGACCACTCTTGCAGCCCGTAACAACATTAACGAGGCTGGCAAAGTCATCGAGTTCATTTTCATTTATCGTTTGATTAATCTAGGATTGTACACTTAAATCTTTTAACCAAGTTTTATTTAAAAAAAAAAAAAAAAAAGAGATTAGACAATATACTTTCTTGGCAACTGAATATCTTAGTTGCCTTAAACAGCAATGTGTTTAAATAGGTTTAGATTGGGGTGGTGTGACAATTGTCATTGGGAAATGCGTAAATGTGTCTTGTATTCAAGTTAGCATTTTAGCTAGCTAGCCTTCCATTAGCATGTTGGCTTGCTTATGCAGTAAATGAGCAGCTTCATCAGTCCCTAACTTTATCGAAGTGCGGTTACCGATCACAGTTTTACGATCATTTTAATTCAAAACTGTAATACTAAATAGTAATAATAAAACCGGTGGGAGTTTTACCATGGTTTATCAATAATACACTTAACCGTTACATCTAGAAATGTCCGATAATGGCTTTTTTGCCGATATTGTCCAACTCTTAATTACCGATTCCGATATCAACCGATACCGATATATACAGTCGTGGAATTAACACATTATTATGTCTAATTTTGTTGTGATGCCCCGCTGGATGCAGTAAACAATGTAACAAGGTTTTCCAAAATAAATCAATACAAGTTATGAAAAAAAAAAAATGCCAACATGGCACTGCCATATTTATTATTGAAGTCACAAAGTGCATTATTTTTTTTAACATGCCTCAAAACAGCAGCTTGGAATTTGGAACATGCTCTCCCTGAGAGAGCATGAGGAGGTTGAGGTGGGCAGTGATGGGGGGGGTGGGGTTGAGGTGGGGGGCTAGGGGGGTGTATATTGTAGCGTCCCGGAAGAGTTAGTGCTGCAAGGGGTTTTGGGTATTTGTTCTGTTGTGTTTATGTTGTGCTATGGTGCGGATGTTCTCCCGAAATGTGTTTGTCATTCTTGTTTGGTGTGGGTTCACAGTGTGGCGCATATTTGTAACAGTGTTAAAGTTGTTTATACGGCCACCCTCAGTGTGACCTGTATGGCTGTTGACCAAGTATGCACTGCATTCACTTGTGTGTGTGAAAAGCTGAAGACAGTATGTGATTGGGCCGGCACGCAAAGGCACTGCCTTTAAGGTTTATTGGCGCTCTGTACTTCTCCCTACGTCCGTGTACACAGCGGCGTTTTAAAAAGTCATACATTTTACTTTTTGAAACCGATACCGATAATTTCCGATATTACATTTCAAAGCATTTATCGGCCGATAATATCGGCAGTCCGATATTATCGGACATCTCTAGTTACATCCCTTCACTTGTTAGCAAAGTTAACAGATCAGACGACGTGTTGTTTTTTACAATTTATGTAAGTACGTTAAAGGTCACCTTTTATCAATACAACCATAATATGTGTTTATGAACACCAAAAGTGATAGCAATCTATCATCTCGCTCACTTTTGAGAGTAGAGGCGCTCATACGCTCACGTTTCAGCTTCATCCATCCATTTTCTACCGCTTGTCCATTTTGGGGTCGCGGGGGGGGGCTGGAGTCTATCTCAGCTGCATTCGGGCGGAAGGCGGAGTACACCCTGGACAAGTCGCCACCTCATCACAGGGCCAACACAGATAGACAGACAACATTCACACACGAGGGCCAATTTTTTTAACTTATTGTAACTTATTTAAAAAAAAAAAGAATCAATAAAATAGAAAAAAGTTCCAACTTATTTTATTGATTCTTTTTTTAATTATTTTCAGATAATGTTAATTTTTTTAATCCTTATTTTAAACATTTTATTTCTATTTTTTTAACACAGTATATGCTATTTAGTATATATTTTTTTAAATTATTTGCTTATTGATATTTTTAACACCTACCTTTCCTTTTTTCCAAACAGGAAGTGAACACTAAGTAAACATGTAAAAGTTATGCTGTTAGATACTTGTCAGTAAAATATGTGGAGAAGAGGTCAAATTAAAAGTAAGCGTTGGTTCTTCTGAATCTCTTTTAGACAAGTAACTTGCCAAACATAAACAATATCCTACAATATATCTGACCCACCCACCTAATGGACAGCTTCTAAAAAAGAAAGGCAGGCTTTGCTGCACATCTTTAAATAGTTTAAAGGCCAAATGTATAAAACTTGGCCAATATTATTTTAATTATTTTATCATTATTCTATTTTATTATTTTTAAAGTCAATGATTTATTCGATTACAAGGTGTATAGAATAGTTTTGCATGTACAGTATGTCCACACTTTTTACCTTCTGGAGCGATTTTGTTACATTTTGTACATATATTAATATACTGTAATCCTGACATATTACGATGTTTTGCTCATTAATCCCTCATAAATAAGTTATTATTTAAGCCTACTACTACACAACTTAATGGACGACAGCTTTGTCAAAAAGCAGGATTCACTTCACATTTTAAAATGCAGCTCCGCCAATTATCCGTCAGCCAGTTACAGGCGTCGGAGTGGTAAGTTTGATCATGTAGCAAAATGTAGTGTTAGCATGTAGCGCACATAGCTATACTAGTGTTGCTAACCCAGCGTGATGTTAACATTAGGGATGTCCCGATCCAGGTTTTTGCACTTCCGATCCGATACTGATATTGTTTTTGCATTTCCGATCCGATACCGATACTGACCAATACCGATACTGACCGATACTGGCCTATCCGAGCATGTATTAAAGTTTAAAGTTATTTAGCCTACTTAGTTGTCAGAATCATGTTGAAAAGGGTTTTAGTACTCTTGATAACAACTAGCCAGCTGAATTAGGGGAGTTTGAATAATACACAATGGTTGGTAACAAGAAACTGACCTGTTTATTCAAGGATAAACACAAAATAGACAAAATTATACATGACAAACAGAAATGGCATCATTGAAACTAGGGCTGGGCGATATGGCTTTTTTTTAATATTGCGATATTTTAAGGCCATATTGCGATACACAATATATATCTCGATATTTTGCCTTAGCCTTGAATGAACACTTGATGCATATAATCACAGCAGTATGATGATTCTATGTGTTTTGATTGATTGATTGAGACTTTTATTAGTAGGTTGCACAGTGAAGTACATATTCCGTACAATTGACCACTAAATGGTAACACCCGAATAAGTTTTTCAACTTGTTTAAGTCGGGGTCCACTTAAATTGATTCATGATACAGATACATACTATCAGATATATACTATCATCATAATACAGTCATCACACAAGATAATCACATTGAATTATTTACATTATTTATAATCCAGGGTGTGGAGGGGGGCGCCGGATGTAAGTGTCAAAAAGACAGCCAAAAGAGTTTGTTATGAGAATAAATCTAAAGTTAAAATATAGGGTAGAAATGCACCCATTTGCAGGAAATGTTGTCTTGATTTTCAAAATTTTCTTTCAAGGCTTGCATGTCTACGGTACATTAAAACATTCTTCTTCATACTGCATTAATATATGCTACTTTTAAACTTTCATGCAGAGAAGGAAATCACAAATTAAAAAATCCCTACTTTTTTCATACGGTGTTGATGTGGAAATTTTTGCCTCGGCATTTTGATGGTGTGGACGTGTGGCACCGAATGGAGATACGCGTCTCGACAGACGTCACAATATTTGAACAATGATGACGAAAACTGTTTTCTCTGTCGTGTCCGTGTGTCGAAAATTGTTATGCGCTTATTTTTTTATTTGATTTTGTGCGTGGCATAGATTTGCTATGCGCAGAGGACGCTTAAACAGTGCGCAATTGCACAGGCGAGCACCTTAGATGGAGCGTTGCTCGCACGGCTGCGCTAGCATCACAGCTAACATTAGCCATGCTGCTACCTCTCTGCTCGGGGAGGACGTATACGTATGTGACGTATGACGTGACAGTATGTGACGTGTGTAAGAAGGTGCACTGTGTAAGAAGGTGCACTTGCTGTCTGTGAGAGGGACTCGAGGGAGACACAGGAAAGAGTGAGAAGAGCCTGTCGTGTAATGCCAGCAGCTAAAAGCAACTGCGTGAGAATTCACAGACCTGTGGATGTGTTGAAGGTGTGCTGGAAAATGCGGAATGGAAATTACGGAGCAGCAGAAAAGTGGAATGTATTATTTAAATCGGTGCGTTGGAAAACACGGACCGGAGTTTTTTTAAAACTGGATCTGGATCGGCATTTTCCCATGCCTTGCCGATACGCAATTTTTGGCAAATATGAGCAGTTGATCCGATCCAAATATCGGATCGGGACATCCCTAGTTAACATGTACCCACATTGTCCATTGGAACATCTTAGAAGCAAAAGAAAAACAATTAACCATGGATGACAAAAGGACTGAAAAATGCTTGCAAAAAGAAGAATACATTACATTTATAACACAAAGATCTACAGAGGCAGAAAACAAGTACAAGACGTATAAGAACAAGCTAACTGGCATACCGTGAACACATAGGAAATAATTTTTACAGTCAATTATTAGACCCGAACAAAAACAATATGGAAGCAACAGGGGGCATTGTCATGCCAAAATTCTCCCCCCCCCCCCCATTTACTTCCGGGGTCATTTCCTTTTACGTCATTTCCTCTTACTTACGTCATTTCCTCTTACGTCATTGACAGCGATCGATAACACTTCGGCTTTGACTGCCCGTCGCTGGAAGGATACTTTTTTATTTTTTAATTTTTTTTATTTTTTATAATATAGCGTTAACAAAACGTCTGTATTAATCGGACAAATGTACCTCAGTGAAGTCAGATGACCCGTGGTCAGACAAATGACTATATTTAGAATAAGAACATAAAAATAAAGAAAAACCTTGGGTATTTCTTCAAGACTTTAAAATGAGGCAAAAAACTGCAATGTAAAATGATTTTTTATTGTTTACAATTTTTTTTGTTCCAAACATTGTTTAAGTACAGACATTTAACAGTATTATATATTAATTAACATTTTTTGCACGTTACCACGAAGACAGAAGTTCCCAGCAGCGGCCCTAACACGCCGCCTGAAATTTCCCCTAACACTCCGCCTGGAATTTTTCGAAGCCTGCTGGTGTTTGACATAAGTCCCCTGGGAAATATAAAGACAAATGTCATTCAGTGACACCACCATTTTCAGGAGATTTGGATTCTATCGATCGCTGTCAATGACGTAAGAGGAAATGACGTAAGAGGAAATGACCCCGGAAGTAAATGGGGGCGGGGGGAGAAATTTGGCGTGACAGCATCCTAAATGGCATTATTACAAACGATACTAAGAAGGATTACCCTGAATACAGAAAAATGACAATATGAATGAAGTAGTTAAAAGCTTCAATAAGTACTTTGTGAAATTTGGACCAAATATGGTAGGTAGGTAAGTAGGTCGGTCTTTATTGTCATTGCACAAGTACAATGAAACTTTGTTTTCAGCACAAACCCGTTCAAGATTAGACAAACAAACAGTGTACAGGGTTACAGAACAGGAACGCTGATGGGTCGCCACAAGGCGCCCCGTAGAAGATGGGGAAAAGGTAAACGCTGGGGAAGGATGAGTAAAATAAATAAAAAATACAATCTAGACTGGGCTCCTAAGGGGTCCAGTCTGGAGTGGGGAAAAAAAACTCCATAGCAAAGCACATATACATATTACAATGTTCGAGGGGTGTAACGGTACACAAAAATTTCGGTTCGGTACGTACCTCGGTTTAGAGGTCACTGTTCGGTTCATTTTTGGTACAGTAAGAAAACAACAAAATATAAATTTTTTGGTTATTTATTTACCAAATTTGTAAACAATGGCATAACATACATATGGGGTCCATTGCCAGGGTTAATGTGGTCAACATATGTAAAATAAAAACTAAATAAGATAAGGCTCAGAATGGTTCCTAACAAAACCTTTCTACATATAAGTGCTTTTTTTGATTGATTGATTGATTGAGACTTTTATTAGTAGATTGCACAGTACAGTACATATTCCGTACAATTGACCACTAAATGGTAACACCCCAATAAGTTTTTCAACTTGTTTAAGTCGGGGTCCACGTTAATCAACATTAAACTGCCTCAAGTTGTTGCTCAGATTAAATAAAATGACAAAACTTTTCTTCTACATATAAAAAGTGCAACATTAAACAGTTTCAAGTCAACTCAGCCTCAGATTAACTTTTATTCCCCCCCCCCCAACCTGGTTAACTTGGCAGTAAGAGGATATATGGGCTCATTGTTCTTCCACCATAGAAGTGGGTCAAAATCTAGTTTGTAATGCAATATGGACTTACATCTGCTGCTATAAAAACATTTGTTATTGTTTTAGCCCTGCCTGACTCGCCGAGGAGAGGCTGCTTGAATGCGGTGGTGACGCTTCAAATGGGTTACCATGTGTTATGAGAGTAGCATATGTGTGTGTGTGGCTCTTTAATATGTGACAGCATGTGAAGTGAGTGTGTGGGTGAGCGAGGTGAGGGAGTGCGGGGAGTGGCTAGTGTTTTGTTGGATTGGCTGCGTGCAAGATCTCAATAAAGCCACGATTTGCAACTAATTGCTGGACTTGTCATTTACCCTGGAGTCCGGAGCTGTGGAGACCCACTGCCGGGTAGAGTGAAGGGTGTTGCCCTTGAGAATACATTGGCCCTGGAGGAGTGTCTCCCTTGCGCTCCTCGACTACGGTCTGGGAGCCGGAAGCAGGAAAGGTGCAACACATGTTTGACGTGTTGTCAGAAGCAGCTGCTGAACAATGTCGGCAAACCTCCGTCCTCAATTGTTGTATCGTGCAGCCAAAGTGTTCCCAAACGGGAGATCTTAACGAGGCAGGAGGGTCTTCCAGCTCTGGCTTTTACATGTTGTCCTAGCCCGGTCGCTGCTAGCACATGTACTCGTTCGGTACACCTCCGAACTAGGGCTGCAACTAACGATTAATCTGTCGATTATTACTTCGATTAATCGATTAATAATCGGATAAAAGAGACAAACTACATTTCTATCCTTTCCAGTATTTTATTGAAAAAACCAGCATACTGGCACCATGTTCTGGACATTGGGAGTGCAGCATACAGCAATAATAACACAGAATCAGATATTGTACACGTTTCTGTTGTGAATAATAAAGGATTCATTTTAGGCTGCCTCTGAATAATAGCATGAAATATTCCAGCACCTTCATAACGTTTAGTTATACTAAAGTGTCACTCAAATCTAAATATATTTTTATAGCTTTATCGGGCCCGGCTACATTGATCCATTATGAAACCAACATTAGATATTTATGTCCGTTACGTTTATTTCCAAATTGGTAACCGTGCGTTTTCTCTCTCAAAACGGAGTCAAATGTGCCGGAGACACATTATCAGCCCCGCGTTGCAACAAAGGCATAACGTTAACGTTACTCACAAAAAAGCTGAACTCATGAATGCCTGTTGCCACTATGGACTTAAAAAGTTACGTACCGCGAGTTCTTCCCTTCATCCATGGCTCCAACATGTTTCCTTTTCAGGTGCTCCTGAAGCAATGTTGTACTTCCGTGCCATTTTGCAGGAAACGCTCTTCTTTGAAGTAAAGTGTTCCCACACTTTTGACGACTTAGGTCGTACACTTTTCCCCATTGAAGCAATAACTTCAAGATGTTTCTCCGCTAAACTATCCGTACTGTTTTCCTGCGCCATTTTTCAAATATTTCCAGCAAAGGAGCCTATGTCGTCACGTGAGCTGCACATGACACATCATTGGCTAGCTTACCTCCACCTCATGAGACGTAGCCTCAGCGCCACCCTGGCGCTGTTTTGTACTGTTTTTGTACTTATTTTTATTATTGTTTTTCAGCTGTTTGTAAATGTTGCAGTTTATAAATAAAGGTTTATTTAAAAAAAAGCAGCATAGTTCCAACGAATCGATGACTAAATTAATCGCCAACTATTTTTATAATCGATTTTAATAGATTTAATCAATTAGTTGTTGCAGCCCTACTCCGAACCGAACCCCCCGTACCGAAACGGTTCAATACAAATACACGTACCGTTACACCCCTACAACGTTCATCTCGAGATATCTAGCAACAGAGGGGAGGGAGTGGGGGGCCATGGTGGCAGGCTGCAGCTCTTCAGGCGCTGCCCATTCGTCCATCACCCCTATGGGATTTGCGTCAAGGGCGTTGGATTGGGGGTGGGGAATGTGTGTGTGGTTGTATATTTTTTGTGGATGCGTGTGTGTGTGTGTGTAAGCCTGCAGTGTGTCTCTGTTCCGCGGCCTTGATATTGTGCAGCTGATAATCAGTCCAAAGTCAACAACAGCAGGTGTGTGTCCATGAGAGACAAGAAGGGAATTTGTTGTGTCTTCGCCGCACTGGGAAAGCCAGGGAAAAAAATCCAAGTTAGAATGTTTTGTATGCGAGTGAAAATAAAATTTGCTCTTCACTCTAAATTGTCTATGACTGATCCTCAAAATTCATCCTGCCTGGCAGACAGTCCGATCGCAAAGTGTCCACAGTTCTTCCCGCATCCTCCAATGACTTGTGGCAGCTTTGGGGTACTTTGAAAACTGCCAGCAACTTCCAATTTGTCGACAAACCAGAGCAACGCTTACTCCAATCAGCAGATGTCCTGTTGTCATAATTCCGAATAGGTAGATATCTTCACGTCCTCGACTGAAAGGGTCGCCAGGTATGCGGCACACCTTCTTCTCCCAAGAGTCCGTCGTGTGTCCAGCAACAACCGCTCCGTCACGACAAGCCAGTTCCCCCAAACCCAAGATCTTGTCAATTTTGTTGAGGCCAGTTAAATAGTTCCAATGTTTAGATTTGGAGAGCAGTGCAAAAAGAGGCAACAAAAAAGTTAAGCCAAGACAAAAGCAAGCAGGAGAGATAAGGGAGAGGAAAGGGGAGCGTCCGCCCTCGATGAGTGCCAGTGAGAAAGGGCCAAATATGGGGGGTAAGATTCCAGATCCCGAGTCGTATGAAGACTTGAATGACAGTGGAGACAGAAATCCCAACTCATTGTTCCTCGAACGTGTGACACGAGGAAATAATATTGTGAAAACATTTAAATCCAAGACCTCAACTGAATGTAATGGAACATATATTAAAACGATAAAAAGGGTTATTGAAGAGATTTCAGAACCTTTAACATATATCTGCAACCTACAGTATCATTTTAAACAGGCACATTCCCAGACAAAATGAAAATAACAAAGGTCTACAAACTAGATACTTGTTTCTCTACTTCCATAATTTTCTAAAATTGTTGAAAAATTGTTGAACAACAGATTAGAGAAATTACTTAAATAAATAAAAAAATTAAACACTCAGACAACCAATACAGATACATTTCAACATCTGTGGCATTAATCGAAACAACGGAAGAGATAACCATTGCAAAAGATATTTAAAAAAATGTGCTGCTGCAGTCTATGGATTTAACAAAAGCATTTGACACAATCAATCAAAATATCCTAATAAACAAATGAGAACAGTATGGCATCAGAGGGTTGGTCTTGAACTGGGTTAGAAGCTACTTAACCAACAGGAAGCATTGCGTGAAGATAGGAGCTGAAAATATCTTGTGACGTACTGGGACCAAAATTGTTCAATCTTTATTCAAACGACATTTGTGAAGTTACAAAGGACTTAAAGTTAGTAATATTTGCAGATGACACGACTGTGTTTTTTCAGGAGACAACATACAGAAGATAATACAAATAACAGACTATCTTTTAAATATCAGTTGAGCCAGTGATGTCATCTAGCAACTTTTACCACAGCCAGTAGCGACTTTCCTTGCTGAGGAGTTGGCAACACTGCTTAAAAACCCACTCAATGTTCTCCTGCTTGCTGGAAGACAATCTAGACCCCCCCTAAAGCAGTGTTTCTCAACATTTCTAATTTCAAGACCTATCATTAATCAAAATGGGGTCCATTTGGTTCCATGTGTACTCTGTCAGAGTTACAGACCTTGCAATGGTCAATATAGACCCTCCTTAAGGAGTCCCTAGAAGATGAAGAGATTGAGGACAGCGAGTAGGGAGATGTAGAAGAGATGCAAATTGAAAACACAGATGCAGAGGATGAGACAGAAGGCCAAAGAGTGGGTATCATTGTCGATTAAGACTAGCATTAGGAGGTCACAGTGCAGACACTTCACCCTTGCTCCACTGGTGTAATAATGTGCATGAATGTTTGGTGGTGATCGGAGGGGCCGTAGGCGCAGATTGGCGGCCACGCTTCCGTCAGTCTACCCCAGGGCAACTGTGGCTACAAATGTAGCTTATCACCATAATCGTGTGAATGTGGAGTGAATGAATGAGGGGTTCTCTCTTCTGTGTGAAGCGCTTTGAGTGTCTAGAAAAGGGCTATGTAAATCTAATTCATTATTATTATTATTATAAATAGAGATGTCCGATAATGGCTTTTTTGCCGATATTCCGATATTGTCCAACTCCTAATTACCGATTCCGATATCAACCGATACCGATATATACAGTCGTGGAATCAACACATTATTATGCCTAATTTTGTTGTGATGCCCCGCTGGATGCATTAAACATTGTAACAAGGTTTTCCAAAAATAAATCAACTCAAGTTATGGAAAAAAAATGCCAACATGGCACTGCCATATTTATTATTGAAGTCACAAAGTGCATTATTTTTTTTAACATGCCTCAAAACAGCAGCTTGGAATTTGGGACATGCTCTCCCTGAGAGAGCATGAGGAGGTTGAGGTGGGCGGGGTTTTCGGGTAGAAGGTAGCGGGGGTGTATATTGTAGCGTCCCGGAAGAGTTAGTGCTGCAAGGGGTTCTGGGTATTTGTTCTGTTGTGTTTATGTTGTGTTATGGTGCGGATGTTCTCCCGAAATGTGTTTGTCATTCTTGTTTGGTGTGGGTTCACAGTGTGGCGCATATTTGTAACAGTGTTAAAGTTGTTTATACGGCCACCCTCAGTGTGTCCTGTATGGCTGTTGATCAAGTATGCCTTGCATTCACTTGTGTGTGTGTCATAAGCCAAAGATATTATGTGACTGGGCCGGCACGCAAAGGCAGTGCCTTTAAGGTTTATTGGCGCTCTGTACTTCTCCCTACGTCCGTGTACACAGCGGCGTTTTAAAAAGTCATAGATTTTACTTTTTGAAACCGATACCGATAATTTTGAAACCGATACCGATAATTTCCGATATTACATTTTAAAGGGGAACATTATCACAATTTCAGAATTGTTAAAACCATTAAAAATCAGTTCCCAGTGGCTTATTATATTTTTCGAAGTTTTTTTCAAAATTTTACCCATCACGCAATATCCCTAAAGAAAAGCTTCAAAGTGCCTGATTTTAACCACCCGTCCATTTTCCTGTGATGTCACATAGTGAAGCCGACACAAACAAACATGGCTGAAAGAACAGCAAGCTATAGCGACATTAGCTCGGATTCAGACTCGGATTTCAGCGGCTTAAAAGATTCAACAGATTACGAATGTATTGAAACGGATGGTTGTAGTGTGGAGGCAGGTAGCGAAAACGAAATTGAAGAAGAAACTGAAGCTATTGAGCCATATCGGTTTGAACCGTATGCAAGCGAAACCGACGAAAGTGACACGAGAGAAAGCGAGGACGAATTCGGCGATCGCCTTCTAACCAACGATTGCTATGTGTTTGTTTGGCATTAAAGGAAACTAACAACTATGAACTAGGTTTACAGCATATGAAATACATTTGGCAACAACATGCACTTTGAGAGTGCAGACAGCCCAGTTTTCATCAATTAATATATTCTGGAGACATACCCTCATGTCAGCAGGCCAAGGAAGCTAGGGTCGATATTCTTCTCTTGATCATCTTCGGGACGGTCTGAGCCTAGACATCCAGGGGGTTTAGCTCGCTCGTTTGCGGGAACAAACTGCCGCCATTGCTTGCCATTCTACCGAGGTCCTTTGTCCCTGAATTGCTCACACACTCCGGCAGATTCAATGGGGGTCTGGCGGCAGATTTCTTTGACTTTATCGTTGGAAATGCATCTGCTTTGAGTGTCGCAGGATATCCACACATTCTTGCCATCTCTGTCGTAGCATAGCTTTCGTCGGTAAAGTGCGCGGAACAAACGTCCAATTTCTTGCCACTTTCGCATCTTTGGGCCACTGGTGCAACTTGAATCCGTCCCTGTTCGTGTTGTTACACCCTCCGACAACACACCGACGAGGCATGATGTCTCCAAGGTACGGAAAACTGTCGAAAAAACGGAAAATAACAGAGCTGATTTGACTCAGTGTTTGAGAAAATGTGACGTCACAACCGAGAGCGAATATTAGAAAGGCGTTTAATTCGCCAAAATTCACCCATTTAGAGTTCGGAAATCGGTTAAAAAAAAATATGGTCTTTTTTCTGCAACATCAAGGTATATATTGACGCTTACATAGGTCTGGTGATAATGTTCCCCTTTAAAGCATTTATCGGCCGATAATATCGGTAGTCCGATATTATTGGACATCCCTAGTAAAAAGTAAACAATAACACTTCTTGGAGACACAGCTTGTTAGCATTAAAACTACAATGTTGATACATTTCTGTATAAATAGGCTACGAGAGGAGGATACCGAATGACAGGAAGTAGTAGTGGTACGTACAATACATAGAGCAATGTAAATCATACATCATGTCATTCATTATGTACGATTGTGCCATATTTGTACACTGCATGGTACCTTCATGTAGTTCTACTCAACGTTGCTGCTTTTTCCAGGTTTCTCGTCAGTGAGTTTCCACTCATTGTAACATTTGAGCATACACAGCTATGGAAATGACCAAAATAAACACACGCTAACAGCAAGTTGCCCTGTCGCTGCTGCACACTGCACTGTCCACTGTCTTTGGATAAGACTGTCAACAACTCTTACACGCCCTCCTCCATCGTTGTTGTTAGTTACTATTTCATGGCATTGTTTGTGACAAGAAAATATATCCATTTTTGTGTTTTTCCCCCCAATCCAGGTGGGCAGAATGTTCCAGCTCCCTGTCAACAACCTGAGTAGTCTGCGTAAAGCTCGTAAAAATGTCAAGAGGGTCCTGGGAGACATCGGTCTGGAGTACTGCAAAGACCACCTACAGGTCAGCCTCTTTTAAAAACTCCGCCACTGTGTCCTTATTTTGAATAATGCAGGAGTAGTATCAGGAGCTTCTGCACTGGTCGGTAGGGCTACAGTTATCAATTATTTTAGTAGTTAAGGAATCTATCAATATCGGATAATACACACTTTACAGTATCTATGCGTATGCATATTAATGCAATTTTTTTCTGTGTGCCATAACTTTCACTATTTTTAATAAATACACATCAACATTGAAGTTACACTTTTAAAACGTGTGCATTAATAGAAGTTAAAGTTAAATAAAAACTCAGCTTTTCTCGGCCCCACAGATCATGACACCCACACACTCATGTTACTAACTATTAGGGCTGGGCGATATGGACGAAAAAGTATATCTCGATATATTTTTACTTAAACTCGATATTCAATATACATCTCGATATATTTTCCCGTGAAAATATACGTATAAAGATATTCAATTTTGAGCGAGATTCACTGAAATTGAAGTGAATGACAACTGTACTGTAAACAGTCAGTGGCACTTTTATTAACCCAGTTAGTCAAGATGGGTATTAACAGCACTTTTATTAACCCACTTAGTCAAGATGGGTATTAACAGCACTTTTATTAACCCAGTTAGTCAAGATGGGTATTAACAGCACTTTTATTAACCCACTTAGTCAAGCTGGGTATTAATAGCACTTTTATTAACCCAGTTAGTCAAGCTGGGTATTAACAGCACTTTTATTAACCCAGTTAGTCAAGATGGGTATTAACAGCACTTTTATTAACCCAGTTAGTCAAGATGGGTATTAACAGCACTTTTATTAACACAGTTAGTCAAGATGGATCTTAACAGCACTTTTATTAACCCACTTAGTCAAGATGGGTATTAACAGCACTTTTATTAACCCAGTTAGTCAAGATGGGTATTAACAGCACTTTTATTAACACAGTTAGTCAAGATGGATATTAACAGCACTTTTATTAACCCAGTTAGTCAAGATGGGTATTAACAGCACTTTTATTAACCCAGTTAGTAAAAATGGGTATTAACATACTTTTATTAACCCACTTAGTCAAGATGGGTATTAACAGCACTTTTATTAACCCAGTTAGTCACGATGGGTATTAACAGCACTTTTATTAACCCACTTAGTCAAGATGGGTATTAACAGCACTTTTATTAACCCAGTTAGTCAAGATGGGTATTAACAGCACTTTTATTAACCCAGTTAGTTATGATGGGTATTAACAGCACTTTTATTAACCCAGTTAGTCAAGATGAGTATTTACATCACAGAAAATAAACGGTTTAAGTAGCACAGAATTACATAACATAAATACAATTGAAACATATTCTTTCTACATAAAATAAATAACATAGCTATGCAAATAATACAAAATGTATCAAACTCAGATAAAAAATACATGTAATGATGTAATGGACCGTCACACACGTACGGTTCTGGTCAGCGCCAAGTAAGTGACTTGACTTCATTGTACAGCTATGATCTTCCTCACTTCTGTCAACTGATTCTGGTAAATATGTTGTCCTGGTGCTTTTAGATCTGTCTGCTGCGTTCGACACCGTCGACCACGCCACCTTAATCACTCGTCTTGAGAACTGTGTGGGCATTAAGGGCGCCGCCCTCAACTGGTTCCGGTCGTACCTAACCGACAGGAGTTTTTGTGTAAAAGTAGACAGTTTTATGTCGTCCACAGCTCCTTTACCACATGGGGTCCCCCAGGGCTCAATCCTTGCCCCAATTTTATTTGCGCTTTACCTTCTCCCCCTTGGTTCTATTTTTAGGAAGTACAGTATTGCATTTCATTTTTACGCCGATGATTGCCAGATTTATTTTCCCATGGCACAAAATAACACGGTTCAACGTCTTATTGACTGCCTGCACGACATCAAAGTCTGGCTTTCAGCTAACTTCCTGAGCCTAAATGAAGATAAAACAGAAGTTATGTTGTTCGGTCCAAGTCGCTCTCCCTCCCCCAACGTTGACCTCGGCACTCTGACCCCGTATCTCAGCGACTGTGTCACAAACCTGGGGGTAAAGTTCGACTCAGATTTTAAATTCGAAAAACAAATCAGCAGCGTCGTTCAAAAAAGCTTTTATCAATTACGCCAAATAGCGAAAGTGAAACCGCTTCTATCAAGACATGATCTTGAGAAATTAATCCACGCCTTTATCTCGAATCGTCTTGATTACTGTAATGCCCTGTATGTAGGCATTAGCCAGGCCTCCCTCGCCCGCCTGTAGCTCGTGCAGAACTCTGCTGCTCGTCTGTTAACACAGACCCGCAGACGTGAGCACATCACCCCTATTTTAGCGTCCCTTCACTGGCTCCCTGTGCGTTATCGAATCAATTTTAAACTCCTTTTATTTGTTTTTAAATGTCTAAACAACCTCGCGCCAACCTATCTCTCCGACCTCCTTCAGCCTTACTGCCCCACCCGATCCTTAAGATCAGCCGATCAGCTGCTGTTGACGGTCCCTGACACAAGGCTGAAGCTTAGAGGTGACAGAGCTTTCGCCGTTGCTGCTCCCAAGCTCTGGAACGACCTACCCCTGAGTGTTAGACAAGCCTCCTCTCTTCCTGTTTTTAAATCTCTCTTAAAAACATACTTTTATTCCATGGCTTTTAACACTGAGTGATATCCATCCTGCAATGGCGCCCCATAATACACCTGCTGTGAACCTGTTTTTATTTATTCTATTTTAATTATTTATTTTTTATCGTGTTCTGTTTGTGTTGTGTTGTGTTTGCTCGGTACTCGGTTTATCTTTTAACCTGTTCATTGTACAGCACTTTGGCTACCCCTGTGGTAAATTTTAAATGTGCTTTATAAATAAAGTTGATTTGATTTGACTTTGGCGTACATTTTTGGCAGCATTTCTCCTGCGAAATATGGCAACTGAAGAACAGCTTTGATTTGGGCTTACCGTATTTTTTGGACTATAAGTCACAGTTTTTTTCATAGTTTGGCTGGGCTCCAGTGCGACTTATATATGTTTTTTTCCTTCTTTATTATGCATTTTCTGCGGGTGCGACTTTGCGACTTATACTCCGAAAAATACGGTACATGGTAAACAACTCAAATAAATGTTTCATCCAGACGCATACATTTGTCTAAATGTGGCCAAGTAGACACATTGTGGGTTTCCTGGACGTGGTCTACATCGCTAAAAGAAAAATCTAAAGAAGAGAATCCCTCTGCCATTTTTCACTACTTTTTTTATTATATAAATCGCCCGCTTGAAAATCCCCTCTTCTCTTCTACGACTCTCTCGTCGTCATTTGGGATGTCTGTTGTGATTTCCCTTCCTGGTTCCATGACCCGCACTATCTTGCCTCTGATTGGCCTGTCCCTAATGTTTTGCCAATGGTGACTCATAGTAAACAACCAATGTTCTTATAGTGCAAGCACGTCTTGGAAGGAGGAAGGAGGAAGGGGAGGGGTTTAGTAGCCCATGAGAGGGAGGGGGGGGGATCAAGGAACACAACAAATAAGTGGTGTTTGGTCATTATAACGTGAAATAAATCAATATCGATATTACGATATTTTGTTAATTCATATCTTGTTTAAAAATATATCGATATATCGCCCAGCCCTACTAACTATGTTAGCCTATTTAAAGTTCCGGGCACTCTATGTAGTACACATTTTATAAATGTTTATCAGTTGCACTTAGGGTTGTAACGACATGAACATTTCATATCACGTTAATCGAGAGCAAAATTATCACAGTTTTCATTATTATGACGGTATTTTTGAATATGCACAAAAAGTACACTAAAGTCTTTTAACCAAGTATTTTTTTAAATAACTAAAATAAATAGACTAGAGATGTCCGATAATTTCGGACTGCCGATATTATCGGCCGATAAATGCTTTAAAATGTAATATCGGAAATTATCGGTATCGGTTTCAAAAAGTAAAATTTATGACTTTTTAAAACGCCGCTGTGTTCACGGACGTAGGGAGAAGTACAGAGCGCCATTAAACCTTTGGGTACTGCCTTTCACATAATATCTACGGCTTTTCACACAAACGTGAATTGAAGGCATACTTGGTCAACAGCCATACAGATCACACTGAGGGTGGCCGTATAAACAAGTTTAACACTGTTACAAATATGTGCCACACTGTGAACCCACACCAAACAAGAATGACAAACACATTTCGGAAGAACATCCGCACCGTAACACAACATAAACACAACAGAACAAATACCCACAACCCCTTGCAGCACTAACTCTTCCGGGACGCTACAATATACACCCCCCCACCTCAACCCCGCCCACCTCAACCTCCTCATGCTCTCCCGGGGAGAGCATGTCCCAAATTCCAAGCTGCTGTTTTGAGGCATGTAAAAAAAAATAATGCACTTTGTGACTTGAATAATAAATATGGCAGTGCCATGTTGGCATTTTTTTTCCATAACTTGAGTTGATTTATTTTGGAAAACCTTGTTACATTGTTTAATGCATCCAGTGGGGCATCACAACAAAATTAGGCATAATAATGTATTAATTCCACGACTGTATATATCGGTATCGGTAATTAAGAGTTGGACAATATCGGATATCGGCAAAAAAGCCATTATCGGACATCTCTAAAATAGACTGTTATAAAAGCCACTATTGTGCATGTTTTCTGTTTCTTGTGCTTCACTGGTAGTGTTCTAGTCTTAGTAATGTATCTGTTTTAATGGCTAAGCTTTTATTGTTTTAAATATTCGTTTGTACTGTAGCACTTAAAGATTTATTTAAATAAAAAGTGTGTAACAAATGTATAATTATTTTCTCTAGTGGACGATCGCTGTTCTAAAAGACAACCGCTTGTAGGTTCAATGTGCACAGTAACATTTTTACTTAAGTTTCGATTGGGGTAAGTCGTTTCTTAATGTGGAAAGACGTTAACGTCTCTTGTTTTCAAATTAGCGTTAAAGCTCGCGAGCTGGCGCCAGTCTGTCCGTCAGTTTATCAAGGTGCAGTTAATCAATCGCTTCAAAAATTATTCTAGTTTACAACAGTAATACAAATCTTCGGGAAGTTTTACTGCGGTTATCATTAATACCGTTTACATCCCTAGTTGCACTCCTTAAACGATTAATCGAAGCAACAGAATATAAATCGAAGTTAGAATTCCAGAACTTAGTCGTTGTAGCCTAACCAGGCAGGCCTGTGCACGTTATCTGCATATGTCCTGAAAATTTGCGCACGTCCGCCACTGTAGTCCGTGCCAATGCCGTAGTCCAGGGGTGTCAAACTCAAATAGAGAGTGGGCCAAAATTTAAAACTGAACAAAGCCGCGGGCCAAGGTTGAACAAATGAACCTTTTAATAGGGACCCAAACAAGGTTTGCATTGAATATTGAACAAGCAAGGCTTATATAACTTTATAGTGACATGCAAAATCGAGTTTCAAATAATAATAATAATAATAATAATAATTAAAAAATATCAATGGCATGTCAAATACAATTTAAATAAAAATGTAATGCCTCTTTTCTATTTGCAGCCTTCTGAGGTAAATATCAACATTAACTTTTTCCACAGGCTAATACATTTTAAAATAAAATAACAATGAATAAACCAACCATTCAGGACTTTAAACTGCTCAGTTTGCAACACACTGATCTAATCTGATGTGCCCAAGCCAGATACCTGCCATCTTTTCTTGGATGCTAGTTCATTAATGTCGGGGCTCAGGCTTTGAGCTGAGGCAACCTTCATTATCGGACGAAGGTGTTCATCAGTGGGCGTTCCTTAAATGCACTGCCTTTAACGTACTTTACGAGCTATTGTCACGTCCGCTTTTCATCCATTCTAACATCGTTCAGACCCAGTCACAAGATATGTGCAGCTTCTGTACGCACACACGAGTGAATGCAACGCATACTTCATCAACAGCGATACAGGTTACACTGAGGGTGCCAGTATAAAAACCTTTAACACTGTTACAAATATGCGCCACACTGTGAATCCACACCAAACAAGAATGACAAACACATTTCGGGAGAACATCCACACTGTAACACAACATAAACACAACAGAACAAATACCCAGAACCCCTTGCAGCACTAACTCTTCCGGGACGCTACAATATACACCCCCCGCTACCCCCTCACGACACCCCCCCCCCCCCCCCCCCCCCCCCAACCCCGCCCACCTCAACCTCCTCATGTCCCAAATTCCAAGCTGCTGTTTTGAGGCAAGTTAAAAAAAATAATGCACTTTGTGACTTCAATAATAAATATGGCAGTGCCATGTTGGCATTTTTTTCCATAACTTGAGTTGATTTATTTTGGAAAACCTTGTTACATTGTTTAATGCATCCAGCGAGACATCACAACAAAATTAGGCATGATAATGTGTTAATTCCACAACTGTATATTTCGGTATCGGTTGATATCGGAATCGGTAATTAAGAGTTGAACAATATCGGATATCGTCAAAAAAGCCATTATCGGACATCTCTAGTAAATAGTCATGAAAATAAAGAAAATACATTAAATGAGAAGATGTGTCCAGACTTTTGGCCTGTACTGTATGTCAAAGAGTGCTCTTCTGTTGTCTCCTGCAGGACTTTAAGGCCTACACGCCGCCTGAGGTGTACATCAAGCACACTTGTTGGGAGGACGTGTGCATGTGGGAGCCGTCGCACACCAAAGTCCAAGTACGTATTGCAAATGTCACACCACGTCTTCCTCGTTTGCAAGCACAAACCGTGACGTCCCGCCTCCTTCCGATGTGTTCCAGGACTACCGCTCCAAACCTTTCTGCTGCACCGGCTGCCTCTTCTCGTCCAAATACTTCTCTGCGTACAAAAGCCACTTCCGCAATGTCCACAGCCAAGACTTCGAGAACAACATCCTGCTCAACTGCCCCTACTGCACTTACAACGGCAACAAGAAGACCCTGGAGACGCACATCAAACTCTTCCATGTGCCCAGCAGCACCGTGCGCCAGGGGCCCGGCGCCGGCGGCGGCCTCCTGATGAAGGATGGCCTCCTGAAGAGGCCGGGGGACAGCGTGGAGCAGGCGGTGTACTACTGTAAGAAGTGCACCTACCGGGACCCTTTGTACAACGTGGTGCGCAAGCACATCTACAGGGAACACTTCCAGCAGGTGGCGCAGCCTTACATCGCAAAACCGGGAGAGAAGGCCCAAAACGGCGGCACCGCCGGGAAACCGGAGGGCAGCAACACCAACCATGTGAACAGTCATCAGATCCACTGCAAGAAGTGTCTGTTTGTCCCCAGAACCTACGAGGCACTTGTCCAGCATGTCATCGAGGACCACGAGAGGGTCGGATACCAAGTGACGGCTATGATAGGCCACACCAGCGTGATCGTCCCCCGTCCCAAACCCATCCTGCTCATACCCAAGTCCCAAGGAGACAAAACCATCATCGGGATGGGTCCAAAGGGGGCCGTCATGGCCACCACCAGGCCTTCGGCTTCCCAGCAGCTGGCCCGGGTCGCCTCAGCATCAAAGCCCACCTTCAGTCCTCAGAGTCTTCTCTCGGCGATCAAACACGAGTCAGCGGGCTTTAAGTCCGCGACCAACCAGACCTTTTCCTTTGGCGTCCTTCAAGGGAAGGGAAGCGCCCACGTTTCTCAGCAGTCTCACTCCGCAAGGCATCCGTTCCCCGGAGCCAGCCTGCGGAGCCCCGTGATGTTCAACACCTCCCTCAAGTCGGGCTCCCTCGGCCCCCGGGTGCAGGCGGCGTCCACCACCGTCGCCTCGGTCGCGGCCAAGAAAGGCGGCTCCTCGGTCCTGGGCCCCTCCCACACCCAGAAGTGGAAGATCTGCACCATCTGCAACGAGCTCTTCCCGGAGAACGTGTACAGCTGCCACTTTGAGAAGGAGCACAAAGCGGAGAAGGTGCCCGCCGTGGCCAACTACATCATGAAGATCCACAACTTCACCAGCAAGTGTCTCTACTGCAACCGCTACCTGCCCAGCGACACCTTGCTCAACCACATGCTCATCCACGGCCTGTCCTGCCCGCACTGCCGCGCCACCTTCAACGACGTGGAGAAGATGGTGGCTCACATGCGCCTGTCGCACCCGGACGAGGCGGTGGGGCCTCGCACCGACTCCCCGCTGACCTTCGACCTGACCCTGCAGCAGGGCAACCCAAAGAACGTGCAGCTGATCGTGACTACCTACAACATGAAGGACGCCCCGGAGGAGTCGGTGGCCTTTCACGCCCAAAACCACGCCGCCGTGTCGTCCTCGCTGGCCGCCTCCCTGCTGTCGGCCAAGAGGCCGTTACCTCAGCACCCTTCCAAAACGCTCGACACGGTCAAGAATGTCCCGCACGCGGCCGTGCCGTACAAGAGAGACGTAGGAAAGACGCTCTGTCCGCTCTGCTTCTCCATCCTCAAGGGCCCCATCTCGGACTCCCTGGCTCACCACTTGAAGGAGCGCCACCAAGTCATCCAGACGGTGCACCCGGTGGAGAAGAAGCTGACCTACAAGTGTATCCACTGTCTGGGCGTGTACACCAGCAACATGACCGCCTCCACCATCACCTTACATCTCGTCCACTGTCGAGGCGTAGGAAAGTCTCACAACGGCCAGGATAGGTCCGCCTCCAGGACCGGCCAGGCCGCCAAACGGACCGGCGTCGACACCTCCGACACCAGCGCGCCAAAAAGGAGGAGGCGGGGACCTCCCGGGGAGAGGGCGCACCCCAGAGACATGAACACGCAGTTTGAGGAAAACCCGGACGAGCCCGTTTGTCTCGCGCTCGACCCGCAGGGCCTGGAGAACGAGTCGTACGAGTCGAGGAAGGCGTTCCTCACCCGCTACTTCAACCGAGCGCCGTACGCCACCCAGCGGGAGGTGGAAAAGCTGGCGGCCGGACTCTGGCTGTGGAAGTCGGACGTCTCCGGACACTTTGTCAACACTCGCAGGAAATGCGCGCAGGAGTGCGAAAGCCTGCGCCCCGGCGTCCTGCTGGGGTTCAGCATGCACGAGGCGGGCCAGGTGAGCCACGAGCTGGCGTTGGAGGGCGGCGCATTCGAGGCCGGACCTGGCAAAAGGAGGACATCCAGGAACCGCTTGGGGCTTTCGGAGCAAGCCCGCCAGAGACGGAAGGAGTCCGCGGCGACCAATGGCGGCTCCTCTTTAAAACCCAAACGCCCCGACCAAACCGAGACAATCAACTGCACCTCGCCGCCCAAATCGCCTGCCAGACTCCCCGAGCCCATCGCCATCGACTCTGACAGCGAAGAGGAGTCGGTCCAAGCGCTCCGTCTCCACGGTAACATCCAGCATCCGGAAGCTGAGGAGAGAACGGCGCTCATGGCGGGAGTTAAGATGATTTCTGAGTTGGAGGACTCGTCAGACGACGACGATGACGAGGATGACGATGATGATGATGATGATGATGACGATGACGAGGAGGAGGAGGAAGGGGAGAACTTGGAGAACGGCTTCGGGCCCACAGGGAGCTCAGGAGGACAGGCGCCCCTGCCCATCATTATTCCCAAATTCGTGCCCTCGTCCGCCAGGCGGGGCGGCGACGCTCAGCTGGGCAAGCAGCAGGTCTGACCTTTAACCCCCTTTAGACCGCACCAACACATCTGCCTCACCTGGACTCCACAAGGACCCGCTTTGAAAGCAGGAGCTCAGAACAAGCCATCCGACCACGGTCATGTGATCAGCAAGTGTGAGGTTTGACCAATCTAGTAAAGAAAGAAGTATTTTGTCTTTTTGTCCGTTGGCTAGTAAACTTGAAACGTGGTGAGCAGATAATTATTGCTTTTGTTTGTCCTGTCTGCATACTGGCTAGCCTCTTTTGCATCCTAATAAATCACATTTTTAGTTGATTAGTATCGGCCATCGTGTTAAAGGAACTACCCAAAGTCTTTTTTTATATGGCCCACTTTCTTGATTTGACCTTTGCTTCCCCCCACACGCCACTGGATGGTAACCACCACACTGAACATGAATTTTATTTTTTTAAACATTTATTCGTTGTACACATTTATTTTACACCTGTGCATTTCATCAACAATAAAGTGCTGTCATTGTTCCTCACTGAAGAAAACCACATAGGAAAAGTTATTTTTATTCACGTCACCAAACTAATATTTGCGCTGATAGTAAAGCGGTGTGACACACATGACTGTCACAACAGCAACATTTAAAGCGCTAAATAGATGTTCAAATGGCTGAATGCGATACAAGTAACGGCAATTGCACCAATTCACGTCTCAAATGAGCTGTGGCTGTGGGTAACTTCCTGCAATTTTAGCAGATGCTTTGGAAATACCAAAACCAACACTTTACTGTGAAAGTTGTGTGTTTACTATTTACGGTATAATCAACTCATCGGCACTTTAGCACCGTTACAATGTTAGTGGTGTTGTACAATACACTACATAAATGAGTATATTGTATTATTTCCCACTTTCCCGTTTACCCTCAAGCGAGATGAACAATAAGTCGTTATATTTAATGAGTTTTTACATTGGGGAAACCATTAAACGTATCGTCCTCGTTGTGCTTTAGCTAAACAAACTCCCTGCTGTAATTAGAGCATGTAGAATATTGATATAATATTTGCATGTGTGTTTGTGTCCCCATGGCAGGTTATATTGCTCTTTATCACCCAGGAACTTTCTTCTTCTTGCAGTTACTTCACCATCCTTAACTGTCCCTTGGGAGGAAGACAAAATGGAGGGAAAGTAGTGTTGCTATGCTGGGGGGGGGCTGCAGTGCTTGTGCAGAGGGAAAGGGGGGGAGGCTGATGATCAAGGAGTGAGGAGAAGAGGATGCTGATGATGGAGTGAGGAGAAGAGGAGGCTGATGATGGAGTGAGGAGAAGAGGATGCTGATGATGGGGTGAGGTGGAGGATGATGAAGGGGTGAGGAGGAGATGATGATGGAGTGGGGAGCAGATGAAGGAGTGAGGCTGTGATAAGGAGGTTAAAGATGAAAGAGGGAGGAGTAGATGTGGGAGATGATGGAGTGAGGAGGCTGATGATGGAGTGAGGAGAAGAGGAGGCTGATGAAGGAGTGAGGAGAAGAGGTTGATGGAGTGAGGAGAAGAGGATGCTGATGATGAAGGGGTGAGAAGGAGATGAGTGGGGAGCAGATGAAGGAGTGAGGCTGTGATTAGATTAAAGATGAAAGAGGGAGGAGTAGATGTGGGAGATGATGAGTGAAGAGGCGATAGATGGCGTGAGGAGAAGAGGATGATGGAGTGAGGAGGAGAAGAGGCTGATGACGGAGAAGAGGAGGAGGCTGATGATTGAGTGAGGAGAAGAGGATGATTGAGTGAGGAGAAGAGGAGGCTGATGATGGAGTGAGGAGAAGAGGAGGAGGCTGATGATGGAGTGAGGAGAAGAGGATGATGATGATGAAGGGGTGAGGAGGAGATGAAGTAGGGAGCAGATGAAGGAGTGAGGCTGTGATGAGGTTAAAGATGAAAGAGGGAGGAGTAGATGTGGGAGATGATGAGTGAAGAGGTGATAGATGGCGTGAGGAGAAGAGGATGATGGAGTGAGGAGAAGAGAAGGCTGATGATGGAGTGAGGAGAAGAGGAGGCTGATGAAGGAGTGAGGTGGAGGATGAAGGGGTGAGGAGGAGATGATGGAGCGGGGAGCAGATGAAGGAGTGAGGTTGTGATAAGGAGGTTAAAGATGAAAGAGGGAGGAGTAGATGTGGGAGATGATGAGTGAGGAGGCGGTAGATGAAAGAGTGAGGAGCAGATGAGGAGGCTAAAAATGAAGGAGTGATGATGAAGAGGATGATAACTAAGTGAGGATGAGGCGAGGTAAATGATGACGAAAGAGTGCGGATGAGAGGAGGAGGCTGATGAAGGAATGAGGATGAGCTGAGGAAGTTGATTATCAAAGTTTGAGGATGAGATGAGGCTGAAGATGAAGGAATGAAGGAGTGAGGATGAGATGAGGAGGCTGAAGGTGAAAGAGTGAGGAGGAGATGAGGAAGATAAAGGAGGAGCAGATGAGACTGATAATGAAGAAGTGAGGATGAGTTGAGGAGGCTGGTGATGGAGTGATGAGATTAGGAAACTGATAATGAAGGAGTGAGGATGAGATGATGAAGCTAATGATCAACAAGTGAGGATGAGGTAAGGAAATTGATGAAAGATTGAGGATGAGATGAGGCTGATGAAGGAGTGAGGATTAGATAATGAGGCTGATGAAGGAAAGTGTGGAGGCTGATGAATGAGTGAGGAGGATATTTAGAGACTGATGATGAATGAATGAGGATGAGATTAGGAAACTGATGATGATGAAGGTGTGAGGATGAGGTGATGATAAACAAGTGAGGAAAATGATAAACGAATGAGGATGAGATGAGAAAACGCTAATGGTGAAAGGGTGAGGAGGCTGATGATAAAGGGATGAGGTGAAAAGGTAAGGAGGCTGATGATGAAGGGATTAGGTTAAGAGGCGAGGAGGCTGATGATGAAGGGATGAGGTGAACACAGGAAGCTGATGGTGAAGGGATGAGGTGAATATGAGGAGGCTAGTGATGAAGGAATAAGATGAAAAGGTGAGGAGGCTGATGATGAAGGGATGAGGTGAACATAGGAGGCTGATGAATAGATGTAGAAATGTGCAAGAGGCGGATGAAGGAATGAGGTGAGCAAGTGAGGAGGCTGATGATGAAGGGATGAGATAAAAAGATGAGGAGGCTGATGATGAAGGGATGAGATGAAAAAGTGAGGAGGCTGATGATGAAGGGATGAGATGAAAAGATGAGGAGGCTGATGATGAAGGGATGAGATGAAAAAGTGAGGAGGCTGATGATGAAGGGATGAGATAAAAAGATGAGGAGGCTGATGATGAAGGGATGAGATGAATATATGACGAGGCGAGTGATGAAGGAATGAGATGAAAAAGTGAGGAGGCTGATGAAGGAATGAGATGAAAAAGTGAGGAGGCTGATGAAGGGATGAGATGAAAAGGTGAAGAGGCTGATGATGAAAGGATGAGGTAAATATATGAGGAGGCTAGTGATGAAGGGATGAGATGAAAAAGTGAGGAGGCTGATGATGAAGAGATAATGTGGAAATGTGCCGTAGGCTGATGATGAAGGGATGAGGTGAAGAGGCTGATGATGAAGGGATGAGGTGAACATATGAGGAGGCTGATGATGAAGGAATGAGGTAAGGAGGTTGATGATTAAGGGATGAGGTAAACAGAAGAGGAGGCTGATGATGAAAGGATGAGGTGAACAGGTGTGGAGGTTGACGGTGAAGGAGTGAGAATGAGATGAGGGGATGAAGATGCTGATGATGAAAGGGGTGACCACCTGCATGATGGTCACATGACTGGTTGTGTCTTCTTCTGCGGTGAAGGCTGACGAGAGGGTGAAGGTGCATGGAGAGGCCTCGTCGGCAAAGAGACACACCTAAGCTACTGCTAGCGCCCCCTGCTGTGCGAGTGTGTAGTGGTAACATAAATATGGTCAGTTACATTTCATTTGTTTACAGTTGTCCAATGGAGAACAATGGCAGTACAACCACGTGACCTATGCAGCCAATCAGCACAGTGCAATAGTATGAACATATAAACTTACACCCCTCATAAGTACTAGTAGTAATATTGCTCTTCAAAGTGATCAACACATGACACTAGAGAGCAGCAAGCAGCAGGGTGTAATACCTTAAATGTGCAGCAGATGTCACTAGAGAACAAGCGGTTTTATCACAATAATACATACACAGTAGTGAACCATTAGTATACTAGATGAGGCCATTCTTCAAGGAATTGCGTGTGAAAGCTGAAGTTCAACTAACATCCTGGATTTTTTTTTAGAATTGTTGAAGTAGAGCACGCAATTAATGGACAGGCTGAATATTTTGAAGTGAGGAGAAGAGGCTGATGATCAAGGAGTGAGGAGAAGAGGATGCTGATGATGGAGTGAGGAGAAGAGGAGGCTGATGGAGTGAGGAGGTGGAGGATGAAGGGGTGAGGAGGAGATGATGGAGTGGGGAGCAGATGAAGGAGTGAGGTTGTGATAAGGAGGTTAAAGATGAAAGAGGGGGGAGTAGATGTGGGAGATGAGTGAGGAGGCGATAGATGGAGTGAGGAGAAGAGGAGGCTGATGATGAAGTGAGGAGAAGAGGAGGCTGATGAAGGGGTGAGGAGAAGAGGAGGCTGATGATGGAGTGAGGAGAAGAGGAGGCTGATGATGAAGGAGTGAGGAGAAGAGGAGGCTGATGATGATGGAGTGAGGAGAAGAGGAGGTGGAGGATGAAGGGGTGAGGAGGAGATGATGGAGTGGGGAGCAGATGAAGGAGTGAGGCTGTGATAAGGAGGTTAAAGATGAAAGAGGGAGGAGTAGATGTGGGAGATGATGAGTGAGGAGGCGATAGATGGAGTGAGGAGAAGAGGCTGATGATGGAGAAGAGGAGGCTGATGATGAAGGAGTGAGGAGAAGAGGAGGCTGATGATGAAGGGGTGAGGAGAAGAGGAGGTGGAGGATGAAGGGGTGAGGAGAAGATGACGGAGTGGGGAGCAGATGAAGGAGTGAGGCTGTGATAAGGAGGTTAAAGATGAAAGAGGGAGGAGTAGATGTGGGAGATGATGGAGTGAGGAGGCGATAGATGAAGGAGTGAGGAGAAGAGGAGGCTGATGATGGAGTGAGGAGAAGAGGAGGCTGATGGAGTGAGGAGAAGAGGAGGTGGAGGATGAAGGGGTGAGGAGGAGATGATGAAGTGGGGAGCAGATGAAGGAGTGAGGCCATGATAAGGAGGTTAAAGATGAAAGAGGGAGGAGTAGATGTGGGAGATGATGGAGTGAGGAGGCGATAGATGAAGGAGTGAGGAGAAGAGAAGGCTGATGATGGAGTGAGGAGAAGAGGAGGCTGATGATGGAGTGGGGAGCAGATGAAGGAGTGAAGCTGTGATAAGGAGGTTAAAGATGAAAGAGGGAGGAGTAGATGTGGGAGATGATGAGTGAGGAGGCGATTGATGATGGAGTGAGGAAAAGAGGAGGCCGAAGATAGAGAAGAAGAGGCAGATGGAGTGAGGAGAAGAGGATTCTGATGATGGAGTGAGGAGAAGAGGAGGCTATTGATTTCAATAGGGAATTTCCAAAAAAGTTGGTAATTTCGGGAAAAGCGGGAATTTTTTTGAAAATGGTAAAAAAAACTTGAATGGTCTGAATGAGTTGACATGGTTGGTGTTGGAATTTTTCAAATCGGCCAAGAAATGTTGAAGCAGTAACATGTAGAATTGAGAAATGGTCGTACGGAATTCCTGGAATTTCAGGAAAACCGGGATTTTTCCAGTTCAAATAATAACTTTGTTTTTTGTCCTGATTAAGAGGAATGTTTTGACGGTGGAACGGTTGAAATGCGTTGAAAACTGTGGAAGGAGTAGTCCACCGAAAAAAGGGTGGAAATAGGGCTTTGGAAAACCAGGAATTCTGGAAAATCCTGGAATTTTTTTTTTAACTTGGAAAAAGGGTGGTTTGAATTTCCAGAATGGTGGAATATGTTGAAGATGGAATGGTTTGAATAGGTTGAAAAATGTGGAAACGGTGGAAGTTTGAGAAATGGCCTATTCATTTTGAATGGTAAAACGTCCTGGAAAACCTGGAATTCTGGGAAATCTGGGAATTTGTCAAGGGAAAGCCCGCGATTCCCAAATAGGCTGGACAGTTTGACATTGGAACGGTTTGAATCGGGAGAAAAATGTGGAAAGTAGAGCGCGCCAGAAGAATAAGTTGAAGATTAAATAGATGAATTTTGCTTTGGAGCATTGATGTCATGACCCGTGGGCCGGATCAGAGTTTGTTTGCGTTTGGGATTCACTTGTGGATTCAGATCTCTTTTGTTGCTGTTGTTGCCATGACGGCAGATTACTCTCACCTGCCTCTGATTAGTGTTCGGGACGCTCACCTGTTCCCGGGCACTAATCAAAGAGCTACTTAATCCATCCTCTGGCCTCACTCGGCCTGGTGGTTTTCTGTTGCGATGTCGTGGCATCGTGAAGCCGGAGGTCGTCTTTCCAAGATGCTGAGGAACGTCCGGAAGCAGCTTGCAGGTACGACGAATGCTTTATTCTTAAGTGCAGACAAAAATATGCCCACGGCACGGAAAACAAGAATGGATTGCCAAAACAAAACAAACCAGGCCGAGTGAGGCCAGAGGATGGATTAAGTAGCTCTCTGATTAGTGCCCGGGAACAGTTGAGCGTCCCGAACACTAATCAGAGGCAGGTGAGAGTAATCTGCCGTCATGGCGACGACAGCAACAAAACAGGGGTGCTGAAACAGAACCGAATCCACAAGTGAATCCCAAACGCAAACAAACTATGATCCGGGCCACGGATCATGACGATTCACACAAATATCACACCTCCTACACGTCTTTTCCGGAGTAATAAAAGTGAAACAACGCTTGATTTGAGGAAAACAATGAAGTGTGCAACTCGCCCATGCTCAAGCCCTGACGAATGTTCATGTCTCTTACTTTGAAGCAGCGACTTTTATTTTGTTATTTTGTTTTCTATTGAGGCTCCAGTAGTCTGGAATGCCCTCCCGGTAACAGTTAGAGATGCTACCTCAGTAGAAGCATTTAAGTCCCATCTTAAAACTCATTTGTATACTCTAGCCTTTAAATAGACCCCCTTTTAGACCAGTTGATCTGCCGCTTCTTTTCTTTTCTTCTCTACCCCCCTCTCCCTTGTGGAGGGGGGTGGGGGTCTAACTATTATGTTAGATCCACTATGGACTGGACTCTCACTATTATGTTAGATCCACTATGGACTGGACTCTCACTATAATGTTGGATCCACTATGGACTGGACTCTCACTATTATGTTAGATCCACTATGGACTGGACTCTCACTATTATGTTGGATCCACTATGGACTGGACTCTCACTATTATGTTAGATCCACTATGGACTTGACTCTCACTATTATGTTAGATCCACTATGAACTGGACTCTCACTATTATGTTGGATCCACTATGGACTGGACTCTCACTATTATGTTGGATCCACTATGAACTGGACACTCACTATTATGTTAGATCCACTATGAACTGGACTCTCACTATTATGTTAGATCCACTATGGACTGGACTCTCACTATTATGTTGGATCCACTATGGACTGGACTCTCACTATTATGTTAGATCCACTATGGACTTGACTCTCACTATTATGTTAGATCCACTATGAACTGGACTCTCACTATTATGTTGGATCCACTATGGACTGGACTCTCACTATAATGTTAGATCCACTATGGACTGGACTCTCCCTATTATGTTAGATCCACTATGGACTGGACTCTCTCTATTATGTTAGATCCACTATGGACTGGAGTCTCACTATTATGTTGGATCCACTATGGACTGGACTCTCACTATTATGTTAGATCCACTATGGACTGGACTCTCACTATTATGTTAGATCCACTATGGACTGGACTCTCACTATAATGTTGGATCCATTATGGACTGGACTCTCACTATTACTGTATGTTAGATCCACTATGGACTGGACTCTCACTATTATGTTAGATCCACTATGGACTGGACTCTCACTATTATGTTAGATCCACTATGAACTGGACTCTCACTATTATGTTAGATCCACTATGAACTGGACTCTCACTATTATGTTAGATCCACTATGAACTGGACTCTCACTATTATGTTGGATCCACTATGGACTGGACTCTCACTATTATGTTGGATCCAATATGGACTGGACTCTCACTATTATGTTGGATCCACTATGGACTGGACTCTCACTATTATGTTAGATCCACTATGGACTTGACTCTCACTATTATGTTAGATCCACTATGAACTGGACTCTCACTATTATGTTGGATCCACTATGGACTGGACTCTCACTATAATGTTAGATCCACTATGGACTGGACTCTCCCTATTATGTTAGATCCACTATGGACTGGACTCTCTCTATTATGTTAGATCCACTATGGACTGGAGTCTCACTATTATGTTGGATCCACTATGGACTGGACTCTCACTATTATGTTAGATCCACTATGGACTGGACTCTCACTATTATGTTAGATCCACTATGGACTGGACTCTCACTATAATGTTGGATCCATTATGGACTGGACTCTCACTATTACTGTATGTTAGATCCACTATGGACTGGACTCTCACTATTATGTTAGATCCACTATGGACTGGACTCTCACTATTATGTCAGATCCACTATGAACTGGACTCTCACTATTATGTTAGATCCACTATGAACTGGACTCTCACTATTATGTTAGATCCACTATGAACTGGACTCTCACTATTATGTTGGATCCACTATGGACTGGACTCTCACTATTATGTTGGATCCAATATGGACTGGACTCTCACTATTATGTTAGATCCACTATGGACTGGACTCTTACTATTATGTTAGATCTATTATGGACTGGACTCTCACTGTTATGTTAGATCCACTATGGACTGGACTCTCACTGTTATGTTAGATCCACTAAGGACTGGACTCTCACTATTATGTTAGATCCACTATGGACTGGACTCTCACTATTATGTTAGATCCACTATGGACTGTACTCTCACTATTATGTTAGATCCACTATGGACTGGACTCTCACTATTATGTTGGATCCACTATGGACTTGACTCTCACTATTATGTTAGATCCACTATGGACTGGACTCTCCCTATTATGTTAGATCCACTATGGACTGGACTCTCATTATTATGTTGGATCCACTATGGACTGGACTCTCACTATTATGTTAGATCCACTATGGACTGGACTATCACTATTATTTTAGATCCACTATGGACTGGACTTTCACTATTATGTTAGATCCACTATGGACTGGACTCTCACTATTATGTTAGATCCACTATGGACTGGACTCTCACTATTATGTTAGATCCACTATGGACTGGACTCTCACTATTATGTTGGATCCACTATGGACTGGACTCTCACTATTATGTTAGATCCACTATGGACTGGACTCTCACTATTATGTTAGATCCACTATGGACTGGACTATCACTATTATTTTAGATCCACTATGGACTGGACTTTCACTATTATGTTAGATCCACTATGGACTGGACTCTCACTATTATGTTAGATCCACTATGGACTGGACTCTCACTATTATGTTAGATCCACTATGGACTGGACTCTCACTATTATGTTGGATCCACTATGGACTGGACTCTCACTATTATGTTAGATCCACTATGGACTGGACTCTCACTATTATGTTAGATCCACTATGGACTGGACTCTCACTATTATGTTGGATCCACTATGGACTGGACTCTCACTATAATGTTGGATCCACTATGGACTGGACTCTTATTATTAGGTTAGATCCACTATGGACTGGACTTTCACTATTATGTTAGATCCACTATGGACTGGACTCTCACTATCATGTTAGATCCACTATGGACTGGACTCTCACTATTATGTTACATCCACTATGGACTGGTCTTTCACTATTATGTTGGATCCACTATGGACTGGACTCTCACTATAATGTTGGATCCACTATGGACTGGACTCTCACTATTATGTTAGATCCACTATGGACTGGACTCTCACTATTATGTTAGATCCACTATGGACTGGACTCTCACTATTATGTTAGATCCACTATGGACTGGACTCTCACTATTATGTTAGATCCACTATGGACTGGACTCTCACTATTATGTTAGATCCACTATGGACTGGACTTTCACTATTATGTTAGATCCACTATGGACTGGACTCTCACTATTATGTTAGATCCACTATGGACTGGACTTTCACTATTATGTTAGATCCACTATGGACTGGACTCTCACTATTATGTTAGATCCACTATGAACTGGACTTTCACAATATTATACTAGACCCACTCGACGTCCATTGCATCCGGTCTCCAAGGTTTCTCATAGTCATTCACATCGACGTCCCACTGGGTTGTGAGTTTTTCCTTGCCCTGATGTGGGCTCTGAACCGAGGATGTCGTTGTGGCTTGTGCAGCCCTTTGAGACACTTGTGATTTAGGGCTATATAAGTAAACATTGATTGATTTTGAAGCCGATTCTTGTCCATCCAGATTCTAAATCGATTCATAATTTTCAAAAATATATTAAATAAAAGATAGTTTTTTTAAAATGTATCTTTAATTTTTTAATATATTTTTGAAAATTATGAATATATATTTTTATATTTTGATAGGGATCAATTTAAAAAAATAAGTTTTTAGGCAATCTCCATGCTACCAGAAGGAGCTTTTCTAACCTGTGACCTAAATGATTGTATCAAATAAAATATTGTTCGAATCGGTTTGGATCCATAATCGTTTCTGAATCGATTCGTCCCTCGAGGAATCGGAATCGGATCGAATCTTTGGGCGCCCAAAGATTCACACCTCTACCTGATCTAATACACCATTGTAGTGCCTCACAGTGTGCTGCCACTTTACAGCCTGCATTTCGTCACTTGATGGTATTGTGTGGAAATGAGGTGACAAAACATTTAACCTCTTAAGACCCAAGCTGTTTGTTTACATGCTTTTTTTAAATTTCTCTTTGCTATTCGGGCTTATTGGACCCTCATTAGAATAAAAACTAAGAATCATCTTTTTAGATGATGTACTTAGTCCATAAGTAACAAACGTGTACTTCATGTTTAGTGACATGCTAATTCTTATTTTTACACTTTTTTTTCTAAAAATTCCATTGCATGTTATACTCTTCTGGCACCACCAGATGGCAGTATAAGTGTCCACATAAGCGGCTATAAGACCCCAATTCAGTAGTTTACACAATTTTGGAAATAAGAGCTAAAAGGTGCTGTCCACGCATGTGGCCAACTAAGCCTTTAGGAGGTTTTTAAGATAGTACTGACATTGCTTGGCAACACTGACAAATAAACAATAATACAGTATCCCAGTAAACAAATAGCAAGATGTTATAAACAAGCAGTGTTGGGACTAACGCGTTACTGTAACGCCGTTATTTTCGGCGGTAACTAGTAGTCTATCGCGTTATTTTTTATATTCAGTAACTCAGTTACCATTACTACATGATGCGTTACTGCGTTATTTTACATTATTTTTTATGTAGTATCAGCTAGAAACAGAAGATCTGAGTGTGTTTTATTGGGGCGTTGCGGTGTCGTCCTTCTGTGTCACAAGGAAAAGAAGAGACGCGCTTTGTGTGGGTAGAAGTCAAGTTTCTTAACATGTAGCTATTCTCACTACT
This sequence comes from Nerophis lumbriciformis, assembly GCF_033978685.3. Classification (NCBI taxonomy): domain Eukaryota; kingdom Metazoa; phylum Chordata; class Actinopteri; order Syngnathiformes; family Syngnathidae; genus Nerophis; species Nerophis lumbriciformis. The sequence goes on from NC_084548.2 coordinate 67,084,312, forward strand.
TTTCTTTTGTCGAGCACAAAGAAAAGAACATTTTAGTTAAATGTAAGTTGTGTCTTGGATCAAAGATCCAATATACTGCCCAAAACAGCAATTCAAATCTGCCGAAACAGCTACAAAAGCAACATGCTTCGACGAAGCTAGTAAAGAGAGACACACTTCAGCTCCGACAGCGGCTGGATTTTAACGGAGCTACAGGTCGGACAGCCAGGACAACATTGATAGAGCCATTGCAGCGTATGTGCTAGAAAACATGCAGGCTATTTCTACAGTGGAGTCACCCGCTTTCAGGCAGCTGGACACAGTGGACAGTGAGTACATAAACATGGAAAGCGAGCTAAAGAAGACACTCATCATTCAGCACTGAAGGTACACACACTCTGTCAATTCTCTTATGTACTCTTTCATTCTAGACTTCTAGTGTTTGATTATCACATCACTCTGAATGTATAGACTATAAAGTTCACAAACATAAAGAGGGATGCTAGTGGGCCAGGTCAATCTTTGCTTATCTCTAAACTAAAACTGGGGAAATGTGAGTGTTCTGTGCTTCAGTACAGTGTTGATCTCATGAAGACATGATTTTATTTCACAATTCCTTGAGAGAGAAAAAATGCCTGGTTAGGCTTTGTGTATGTAGTGTGTTTCCTTCCTTGGGTGAAGCCAGGTTTACAGCTATGTTATTATGCTGTTTGTTAATTACGTATGTTATGTTGCAGCTATTTAAAATAGTTTTCTCAATTTGTTCTGGCTTGAAAACATAAAGAGGGATGCTAGTGGGCCAGGGCAATCTTTGCTTATCTCTAAAGTAAAACTGGGGAAATGCGAGTGTTCTGGGCTTCAGTACAGTGTTGATCTCATGAAGACATGATTTTATTTCACAATTCCTTGAGAGAGAAAAAATGCCTGGTTAGGCTTTGTGTATGTAGTGTGTGCCTTCCTTGGGTGAAGCCAGGTTTACAGCTATGTTGTTATTATGCTGTTTGTTAATTATGTATGTTATGTTGCAGCTATTTAAAATAGTTTTCTCAATTTGTTCTGGCTTGAAATAAATTGGCCCATTGAAACATGTCTTTGTGTGTTGTATGTAGACCACATTGCTTAGCAGAGTTCAGTGATGCAAATGCATGTCAAGTTTATCAGCAGATTGTATTATTCTCCAGTGCAATAACAGTACTGAAATGAAGGCTAAAAGGGCTTAAATGGGAGCCTTAAAAAAAAAAGAAGTAACTAAATAGTTACTTTCACAGTAACGCATTACTTTTTGGTGTAACTGAGTTAGTAACTGAGTTACTTTTGAAATAAAGTAACTAGTAGTAGCAACCAACTAAATACTGGTTTTCAGTAACTAACCCAACACTGTAAACAAGTCATATTCGTGGCAACCTTACCTCATAGAGCTGCAGCTACGATAAAATGTATTAATGATAACCGCGGTAAAATTTCTGACTGTTAGTATTATTGCTTTATATAGGAATTATAAAAAAAAACGTGATTAATAGCCGCATTTTGATGAAGTCGCGGACCGACTAGCGCTAGCTTGCCTAATGCTAACATGAATACAAGACAGTTTAAAGGCTGTGTAAGCAACTTACCGTATTTTCCGGGCTATAAGACCCCCTAAAATCCTTTTTTCCCCTCAAAACTCGACAATGCGCCTTATAACTAACCCAGTGTGCCTAATGTTCGGAATAATTCTGGTTTTCCTTACCGAACGCTAATCAGAGGCAGGTGAGAGTAATCTGTCGTCATGGCAACTAAACAGGGGTGCTGATAAAGAACTGGAATCACAAACGCCAACAAACTATGATCCAAGCCACGGATCATGACAATCCACACAATTACCACACATCTTTTTCGAAGTAATAAAAGTGAACCGACGCTTGGTTTGAGGAAAACTATGTAGTTTATGTCTCTTATTTTGAAGCAGCGACTTTTATTTTGAAGCGTGTCGAGGCCAGTTCGCACAGAGCGAGGAGAGGAGAAACACCTCCGCAGTCACAAGCTCGGTAACGCGGCCCCCACAGCACCATCGGCGGCCGGCATGACGCGGAGCAAGTCGGGGCCCTTCTGTTGAGGACTTGGACTGACGGGGGCGGCGGAAAAAGTACCTTGTATTTATTTGGACGACTTTACCGGAAGTATATATTGGCGGCCTCTTCTGTTTTGTGTGTCCGGAGCGGAGGCGCTCGGAGCGGGCAAGGCGAGTGAGGTCCTCGGCGGCGGCGGCGGCGGCGGTGGTGGTGGTGGTGGTACCGCTGCTAAACATGAACAAGAACCACCGTGTGCCGAGTAATCGTTCTCTGAGTGCCGTGGAGGTCAAAAGCAAGGTGAATACGACCACTTTTATTCCATTTTATTGCCTTTTTGTCCCGTTTTGACCATGGCGTTCCGACCACTCCAGGCTAATTTAGCTTGCTAGGTGCTTATTAGCAAGTTGTTAGGATAATGGAAGCCAAATTAGCTACAATAAACTTAGTTTAATGTTGTTGTTGTTTTATAATCAAATAGCATAACTAGATGCCAATAAAGTGCGTTTAAAGTGTCCGTGATAAGTTTTCTTGTTAGTTGCAGTGATGTCACCTGTCGGCTTCCATTTGGAGCAAATATTGACACAAAGATGAAGTCAAGTTGACCTCATGTTCGCCTTGACATAAGTCGGAGGGAGTTTTTTTTATTATTATTATTTATTTTTTCAAAGGACGATTCAATTATCAGAGTCAGTGCTTGTTTGGCTCCTTGACGGCGTACAGGTGTCATTCGGCCCGCAGGCCTCACCTTGCCCTGCTGTGGGCGGGGCCTCAGTACACTTCATGCTAATTACTGTTTTCTTCTTAAACTACAAACCCCGTTTCCATATGAGTTGGGAAATTGTGTTAGATGTAAATATAAACGGAATACAATGATTTGCAAATAATTTTCAACCCATATTCAGTTGAATATGCTACAAAGACAACATATTTGATGTTCAAACTGATAAACATATTTTTTTTTTGCAAATAATCATTAACTATTAGAATTTGATGCCAGCAACACGTGACAAAGAAGTTGAGAAAGGTGGCAATAAATACTGATAAAGTTGAGAAATGCTCATCAAACACTTATTTGGAACATCCCACAGGTGAACAGGCACATTGGGAACAGGTGGGTGCCATGATTGGGTATAAAAGTAGATTCCATGAAATGCTCAGTCATTCACAAACAACGATGGGGCGAGGGTCACCACTTTGTCAACAAATGCATGAGCAAGTTGTTGAACAGTTTAAGAAAAACCTTTCTCAATCAGCTATTGCAAGGAATTTAGGGATTTCACCATCTACAGTCTGTAATATCATCAAAGGGTTCAGAGAATCCGGAGAAATCACTGCACGTAAGCAGCTAAGCCCGTGACCTTCGGTCCCTCAGGCTGTACTGCATCAACAAGCGACATCAGTGTGTTAAGGATATCACCACATGGGCTCAGGAACACTTCAGAAACCCACTGTCAGTAACTACAGTTGGTCGCTACATCTGTAAGTGCAAGTTAAAACTCTCCTATGCAAGGTGAAAACCATTTATCAACAACACCCAGAAACGCCGTCGGCTTCGCTGGGCCTGAGCTCATCTAAGATGGACTGATACAAAGTGGAAAAGTGTTCTGTGGTCTGACAGGTCCACATTTCAAATTGTTTTTGGAAACTGTGGGCGTCGTGACCTCTGGACCAAAGAGGAAAAGAACCATCCGGATTGTTATAGGCGCAAAGTTGAAAAGCCAGCATCTGTGATGGTATGGGGGTGTATTAGTGCCCAAGACATGGGTAACTTACACATCTGTGAAGGCGCCATTAATGCTGAAAGGTACATACAGGTTTTGGAGCAACATATGTTGCCATCCAAGCAACGTTACCATGGACGCCCCTGCTTATTTCAGCAAGACAATGCCAAGGCACGTGTTACATCAACGTGGCTTCATAGTAAAAGAGTGCGGGTACTAGACTGGCCTGCCTGTAGTCCAGACCTGTCTCCCATTGAAAATGTGTGGCGCATTATGAAGCCTAAAATACCACAACGGAGACCCCCGGACTGTTGAACAACTTAAGCTGTACATCAAGCAAGAATGGGAAAGAATTCCACCTGAGAAGTTTAAAAAATGTGTCTCCTCAGTTCCCAAACGTTTACTGAGTGTTGTTAAAAGGAAAGGCCATGTAACACAGTGGTGAACATGCTTTTTCCTAACTACTTTGGCACGTGTTGCAGCCATGAAATTCCAAGTTAATTATTTGCAAAAAGAAAAATAAAGTTTATGAATTTGAACATCAAATATCTTGTCTTTGTAGTGCATTCAATTGAATATGGGTTGAAAAGGATTTGCAAATCATTGTATTCCGTTTATATTTACATCTAACACAATTTCCCAACTCATATGGAAACAGGGTTTTTACAATTATGTCATTCGGTTTTTGTCATGTGGCTTCTTTAAATAGGTTTACATTATGTACAAGGGCGCAGGAATGAGTTTAACATTGTATTTGATCAGAAACAGGACCCATTCTTAACTAGAACGAGCAGAAACATTCACAAAAGGCTATGTCACGTCCATCCATCCATCCATTTTCTACCGCTTGTCCCTTTTGGGGTTGCGGGGGGCGCTGGAGCCTATCTCAGCTGCATTCGGGCGGAAGGCGGGGCTACACCCTGGACAAGTCGCCACCTCATCCCAGGGCCAATACAGATAGACAGACAACATTCACACTCACTTTCACACACTAGGGCCAATTTAGTGTTGCCAATCAATCTATCCCCAGGTGCATGTCTTTGGAGGTGGGAGGAAGCCGGAGTACCCACGTTTGGGAACCCACGCAGTCAAACGTGAACTGTTTGAAAAAAACTAACAAAAAAACAACAACTTTTTCACAAGTGTGAAAAACGATATCAGTTTATTTTGGCCAGTGACAATAAAGTCCAAGGAAAAAGTTGTTTTTCCGGTGTAACAGATTGGCCAACAAAAATAAACACGATTGATACCTCTCAGGTCTGTGTACCTTCCGTTCATTCTATTTCCAATTCTGAAACGCAAATCAAAAAACTAAATTATGGCCGTTTTTAAATTTTTATTATATATGGCAGATTTGAAAACCAACAAAAGGGTTGAGTTTTTTAAATTAAAATATTGCCATAAAATTAGATCTTGTGCGGTTTTCCTTTTTTATGGATTTTTATTTTTCCAGATAAACACAAAAAACAAATATGTCCATCCAAAATGCAAAAATGCGTGGTTATGTGTGATGACAAATTGAACCGGAAGCAGTATTTTTTTAGCTTTTCGTTTGCGTTTAGCATGTTTTTAGCATAACGGTAACATCTTTGGTCCGTGTACCTTCCGTTCATTCTATTTTCAATTCTGAAACGCAAATTAAAAAAAAAATACAAATCGAAAAACGTTCTTAATTTTATGTATGGCAGATTTTAAAATAAACAAAACGGGTTTATTTTCATTAAAATATTGCCATAAAATAGGCTTTTGTGCTTTTTTCCTTTTATGGATTTAAATTTTTCTAGATCAGTGTTCTTCAGTGTGCCGTGAGGTACAGTCTGGTGTGCCGTGGGAGATTATGCAGTTTCACCTATTAGGGTTAAAAATATTTTTGGCAAACCAGTAATTATAATCTGCAAATAATTTGCCGTTTAGTGCACAAATAATGGCCATTGGATTGACATCAATGTTTTAATTACTGCAATTATCAATCGCAAGAGGCTGAGGTTTTTAACAGTCTTTTAATTGACTTATAATTGTCAAGCCTTGCATCCTTGGCCTGCTGACAAACCAAAAGGAAGCGGCAACGTGCACGATGCAACCGATGATAATAATAACACTTGCCTTGTGTTCATTCTTGCCAACCTTGAGACCTCCGATTTCGGGAGGTGGGGTGAGGGGGGGGCGTGGTATATAAATGTGTGTGTGTATGTATATATATATATATATATATATATATATAATAAATACTTGAATTTCAGTGTTCATTTATTTACACATATACACACACATAACACTCATCTACTCATTGTTGAGTTAAGGGTTGAATTGTCCATCCTTGTTCTATTCTCTGTCACTATTTTTCTAACCATGCTGAACACCCTCTCTGATGATGCATTGCTGTGTGGCACGCACAAAAGTGCTTTCATCAAATGCACTAGAGTCTGGAATCTTCCATCTCTCCCTAGCATGGCCCAAAACCGGTCAATCTTTGCTTCCTGAGGAAGATCTTCACTGCCAAGCACTTGGTAGTCCACTACTTCTTCCCGGAGGCTATCCAGGTCCAATCGTAGCTGCGGCTTGGAACTTACAAGCGTATTTCTTCATCTTACTCGGCGTCGGCGTCGCCATGGCTGTATCTTCCTCGTTCTTCTGCTTCGTCTCCTTGTTGTGTGCGCAGTTGTGCACTGCACTCTCTAAAAGCCGTAGATGTTATTGTCACATATGCATGAACAGTAGATGGCAGTATTGTCCTGTTTAAGAGTGTCACAACATTGCTGTTTACGGCAGACGAACTGCTTTACGGTAGACGAAAACGTGACTGCTGTTGTTGTGTGTTGTTATCACGCTGGGAGGCAATATGGACGAAAAAGTATATCAATATATTTTTACTTAAACTCGATATTCGATATATATCTCGATATATTTTTCGGTGAAAGTATACATATTAAGATTCATTTTTGAGTGATATTAAGTGAAATTTAAGTGAATGACAACTGTACTGTAAACAGTCAGTGGCACTTTTTATTATCCCAGTTAGTCAAGGTGGGTATTAACAGCACAGAAAAGAAACTGTTTAAGTAGTACAGAATTACATAACATAAATAAAATAGAAAAATATTATTTCTACGTAAAATAAATAACATAGCTGTGCAAATAATACAAAATGTTATCAAACTCGGATAAAAAAATACATTTGCAGGCACTTTGTGATTTCCCTTCCTGGTTTGATGACCCGCCCTATCTTGCCTCTGATTGGCCTGTCCCTAACCAATCGTGACTCATTATAGTAAACAACCAACCAATCATGGATGTTCTTATATGTGCAAGCGAGTCTTGGAAGGAGGGAGGGGAGGGGTTTAGTAGCCCATGAAGGGGGAGAACAAGGAACACAACAAATAAGCGGTGTTTGGTCATTTTAACGCATACTTGCCAACCCTCCCGGATTTTCCGGGAGACTCCCAAAATTCAGCGCTTCTCCCGAAAACCTCCCAGGACAAATTTTCTCCCGAAAATCTCCCGAAATTCAGGCGGACTCAGGTCCATGCAGACCTGAGTCCGCTAACCCACAATATAAACAGCGTACCTGCCCAATCACGTCATAACTGTAGAATGATCGAGGGCGAGTTCTTGGTTTCTTATGTGGGTTTATTGTTAGGCAGTTTCATTAACGTCCTCCCAGCGCGGCAACAACACACAACAGCAGCAGTCACGTTTTTGTCTACCGTAAAGCAGTTCGTCTGCCGTAAACAGCAATGTTGTGACACTCTTAAACAGGACAATACTGTCATCTAGTGCATTTGATGAAAGCACTTTTGTGCGTGCCACACAGCAATGCATCATCAGAGAGGGTGTTCAGCATGGTTCGAAAAATAGTGACAGAGAATAGAACAAGGATGGACAATTCAACCCTTAACTCAACAATGAGTAGATGAGTGTTATGTGTGTGTATATGTGTAAATAAAGGAACACTGAAATTCAAGTATTTATTTTATATATATATATATATATATATATATATATATATATATATATTTATAGCTAGAATTCACTGAAAGTCAAGTATTTCTTATATATGAAATACTTGACTTAGTATTTCATATAGATATATATATAATAAAATAAATATATATTTATAGCTAGAATTCACTGAAAGTCAAGTATTTCTTATATATATATATATATATATATATATATATGAAATACTTGACTTAGTATTTTGTCAAGTATTTCTTATATATAATATATATATATATATATATATATATATATATATATATATATATATATATATATATTTTTTTTTTTTTTAATTACAGCAAGGTGGTCTTGCCGCTGGGCCTTAGGCCTGTCGCACCTCCACCAGTGCCTGTGGTGGACTGTGCATGGCAGGGACGTCCTCTTCCCTGAGGCAGGCCTAAACCTGACCGCATACCAGAAAAGGTTTTGCTGCAGGGTCTTCAGCTGGGGACCACCTCTCATTGATGTTTCGCCCCTTAGCCCAGAACATCTCCCGGTGGCGGGGCAGTGAACAGGGACGTCTCCCTGACACCCCCTGCAGCAAAACCTACTTGGATACTGCTCCCCAAGCCTTGTCGCGTCGTTTGAGCCAGAGCCAGTGGCTAGCTTTTTCTGCTACTTCTGAGAGCTCCTTGGTGGATCTGCTCAGGGTGGCTCCACGTAGTCCCAGGTCCTTGAGCAGACGTGATGTTGATCTGCCCAGAAAGCCTCTGGCTCCCACCTCCACCGGATACAGTCTCACCCTCCATCCACTTTCTCTGCAGTCCGCGACCAGGTCTGCATACTTTGCCTTCTTTCTCTCGTAGGCAGCTTCCAGTCCCTCCTCCCATGGCACTGTCAGCTCAATCAGTACTACTGACTTCAGAGCTGCAGACCACAGCACCACACCTGGTCTTAAGGTGGTGCTGCATATCTCCTGTGGGAACTGGAGCTGCCTGCCCAGGATCACTTCCATCTTCCACGCCGCCCCTGGTGTTAATGGCTTGGTGGGTGTTCTCTTGCTGGAATGTGTCGCAGGTTCCCCCTGCCTTAGGAAGTGGATCCTGCATTGGCTTTCTGCTGGACTCTGTTTGTTTGCCTCCTGCCGACTTTTCTCCAGCACCCCTGCCAGCCTGCTGAGCACTTGGTCGTGCCGCCATCTGAGCCGACCCTGTGTCAGCGCCATTTTGCAACCTGACAGAACGTGCTGGAGTGAGGCATTGATGGTCCCGCAGAGGTCACAGGATTGCTCTGTGCCAAGCCATTGGTGGAGGTTTTTTGGGCTCGGGAGGGTGTCATATGTTGCCCTGATGAGGAAACTGAGCCGAGCCTGTGGCAGTTTCCAGAAATCTGCCCAGCTGATTGCTCGGTTCGAGACACCCTCCCAAGTTGTCCACCTCCCCTGCTGCCCCTGTGCCACAGACCTTACTCTGAGCTCCTCCTGTTCAATCCTGGTGACCTCAGCAACAACAAGGTCCTTCCTCTCTTTCCTGCCTGCCTTGGACCATAGGATGGGTGGATCACTCCATCCAAGGCCTGCCCGGCCTGTCTGGACCATGCCCACGACTTCTTGATGTTGCAGTCTCCCCATCGCCTTCTGGACTTCCTCCTTTGCCCTCCACTTCCTTCCAGTCTCGACTCTGGCCTTTGCATCCGCCACCGCCCTGTCGGAGGAGTCCCTTAGCTCCATCACCAGTCTTGCCTTCTCCTGCCTGTAGCCCAGGGTGATAGATTTCAGGGGTAGCTGGAGTGAGTTCCATCCATACAGTCCAGCAGCTGAGAAACACCGTGGCAGGCCAAGCCATTTTCGGATGAAAGAGTTGGCTTTTGCTTCCATCCGGCTTACGGCTGATGACGTGACTTCACACAGCTTCAGAGGCCACATCATCCTTGGGTACAGGGTGAAGTGGTAACACCACACCTTGTACTTCCCAGGTAGCTGGCCTGCATCGATCTTGGACAGGCCCTCCGAAAGCTGCTGGAGGATGATTTTTCCCATGTCCTTGTCTGAGAGATCAGGTGTATATAGTCTTCCCAGGCTTCGGATGGGCTGATCCACGATGCGTGGGATGTCTTCTCCCCTGATGGTGAAGGTGACTCTGTCGTTCCTCTTCCCCTTTCGCATTGAGAGGCTCCTTGACTTCTGAGGCTTGAACTTCATCCTGGCCCAGGTGATCAGCTCATCCAGCCTCTTAAGTAGCCTGGATGTGCATGGGGCGGTTCGTAGCAGGCAGGTGATGTCGTCCATATAGCTCCTTAGGGGCGGGAACCTCTGGCCTGCGGGCAGCCGGACACCACCCACCACCTGCCTTGCCCCGATCAGGATGACCTCGAAAGCTGCCACGAAGAGGATGGGGGAAATTGAGCATCCCATTGCGATCCCTATCTCCAGTTGTTGCCAGCCAGTGGTCACCTTCTTCAGTGCAAAGCACATGTGCATGTCCTGGAAGTAGATCTTGATCATGGTCCTGATATTATCTGGGATGTAGAAGAATTCCATGGCATAGTCTACGAGCAGGTGTGGCACTGACCCATAGGCATTGGCTAGATCTAACCATATGACGTGCAGATCTTTCTTCTCCCTCTTAGTGGTCTGGATCTGTTCCCAAATTATAGAAGCATGCTCTACGCAACCAGGAAAACCTGGAACCCCGGCTTTCTGGCAGCTGGTGTCAATGTAGCTGTTCTCCGTGAGGTAGGTAGTCATTCTTCTCGCCATCACAGAAAAGAAGACTTTTCCCTCCACATTCAGTAGGGCTATGCTCCTGAACTGCTCGATGGTCTTAGCGTTCTGTTGTTTGGGAATAGAAACTGCCACTGCCCTCTGCCACTCGGATGGTATGGTCTGCTTAGTCCAGGCAATTCTCATCAGGGTCCATAACAGCTTCAACACTCCTGGGCAGTTCTTATACAGCCTGTACGGTATTCCATTCGGGCCTGGTGTTGAAGCAGATCTTGCCCGCTGGATCACCTGCCTGACCTCGCTGAGCTTGGGTGGTGATGTATCAAACAGGGCTGATGGTTCTGAGGGTCTGGGCACATACCCTGGGGAGCCTAGCGGGTTGTTCCTTGCTGGGTCACTGTACTGAGTGCGGATGTGCTCCTCCAGTTCTTCTTTGGAGATATATATATATATATATATATATATATATATATATATATATATATGAAATACTTGACTTGGTGAATTCTAGCTGTAAATATACTCCTCCCCTCTTAACCACGCCCCCGCCCCACCCCCCACCTCCCGAAATCGGAGGTCTCAAGGTTGGCAAGTATGTTTTAACGTGAAATAAATTATATCGATATTACAATATTTTCTTAATTCATATCTTGTTTAAAAATATATTGATATATCTTACAAACTCGATATATCGCTCAGCCCTAATGTCAACATACAAGAACAATCAATAGAACAACAAAGTTTACTCACAATAGTTATTGATTTCATCAACTTGTCACAAACAAGTTCCATTAGTTGTTTCTAAGTTCATTTTTCATTAACAACTCCTAAAAATTTTGTTTAAGACACCAGGCTAATTTTGATGCCACCATTGAATAGTTTCGCATGTTCTTCATCCTAGCTTTTATTTTTAGTATTAAAAGTCACATTTGTTTCTTTAATATTAAGTGCCAATTTATTAATTTTAGACAGTTAATTTTCTTGTTAAGCTATCAAGATTAGAATGAGATATTAAAAGGCATGTATCATATGCAAACATAAGAGGCAGTACATTCTTACAAACCTTTTTTTAATCATTGTTATTAGGGATGTCCGATAATGGCTTTTTGCCGATATCCGATATTCCCGATATTGTCCAACTCTTTAATTACAGATACCGATATCAACCGATATATACAGTTGTGGAATTAACACATTATTATGCCTAATTTGGACAACCAGGTATGGTGAAGATAAGGTACTTTTTTCTAAAATTATTAAAATAAGATAAATAAATTAAAAACATTTTCTTGAATAAAAAAGAAAGTAAAACAATATAAAAACAGTTACATAGAAACTAGTAATTAATGAAAATTAGTAAAATTAACTGTTAAAGGTTAGTACTTACGGACTGTATCCTTTGCAGACTGTATTGATATATATTGATATATAATGTAGGAACCAGAATATTAATAACAGAAAAAAACAACCCTTTTGTGTGAATGAGTGTAAATGGGGGAGGGAGGTTTTTTGGGTTGGTGCACTAATTGTAAGTGTATCTTGTGTTTTTTATGTTGATTTAATTGAAAAAAACCAACAAAAAAACGATAATTTCCGATATTACATTTTAACGCATTTATCGGCTGATAATATCGGCAGGCCGATATTATCGGACATCTCTAATTGTTATTGATTAGACCTAACAGAAGTCCCAAAACGGAACCCTGAGGAACCCCACAAACAAATCTAGAATTGTGGTTATCAATAGAAACTTATTGTTCTTTCATGACGATAGCTATATCGCCATTTTAAAACATTTTCAATTCCATATTTAATTTTGGCAGAATCATTTTAAAATTGAAAGTATCAAAAGCCTTAGACAAATCTAAAAACATGCCAAGAGTATATTTTTTGTGATCTAAATCGGTTGCAATCTTACCAATAAACTATAGCAGTATAATTTTTTTTTAGACATTTTTTCTCTAAAACCGTACTGATGAATATACAATTATCGGACAAATGTTTAATAGGATTACTGCAATCTGTTTGTCCACATAATATATTTTTATTACACGATTGATCAAATATTGACTATATGACTAGTTGATATATTATATGATAAATATTTTGTCATTGTGTGTGTGGCCCCTCCAACAGTTCGGGGCGGAGTTTCGTCGCTTCTCTCTGGACCGCTCCAAGCCGGGCCGCTTTGATGAGTTCTACGGCCTGCTGCAGCACGTGCACCGCATTCCCAACGTGGACCTGCTGGTGGGCTACGCCGACGTGCACGGCGACCTGCTTCCCATCAACAATGACGACAACTACCACAAGGCCATCTCCACCGCCAGCCCGCTCCTCAGACTCTTCCTGCAGAGGAAAGGTAAGAGGCGCTAGCGAGATCCACCTGTCGGGAAGGGCATTTGTTGTGAAAACTAAATCGAAACCTTTCATGCAATCGACTCAATGTGGTGACCCCTGAACAGGGAAAAGACGAAATGGGAGGACGGGGTTTGCTCCACGACTAAGGCTTCTTTAGATCAGTTCTGGCTTGTCTAAGTCCTTACAATCTGAGTTTGTGGAGGCTTTGATGGTAGACAGTCATGTGGTCGCCCCACAATGTTGTGTGCATCAGTCTTGATATTCCAGAAAACACATTCCTGTCTTCTGTTCTTGCTTTTTCTTTGCATTTCTTCAAAATAGTATTTTTTTTTTTTTACATTGTTTTAAACTTAGCATATTTTTCTAATTAGAGATGTTCCAATCAGGGTTTTTTGCTGCTGACACAAAGACCGATAACATGTATTAAATAAGAGTGTTTCTGTTTTTTTATGATCAGTGTTATTGACAGCATATCCCTAACATAATATTTAAACTAGTTCCTTATTGTAGAAGTTGCCCTCTAGTGCATGGGTGACAAACTCTGGCCCGCGGGCCAAAATTGGCCCGCCGTGTAATTTCACTTGGCCCTTGAGGCGATATCAAATTAACACTAGAGCTGGCCCGCCGATTAAATACGAGCATTCTTGTTTGGTGTGGATTCATAGTGTGGCGTATATTTCTAACAGTGTTAAAGTTGTTTATACGGCCACCCTCAGTGTAACCTGTATCGCTGTTGATCAAGTATGTGTTGCATTCACGTGTGTGCGTGTACAGAAGCCGCACAAATCTTGTGACTAGGCCGGCATGTTGTTAGAATGGATGAAAAGCGGACGTGACGACAGCTCGTAGAGGACGTTAAAGGCAGTGCCTTTAAGGCACGCCCCCAAGACTGTGGTCCGGGTGGACTACAAGATATAATGACTGATGAACACCATTGTTCGATAATGAAGGTTGCCTCAGCTCAAAGCCTGAGCCCCGACATTAATGAACTAGCATCCAAGAAAAGATGGCAGGTATCTGGCTTGGGCACATCAGATTAGATCAGTGTGTTGCAAACTGAGCAGTTTAAAGTCCTGAATGGTTGGTTTATTCATTGTTATTTTATTTTCAAATTTAGTAGCCTGTGGAAAAAGTTAATGTTGATATTTACCTCAGAAGGCTGCAAATAGAAAAGAGGTATTCAATTTTTATTTAAATTGTATTTGATATGCCATTGATATTTTTTTATTATTATTATTATTATTATTATTATTATTTGAAACTCGATTTTGCATGTCACTATAAAGTTATATAAGCCTTGTTTGTTCAATATTCAATGCAAACCTTGTTTGGGTCCCTATTAAAAGGTTCATTTGTTCAACCTTGGCCCGCGACTTTGTTCAGTTTTAAATTTTGGCCCACTCTGTATTTGAGTTTGACACCCCTGCTCTAGTGGGTTCCTCGGACCACCACACACTGCCACGAGAGCCCGGATTTCAGGGTACAACACTTGTTTTATTTTCATAAATGTGGAGAGCCTTTTGCTTTCCAGCAAAACGTCTTTCTCTTTGTTCGTGTCTCTCTCTCTCATGCTCCCACTCCAACCCCAACAATGTGTCTCATCCCGGCTGCTGTTAATAAAGGCGACAGGCGATTAGAAAACAAGGCCCACCTGGGCCATCTACTCACCTGTCGCTGTCTTTGAGGCCGGTCCTGGCACACCCCGTTCCGCGGCAGGCCCGCAGGCCACGCCCCCCTCCACACGTATTTTCTTATATACAATTGTTTGAGGGAAAAAAAGTGATTAGTACACAATAACTGAACAAAAGCAAAAACTACTATCTACTACTTCATCCATCCATCTATTCTCTACTACCGTATTTTCCAGACCAGTGGTTCTCAAATGGGGGTACGCGAGATTTTTTCAAAATATTCTAAAAATAGCAACAATTCAAAAATCCTTTATAAATATAAATAAAAAACTATCTTTTTTTCCAAATAGTTCAAGAAAGACCACTACAAATGAGCAATATTTTGCACTGTTATACAATTTAATAAATCAGAAACTGATGACATAGTGCTGTATTTTACTTCTTTATCTCTTTTTTTCAACCAAAAATGCTTTGCTCTGATTAGGGGGTACTTGAATTAAAAAAAAATTCACAGGGGATGCATCACTGAAAAAAGGTTGAGAACCACTGTTCCAGACCATAACGCGCACCGAATTATAAGGCGCACTGCTAATGAATGGTCTATTTTCGATCTTTTTTCATATATAAGGCGCACCGGATTATAGGGCGCACTATAGGAGTCTTATTGGTTTTTTTTGTTTGTTTTTTTTCTAAATTGGTGCAGCTGCATAGCTTACCAAAGTCGTACTAAAACATTTTGATAGATTTTTGAGCGCGGTGTGTAATGTTCTATATTTTCAATGAAACATATAAAATGGTGGTGTTTACTTGAGTCATATTGCCATCATAGTGCAGTCTACACTTATCTCTACATTAGGTGCACCAGGTTATAAGGCGCACTGTCAAGTTTAGAAAAAAGAAAGATTTTAATTGCACCTAACAGTCCGGAAAATACGGTACTTGTCCCTGTTAGGGTCGCCGGCTATTTATTACTCATTTAAGTCATTTTGCCCTCAAATTATCCTGTGTCCTGGAAATTATTCCCTGAATTCGTAAACTGCGCTGTCTGCATTAAAACCAACAAAACTAAAGACAAATTTCTGTTGTTGAGTTGATATATCAAGATATCAGTTTCTCTTCTCACTCCATGCAGAGAATCCACAGCAAGACAGAAAGACGACGCAACCACAGTAGTGTTATGAGAGTAGCGTGTGTGTGCTCCTTTTGAAAATTGCAGTGTGTTGGGTGAGTGGAAGAGTTAGGAGAACGAGCGTAGCGTGGAGCAGTACTTCCCACTGGCGAATGTGTCCAGTTGTGTCCTGCAGAAATAATAATAAAGTGACTAAATTGTCACGAAATGCCAGCCTTGTCATTCCGACCCGAAAGTGCAGCTTACCATTGTCGGGTAAAGTGAAGGGTGTTACCCCCGATGAAAACATCGGTCCTAAAGGGAACGTCTCCCTGCGCTCTTCGACTACGGTCTGGGACTGGGAGCCAAACAGCAGAAAAGGTGTAACTGTGATACTGTGATGTGATTGGCTGTTAGCGTGTCCCTCACATTGCTCAGTGACACTTCCTGTTTACTGTTGGCTGGGTTCCCAAAGCACGAGTGACTTCATGAAAACGAATCTCGGTTGGTAAAGCGGCCGTGCCAGCAACCTGAGGGTTCCTGGTTTGAAACCCCGGTTTCCGCGGTCCTAGTCACGTCTGTTGTGTCCTTGAGCAAGACACTTCACCCTTGCTCCTGATGGGTGGTGGTCAGGGCCTTGCCTGGCAGCTCCCACCATCAGGGTGTGAATGTGGAAATAGTGTCAAAGCGCTTTGAGTACCTTGAAGGTAGAAAAGCGCGATAAAAGTATAACCCATTTACTGCATAATTTCTGGGTTCTTCTGACCAAAAAAATACTCTCTATATATATATATATATATATATATAGTCATATTTTATCGAACACATTTAATATTGATATCTATTTATTGCGATATACAGTACAGGCCAAAAGTTGGACACACCTTCTCATTCAATGTGTTTTCTTTATTTTCATGACTATTTACCTTGTAGATTGTCACTGAAGGCATCAAAAGAGGTAGTCACCTGAAATGGTTCTCACTTCGCAGGTGTGCTTGAAGCTCATCGAGAGAATGCCAATAGTGTGCAAAGCAGTAATTGGAGCAAAGGGTGGCTATTTTGAAGAAACTAGAATATAAAACATGTTTTCAGTTATTTCACCTTTTTTTTGTTAAGTATATAACTCCATGTGTTCATTCATAGTTTTGATGCCTTCAGTGACAATCTACAAGGTAAATACTAGAGATGTCCGATAATATCGGACTGCCGATGTTATCAGCCGATAAATGCTTTAAAATGTAATATCGGAAATTATCGGTATCTGTTTCAAAAAGTAAAATTTATGACTTTTTAAAACGCCGCTGTGTACACGGACGTAGGAAGAAGTACAGAGCGCCAATAAACCTTGAAGACACTGCCTTTGCGTGCCGGCCCAGTCACATAATATCTACGGCTTTTGACACACTTGCAAGTGAATGCAACGCATACTTGATCAACAGCCATACAGGTCACACTGAGGGTGGCCGTATAAACAACTTTAACACTGTTACAAATATGCACCACACTGTGAACCCACACCAAACAAGAATGACAAACACGTTTTGGGAGAACATCCACAACATAAACACAACAGAACAAATACCCAGAACCCCTTGCAGCACTATCTCTTCCGGGACGCTACAATATACACCCCCCCGCTAGCCCCCACCCCCCGCCCCTCCTAACCCGCCCACCTCAACCTCCTCATGCTCTCTCAGGGAGAGCATGTCTCAAATTCCAAGCTGCTGTTTTGAGGCCTGTTAAAAAAAATAATGCACTTTGTGACTTAAATAATAAATATGGCAGTGCCATGTTGGCACTTTTTTCCATAACTTGAGTTGAAGTTGTTCTCTTATTTTGGAAAAACCTTGTTACATTGTTTAATGCATCCAGCGGGGCATCACAACAAAATTAGGCATAATAATGTGTTATTTCCATAACTGTATATATCGGTATCGATTGATATCGGTATCGGTAATTAAGAGTTGGACAATATCGGGATATCGGCAAAAAAGCCATTATCGGACATCTCTAGTAAATAGTCATGAAAATAAAGAGAACTCATTCAATGAGAAGGTGTCCAAACTGTTGGCCTGTACTGTATATCTATTGTATATCTATTGTATTATTGGCCCAGTCCTAGGTATTATTTATTGATAAAAAAAAAAAAAAAAGAAAAGAAAAACAAAGACTATCACTGGCTATCAAATTGACAAATTAAGGCGTCCTGTTTAGGACATTGTGTTTGTACTTAGAATAAGTGAAGATAAAAGGTAGTACTATTGACATAATGCACTATACAGTGTGTGGTTTTACTGAGTGTTTATTATGTCATTAATTTTAGAGTGGCTGAACTACATTTCTTAGTTCTGCAACGATGACAATTAAGCTGTCAAAGTACTTAATTTTAATTAGCACGTTGTCGGCCATCATAAGTATGGCACGCTGCAAGGAGCGGTGGTAGTATAATTCCAAGTAATTATTTACCAGCTAACGACGCGTTCAATGCAGGCTTGCTGTTATGTCTTGCACGTTTAATCTGCACCTACACAAGCACTTTGTCATCAAGAGATTAGTTGGGGTCAGCGTGCTGCGCTGCGTGGGACCGCCGCTCAATTACACGCTCCAGACACGAGCGCCATGCTGGGCCTCAGCTGCTGTCACACACACGCACGCGTACACACACACACACACACACACACACACACATACACGTACACTAACCCATAAAACGGAACAGTTGCATCACATCCGCCACACAGACGCCCACCCTCAGACACAACACAAGTGATGCACGCATGCAGACACCCCCCTGCCCCCACAACACCCCCAACCTGTAATTACTGAGAGGCTCAGACGATGCTGCACTGATTGGCTGCTCATCTCCATCCAATTATATGCACACAATGTGGATCTACAGTAGCTCACATATCGGCAACATACTATACATTTATATTAAACATCTTCTCAATAGACAGTCAACTTGGATATACTTTACAGTAGTCAGCATACAGCTTTTATAGCAGTTTAGATGTATCCACTGAAAATGTCATTGTTGTGTAAAAACAGTATCTGAAGCTCCTGGGACCGTGAGGAGCTCCTTCAGCAACATGCTATCATGCTATTTTTCAGGCAAAAAACATGAAAATTGAGTGAAAGTCACCAGGGTTAAAGGCTTGGGGGGGGGGGGGTTAATCTGAGAATTAGTTGACTTGAAACTGTTCAATGTTGCACTTTTTGTATGTAGAAGAAAAGTTTTGTCATTTTATTTAATCTGAGCAACAACTTAAAGCAGTTTAATGTTGCACTTTATATGTGGAAATGTTGCACTTTATATTTAGAAAGGTTTTGTTAAGAAACCAATTATGAGCCTTATCTTATTTAGTTTTTATTTTATATATGCATACTTGCCAACCTTGAGACCTCCGATTTCGGGAGTGGGGTGGGCGTGGTCAGGGGTGGGGCGGGGGGCGTGGTTAAGAGGGGAGGAGTATATTTACAGCTAGAATTCACCAAGTCAAGTATTTCATATACCGGTGTGTGTGTGTGTGTGTATATATATATATATATATATATATATATATATATATATAAAAGAAATACTTGAATTTCAGTGTTCATTTATTTACACATATACACACACATA
This sequence comes from Nerophis lumbriciformis, assembly GCF_033978685.3. NCBI lineage: Eukaryota > Metazoa > Chordata > Actinopteri > Syngnathiformes > Syngnathidae > Nerophis > Nerophis lumbriciformis. Next base: position 67,103,446 of record NC_084548.2, read on the forward strand.
ACACTCATCTACTGATTGTTGAGTTAAGGGTTGAATTGTCCATCCTTGTTCTATTCTCTGTCACTATTTTTCTAACCATGCTGAACACCCTCTCTGATGATGCATTGATGTGTGGCACGCACAAAAGTGCTTTCATCAAATGCATTAGGGTCTGGAATCTTCCATTTCTCCCTAGCATGGCCCAAAACCGGTCAATCTTTGCTTCCTGAGGAAGATCTTCAGTGCCAAGCACTTTTATCAAATAAATTTCCCCCAAAAATGCGACTCATACTCTAGTGCGACTTATATGTTTTTTTCCTTCTTTATTATGCATTTTCGGCTGGTGCGATTTATACTCCGCAGTAGGGCTGGGCGATATGGCCTTTTTTTAATATCTCAATATTTTTAGGCCATATCGCGATACACGATATGTATCTCTCGATATTTTGCCTTAGCCTTGAATGAACACTGGATGCATATAATCACAGCAGTATGATGATTCTATGCGTCTACATTAAACCATTCTTCTTCATACTGCATTAATATATGCTCATTTTAAACTTTCATGCAGAGAGGGAAATCACAACTAAGTCAATTGACCAAAAGTGTATTTATTAAACAGTTATCAAGCAGTGGCACAAACATTCATGTCATTTCAAAACAGAAAGTGCAAGATTGTCAGAGACAGTTTAAAACAAGCTATTAGTGCAATTTTGTGCATGATGTCCTCAAGATGACATATCAAAACAACACTAAATTAAAGTGCACTTTTTGTACGGAACGCCACTACAATAGTTTAAAACAAATAAAGTGCACTTTTGTGCATGATGTCACACAAAATATTTCAATAATTGTCAAATAAAAATGAGCTGCATAATAGGAAATCAAATTGTGTACGTCCTTCGCTATGTGGTAGGTTCCGGCGGACGTTATCTCCTTATGTCGTGGACTATTTTTTTCATACGGTGTTGATGTGAAAATGGTTGCCTCGGCATTTTGTTGGTGTGGCACCGAACAAAGATGTTGACGTGCCGAGTTTCAAGCCCTCTTCATTCTCTAGCGGGTGACTTTTCAAATGATGCTACATATTAGCACTAATGCTACTTTTTCCCCCACACTTGACAAATTACGGTTGTCTGTTCGACATATTCCCACTTGAAGCCAAACCACCGCCTGCAGTTTTTCTTAGGAATTAATTCTTCCTTCATTTGTTACCAGATTCACACCTTCTTTCTCTCGTATTACCACTCGCACCACAGCTAACTTAAGCCATGCTGCTACCTCTCTGCTCAGCGAGGACGAAGTACGTATGTGACGTATGTAAGAAGGTGCGCTTGGTTTACGTCTCTGTGAGAAGGAGAGACTAGAAAGAGTGAGAAGAGCCTGTAGTGTAATGCCCGCAGCTAAAAGCAACTGCGTGAGAACGTATACTCCAATATCACGATATAGTCATTTTCTATATCGCACAGAGACAAACCCGCGATATATCAAGTATAGCGATATATCGCCCAGCCCTACTCCGGAGCAATGTATAATCCGAAAAATACGGTAATACTGTTGAAAAACTAGCATTTCTAACATCGCTACAATTGTTTGACAGACATTTGTCATGTTGTCATGTTATGTTGGTGTTTCCTCACTCGGAATCTGCCAGACTTACATTTTTTTCATACAACCTGTTAATACACCTGCTTTTACTGTAGTGTTTACATTGTTACTCTGCTCTTTTGTTTAAAAAAGGTCCTAACTTGATAGTCAGGTATGTAATGTACAACTCTACCTCTGCCTACATGTTCAATATTGAAGTACAACTTTGTTTGTTTGTTAGCCATTTTATTTTTTATTTTTTTGTGTATATTTGAGTGCCTCCAACCCCCTACTTAACATATTTTATTGCTTTTGGTTGTGATTTTTATTCAAGTGCAAAATGCAAAGTTTTGCTAACAAACAAAATATATTTTATTATTTGTTTGTTTTATTTAACTTGGAGATTTAAAAGTTTACATTTCAATTACAATGTTAAAATATACAAGAAACATACATTTGATAGAATACACATGCATTAATATGTATTATTACATCAGTGGTGAATTTTATCTCAAAAAGATACTGGCAATAATATCGTTTATCGGCAATAATTTGTAGGTCAATATATCGTCCAGAAAAATTTGTTATCGGCCCAGGTCTACGTGGAATACACCAGGAGAGGGATGTTCATATATCACCTGGTAGGCGAAGTGTTACTTTCCTGTGTTGCCAAATCTTACAAAAAAGATTCATGGCGGGCTGCAAAGTGGAGTACACGTCATGAGGCGGCTTAAACTTTGAGCCTGTGACTGCTTATGAGGTGCTTAGATGGGACAAGGACCTTTATTGCACAAGAGTGGACCTTTGGACAAGTCTGCTGTGCTATTTAATACATCCGGTGCAGGGAAAGGATTTTTTGCATGTGTGGTTTTAGATTATATTTAGAAATGCTTTCTTTGGCCTTGTTGGCTATATTTAGATTGATTCAGTGTTGCTTTGTGTTTGTTTTTGCTAACTCACTGTGTTGTTGGTAAAAACAATCAAGTAGCAAAATATACCTTGATATCTACCCTGAAAGCCGCAACCCCCCCCCCACCTCGGCTCGTGAACAATGAGTTGGTGACGATGGAGCCAGCCGTGAGGTGTCTATTGTTTACTCGTTGTCATGGCAACACTGGCAAGGGCCACGTTTAGAACTGCTGGAGTATTCCTGGTATAATATTACTTTATTTGTCTGGTGTTTTTGTTTGAGATGCTGAGTCAGCATTATATAATCAGGTGTGACCTAAATGGTTTAATCGCCCAATTGCACTTTGAATTTTCAAATGTTGGCATTCACGAGTAAACCTTTTGAATGTGTTAAGTTGTATATTCCAGAACAATCCGTTCATTTTCCTTAAGGGTGTGTGTTTGCCTTGCTGTCCGTCCTTGAATGGCTCACCTGTAATGTAGAGAGCTAGGAAAGGTATGTTTGCTTATCCCAGCTGCCTTGCTAATCACTAACCAGTGAGTCATCAATGTGAGACGTACAGTATGCACGGCACGTCCGCTGCTCTCTGTCAAATGAATGAAAAGAGTTACAGTACGATGCAAAGTTGCTCTTTTTTTCCTACTTTTTGACACAAAAATCATTTCAATTCAGGGTAGAAACAACTAGGGATGTCCCAATCCAGGTTTTTGCACTTCCGATCCGATACCGATACTGACCGATACTGGCCTATCCGAGCATGTATTAAAGTTTAAAGTTATTTAGCCTACTTAGTTGTCAGAATCATGTTGAAAAGGGTTTTAGTACTCTTGATAACAACTAGCCAGCTGAATTAGGGGAGTTTGAATAATACACAATGGTTGGTAACAAGAAACTGACCTGTTTATTCAAGGATAAACACAAAATAGACAAAATTATACATGACAAACAGAAATGGCATCATTGAACTAGGGCTGGGCGATATGGCCTTTTTTTAATATTGCGATATTTTAAGGCCATTTCGCGATACAGTATGATGATTCTATGTGTCGACATTAAAACATTCTTCTTCATACTGCATTAATATATGCTACTTTTAAACTTTCATGCAGAGAGGGAAATCACAACTAAAAAAAAATCACAATTTTTTTCATACGGTGTTGATCTGGAAATGTTTGCCTCGGCATTTTGATGGTGTGGACGTGTGGCACCAAATGGAGATAAGCGTCTCGAAAGACGTTACAATATTTGAACAATGATGACGAAAACTGTTTTCTCTGCCGTGTCCGTGTGTCGAAAATTGTTATGCGTTAATTTTTTTATTTGATTTTGTGCGTGGCATAGATTTGCCGTGCGCAGAGGACGCTTGAGCAGTGCGCAATTGCACAGGCGCACACCTTAGAGGGAACGTTGGCTGCGCTAGCATCACAGCTAACGTTAGCCATGCTGCGACCTCTCTGCTCGGGGAGGGCGTATACGTATGTGACGTATGACGTGACAGTATGTGACGTGTGTAAGAAGGTGCGCTTGCTGTCTGTGAGAGGGAGACACAGGAAAGAGTGAGAAGAGCCTGTCGTGTAATGTCCGCAGCTAAAAGCAACTGCGTGAGAATCTATAGACCTGTGGATGTGTTGAAGGTGTGCTGGAAAATGCGGAACGGAAATTAGGGAGCAGCAGAAAAGTGGAATGTATTATTTAAATCGGTGCGTTGGAAAACAAGGACCAGAGTTTTTTAAAAACTGGATCTGGATCGGCATTTTCCCATGGCTTGCCGATACTCATTTTTTTGCAAATATCGGCGGCCGATCCGATCCAAATATCGGATCGGGACATCCCTAATATTTATCTCGATATTTTGCCTTAGCCTTGAATGAACACTTGATGCATATAATCCCAGCAGTATGATGATTCTATGTGTCTACATTAAAACATTCTTCTTCACACTGCATTAATATATGCTCATTTTAAACTTTCATGCAGAGAGGGAAATCACAACTAAGTTAATTTACCAAAACTGTATTTATTAAGCAGTGGCACAAACATTCATGTTATTTCAAAACAAAGTCCAAGATTGTCAGAGACATTTTAAAACAAGCCACAAGTGCACTTTTGTGCATGATGTCACTAAGATGACACTTTTTGTACAGAACGCCACTAGAATATTTTAAAACGTATAAAGAGCACTTTAGTGCATGATGTCACACAAGATATTTCAATAACTGTCAAATAAAAATAAGCTTCATAATAGGAAATCAAATAGTGTATGTCCTTCGCTTTGTGGTAGGTTCCTGCGGATGTTATCTCCTTCTGTTGTTGACTATTTTTTCATACGGTGTTGATGTGGAAATGGAAGACGCCAGTATCAATTGGGTCAGTGCTGGTTGCTTCGGCATTTTGTTGGGTGTGGCACCGACCGAGATGTTGACATGCGGAGTTTCAACTCTTCATTCTCTAGCGGGTGACTTTTCAAATGGTACAAATTAGTAGTGCCGCTACTTTTTGTACCAACGCTTTTGCCGCATACTTTACATATTACGGTTGTCTGTTCAACATCTTCCCGCTTGAAGCCAAACCACCGCCAGACGATGGACCCCTTGCTGTTTTTCTTGGGAATTAATTCTTCCTCCATTTGTTACCAGATTCGCATTTTCTCTCTCTCGTATTACCACCCGCACCGCTCCGCTTGCACCACCTGCCACAGCTAACGTTACCCATTCCGCTACCTCTCTGCTCGGCGAGGGCGTATGACGTTGCACGTGCATATGTGACGTATGTAAGAAGGTGCGCTTGTTTTATGTCTCTGTGAGGAGAGACAAGAAAGAGTGAGAAGAGCCTGTAGTGTAATGCCCGCAGCTAAAAGCAACTGCGTGAGAACGTATACTCGAACACTCACGAAATAGTCATTTTCTATATCGCACAGAGACAAACCCGCGATATATCGAGTATATTCGCTATATCGCCCAGCCCTTGCCTCAATGTGTATTTTAAGGAAAATAGTTTTTCTTTTTTCTTATAAATGCACATAATCAACATTGACAATGCACCTGTAACATGAGAGCATCAATATATAACTACCGTATTGTCCGGACCATAGGGCGCACTTGATTATAAGGCGCACTGCCTATGAGCGGTTCTAGTCAGGTTTTTTTTTCCATACAAAAGGCGTACTGGTGTATAGGGCGCATTAAAGGTGTAATTATTTTTTTTTCTAAATGGAAAACACTTCCTTGTGGTCTACATAACATGTGATGGTGGTTCTTTGGTCAAAATGTTGCATAGATGATGTTTTACAGATCATCTTCAAGACGCTTTCTGACAGTCTCTTCAGGATGCGCCGTTTTGTGGGCGGTCTTATTTACGTGGCTCACCTCCGACTGCGTCTTCTCCCCGTCATCTTTGTTGTAGCGGTGTATAGGGTTGCAAAATTCCGGGAATATTCAAAGTTAGAAACTTTCCATGGCAATTAATGGGAATAAACGTTGAATGCAACATGCTAGATCTTGCAGCATGATTATTGGCTAAAACAACCTGATTTAATGCAAAATCAGTTGAATTTCAACCCAGCACTGTGCATTCTTCCATCACATGCACAGATAATTCCCAGCATGCTACACACTACAGGCCACACTAGTATTTGAGCCCAACAACTTCATCCAGTCAGGTAAGTTTTGATGATATTACTGGGGTAAATATATTTGATCTATGGTATTTGAGTTTAAAGGCCTACTGAAATGTGATTTTCTTATTTAAACGAGGATAGCAGGTCCATTCTATGTGTCATACTTGATCATTTCGCGATATTACCATATTTTTGCTGAAAGGATTTAATAGAGAACATCGACGATAAAGTTCGCAACTTTTGGTCGCTGATAAAAAAGCCTTGCATGTGGCGGAAGTAGCAGACAATATGCGCGTGACATCACAGGTTGTGGAGCTCCTCACATCCGCACATTGTTTACAATCATGGCCACCAGCAGCGAGAGCGATTCGGACCGAGAAAGCGACGATTTCCCCATTAATTTGAGCGAGGATGAAAGATTCGTGGATGAGGAAAGTGAGCGTGAAGGACTAGAGGGCAGTGGGAGCGATTCAGATAGGGAAGATGCTGTGAGAGGCGGGTGGGACCTGATATTCAGCTGGTAATGACTAAAACAGTAAATAAACACAAGACATATATATACTCTATTAGCCACAACACAACCAGGCTTATATTTAATATGCCACAAATTAATCCCGCATAACAAACACCTCCCCCCTCCCGTCCATATAACCCGCCAATACAACTCAAAAACCTGCACAACACACTCAATCCCACAGCCCAAAGTAACGTTCACCTCCCCATGGCCTTATTATAACCCTAACCCTCTAACACTGACCCTAACCCTAACCAAATAACTCAAAATTAAGTCTTTATTACTTAGAATATGTTCCCCTAGTGTCCAAATAACTCAAAATTAAGTCTTTGTTACTTAGAATATGTTCCCCATACTAAAGTGTTACCAAAAACATATAACTTTGTCTTGAATTTGAAAATTATTAATTTTTTTTCACTAAAGAAGGGTTCGGTGAATGCGCATATGAAACAAGGTTAAGAACCACTGTTTTAGCGCTTTCATGGCGAGTTTACCGACAGATATAAGTAAAACTTTACACTACTATATATTAGAAATGGCAACAGCAGAGGATGAATGTCTCATAACAAGAAGATAGAGAAAAATAAGCTTATCAACTACGGCGTCGGCGCGGACGCGCACAATTTTTCAGGATTCATGCAGATCCCAAATACAGATCAGCAGGTACCAGAAGGTAAGAAAAGTTGCTTTTGCATAATATTGCGAAACAAAACGCCAGATAATGTCTTACCTTATACACACACCATAATAATACTCCTATGTTTGATGCGCCGACAATCCTTCAAGCGGTGCGGCTTCAGAGCTCACCAAAGTCGATAGATTTTTGCTGTACTACGTATGATGGCTGCTAACATGCTGCACTACGAATGACGGCTTCTAATATGCTATACGTATGATGGCTGCTAACATGCTGCACTACGAATGACGGCTTCTAATATGCTATACGTATGATGGCTGCTAACATGCTGCACTACGAATGACGGCTTCTAATATGCTATACGTATGATGGCTGGTAAAATATGATGGCGGACAAGCTGTACGTAATGAGTAATGGTGTAGCAGGCATGTGTGGGGGACAATCATACTGCATGTTGTGCCTAATAGGAGTGATGTAAGGGAGAATAAAGATGATTAAAGAGTTGATGTGTGAGGCATTGTTGGGTAAGGAGTAATTAGAGCACTGAAAGGAGGAGGAGGAGGAGTCTAATGTAATTCTGAGAGGAATTCAGCCACAGAGAGAGGAGGATAGCGGGAGTAGTATTAGTGAAGGAGGAATGCAGAGTGAGGCCCAAGCTGGCCGGAGAGGAAAGAGAGGAGTGTGCGGGGGGCGGGGGTACATTTTTTGTGGAATGTGTCCAGTCTCTGATCAGCTCTCTATTGGAAAGATTGGACAGAACAGCAGGTCAAACTGGACCCAAGTACACAGCCTGGCTGGACCCAAAGACGGGTACTTGTGGACCCAATGGAAGCTCAGACCAAACCTTTTAAATACCCGGGCCCTTCCTCCGGAAACCTGTCTCCAATTGCAGCAGCACCGCGTTTGACAGGAAGACCTAATGAAGACTAAAGATTATGGCTGACAAAATGTTCTTGCCACGTGGATGGCGATAAAGTGCAGGCTGATAAACATAGTGGAGGACGAGGGGTTAAAGGGGAACATTATCACAATTTCAGAAGGGTTAAAACCATTAAAAATCAGTTCCCAGTGGCTTATTTTATTTTTCAAAGTTTTTTTCAAAATGTTACCCATCACGCAATATCCCTAAAAAAAAAAAAAAAAAAAAAAAAAAAAAAAAAGCTTCAAAGTGCCTGATTTTAACCATCGTTATATACACCCGTCCATTTTCCTGTGACGTCACATAGTGATGCCAACACAAACAAACATGGCGGATAGAACAGCAAGCTATCGCGACATTAGCTCGGATTCAGACTCGGATTTCAGCGGCTTAAGCGATTCAACAGATTACGCATGTATTGAAACGGATGGTTGTAGTGTGGAGGCAGGTAGCGAAAACGAAATTGAAGAAGAAACTGAAGCTATTGAGCCATATCGGTTTGAACCGTATGCAAGCGAAACCGACGAAAACGACACGACAGCCAGCGACACGGGAGAAAGCGAGGACGAATTCGGCGATCGCCTTCTAACCAACGATTGGTATGTGTTTGTTTGGCATTAAAGGAAACTAACAACTATGAACTAGGTTTACAGCATATGAAATACATTTGGCAACAACATGCACTTTGAGAGTGCAGACAGCCCATTCATCAATTAATATATTCTGTAGACATACCCTCATCCGCTCTCTTTTCCTGAAAGCTGATCCGTCCAGTTTTGGAGTTGATATCAACAGGCCAGGGAAGCTAGGGTCGATATTCTTCTCTTGATCATCTTCGGTGGCATAAGGGACGGTGTGAGCCAAGACATCCAGGGGGTTTAGCTCGCTCGTCT
>NC_084548.2:67115000-67170000 GCF_033978685.3 Nerophis lumbriciformis
CCTAAAACTCCTGGATTTGGATACTTGGTGAAGTTGGCGTCATCTTGCGAGTATTATAAATATTCCCATGCAATGTTGTGCTAGCATTTAAGCTATTTTTATGTTTAAACCTAAATATCATGGACCTGGATATTTAGCACCATCTTGCAACTTAACGATTGTTAGGATGCTAACATTTTATGCTAGCATTTGAGCTATTTTTTTTAAATCTAAAAATCATGGATTTGGATACTTGGCACCATCTTGTACCTACCAGGACGTTAGTATGCTAACATTTCATATTGACATTATAGCTATGTTTTATGTTTCAACCTAAAAATCATGGATCTGGATACTTGGTGCCATTTTGCTACCAAACCATATTGGTTAGCTATTATTTTGTACTTTGAAACCTACAAATCATGGATTTCGTGACTTGGCGCCATCTTGCAAGTATAGAAAATATTCCCATGCAATTTTGTTGTGCTATCATTTAAGCTATTTTTTGTTTAAACCTAAATATCATGGACTTGGATATTTAGCACCATCTTGCAACCTAACGATTGTTAGGATGCTAACATTTTATGCTAGCATTTGAGCTATTTTTTAAAATCTAAAAATCATGGATTTGGATACTTGGCGCCATCTTGTACCTACCAGGACGTTAGTATGCTAACATTTCATATTAGCATTTTAGCTATGTTTTATGTTTCAACCTAAAAATCATGGATCTGGATACTTGGCACCATCTTGCAACTAAACCATATTGGTTAGCTATTATTTTGTACTTTGAAACCTACGAATCATGGATTCCGTTAGTTGGCGCCATCTTGGAAGTATACCAAATATTACCATGCAATTTTGTTGTGCTATCATTTAAGCTATTTTTTGTTTATAACCTAAATATCATGGACTTGGATATTTAGCACCATCTTGCAACCTAACGATTATGTTAGGATGCTAACATTTTATGCTAGCATTTTAGCTATTTTTTTTGTTTTAAATCTAAAAATCATAGATTTGGATACTTGGTGCCATATTGTACCTACCAGGACGTTTGTATATTAACATTTCATATTAGCATTATAGCTATGTTTAAACCTAAAAATCATGTATCTGGATACTTGGCACCATCTTGCAACTAAACCATATTGGTTAGCTTTTATTTTGTACTTTGAATCCTACGAATCATGGATTCCGTTAGTTGGCGCCATCTTGGAAGTATACCAAATATTCTCATGCAATTTTGTTGTGCTATCATTTAAACTATTTTTTTTATTTTTAAATCTAAGTATCATGGACTTGGATATTTAGCACCATCTTGCAACCGAACGATTGTTAGGATGCTAACATTTTATGCTAGCATTTGAGCTATTTTAAAAAATCTAAAAATCATGGATTTTTATACTTGGCGCCATCTTGTACCTACCAGGACGTTAGTATGCTAACATTTCATATTGGCATTATAGCTATGTTTTATGTTTCAACCTAAAAATCATGGATCTGGATTCTTGGCACCATCTTGCAACCAAACCATATTGGTTAGCTATTATTTTGTACTTTGAAACCTACAAATCATGGATTTCGTTACTTGGTGCCATCTTGCAAGTATACCAAATATTCTCATGCAATTTTGTTGTGCTATCATTTAAGCTATTTTTTGTTTTAAACCTAAATATCATGGACTTGAATATTTAGCACCATCTTGCAACCTAACGATTATGTTAGGATGCTAACATTTTATGCTAGCATTTTAGCTATTTTTTTGTTTTAAATCTAAAAATCATAGATTTGGATACTTGGCGCCATCTTGTACCTACCAGGACGTTAGTATGATAACATTGAATATTAGCATTTTAGCTATGTTTTATGTTTCAACCTAAAAATCATGGATCTGGATACTTGGTGCCATCTTGCTACCAAACCATATTGGTTAGCTATTATTTTGTACTTTGAAACCTACAAATCATGGATTTCGTTACTTGGCGCCATCTTGCAAGTATACCAAATATTCCCATGCAATTTTGTTGTGCTATCATTTAAACTATTTTTTATGTTTAAATCCAAGTATCATGGACTTGGATATTTAGCACCATCTTGCAACCTAATAATTATGTTAGTATGCTAACATTTAATGCTAGCATTTTAGCTATTTTTTATGTTTAAATCTAAAAATCATGGATTTGGATACTTGGCGCCATCTTGTACCGACCAGGTACATAATAGCATTATAGCTATGTTTTATATTTGAACCTAAAAATCATGGATCTGGATACATGTCACCATATTGGTTAGCTATTTTGTACTTTGAAACCTACAAATCATGGATTCCGTTATGTGGTGCCATCTTGCAAGTATACTAACTATTCTTATGTTCGCATGCTAAGGTTAGCCTGCTAACATTTTAGTCTTATAATTTTAGCTAATTTTTATACTACAGTTTTTTTTCAATTGCTATTAAGTGCTTAACTGTACTTCAGATACTTTTTCTAAACTCTTACACAGACTCACACCTCCTAAACACAATTGGTCAAATTGATTAGTTTCTTCTCAAAAACACATGTTAAATATATATTAACTCTTCATTTCAAAATAGAACACATTTTTCTACACACACTAACTTTACCAAAACGAAATTATTCTGTGGAAAGAATTAACACTTGTTTTCACTAAACAAAGTACATGCAGTCAACCAGGTTTCAAAATACTGGCTATTGACATTACAAAAACTGCATTGACTTTTATGGGTCAGTTTTACAATTATTTGCATAAAAACATACAAGCCACCATTTTTACATTCAATGATACTTACCTATTGGTTTGTTAGAAGATGCATATGCAAAGTTAGCAGCAGGAAACCGTTGACCACCTCAAATTGGGATGCGCTCTTTCACCAGCCTCTATTAGTGAAAGACCGTGGTTGATTACATGGTCAATGACAGCGGCACCAATCCATTACTGACAACTGTTCTTGAAACCCTTGGAATGCCATCACCACACATTCTTACACCTCTACCTTGCCCTCTCCTTGGGCCTGCTCTTCCCCCTTGGACTTCTTGCTCACTGTTCCTCGTCCAGGCATTACAGTGTTTGTCTTTTTCGGTTTCTGTTTCCAGAAACATCCCTCCTCAAAGTCCTCCTGACCACTGCCACTGAGTCTTAAGCCAGACTGGAATTAGCTTTGGATGGCCCAAATTACCCAACAGAAATCAGCTATTTGTCAATTATTCAATTGTTTGTTTATTATCAGCTGAGATATACATATATTTTTTAACTATCATTGCTGAAGCAGAGTTTTTATTTATTTATTTTTTTTTTTTTACTCTAAGGTTTGGAATATTGTTTTTGCTGTTGTGGGATAGTGTGTGTTAACATCCGTAAATAATACAAAAACAATGCGTCATTTTGTTGGGAGGATTAGCTTGTTTGTTAAAGGGGAACATTATCACAATTTCAGAATGGTTAAAACCATTAAAAATCAGTTCCCAGTGGCTTATTATATTTTTCGAAGTTTTTTTCAAAATTTTACCCATCACGCAATATCCCTAAAAAAAGCTTCAAAGTGCCTGATTTTAACCATCGTTATAAACACCCGTCCATTTTCCTGTGACGTCACATAGTGAAGCCAACACAAACAAACATGGCGGAAAGAACAGCAAGCTATAGCGACATTAGCTCGGATTTCAGCGGCTTAAGCGATTCAACAGATTACGCATGTATTGAAACGGATGGTTGTAGTGTGGAGGCAGGTAGCGAAAACGAAATTGAAGAAGCAACTGAAGCTATTGAGCCATATCGGTTTGAACCGTATGCAAGCGAAACCGACGAAAACGACACGACAGCCAGCGACACGGGAGAAAGCGAGGACGAATTCGGCGATCGCCTTCTAACCAACGATTGGTATGTGTTTGTTTGGCATTAAAGGAAACTAACAACTATGAACTAGGTTTACAGCATATGAAATACATTTGGCAACAACATGCACTTTGAGAGTGCAGACAGCCCAATTTTCATCAATTGATATATTCTGTAGACATACCCTCATCCGCGCTCTTTTCCTGAAAGCTGATCTGTCCAGTTTTGGAGTTGATGTCAGCAGGCCAGGGAAGCTAGGGTCGATAGGGGGTTTAGCTCGCTCGTCTGCGGGAACAAACTGCCGCCATTGATTGCCGTGCTACCGAGGTCCTTTGTCCCTGAATTGCTTACACACTCCGGCAGATTCAATGGGGGTCTGGCGGCAGATTTCTTTGACTTTATCGTTGGAAATGCATCTGCTTTGAGTGTCGCAGGATATCCACACATTCTTGCCATCTCTGTCGTAGCATAGCTTTCGTCAGTAAAGTGTGCGGAACAAACGTCCAATTTCTTGCCACTTTCGCATCTTTGGGCCACTGGTGCAACTTGAATCTGTCCCTGTTCGTGTTGTTACACCCTCCGACAACACACCGACGAGGCATGATGTCTCTAAGGTACGGAAAACAGTAGAAAAAACGGAAAATAACAGAGCTGATTTGACTCGGTGTTTGAGAAAATGGCGGATTGCTTCCCGATGTGACGCCACGTTGTGACGTCATCGCTCTGAGAGCGAATATTAGAAAGGCGTTTAATTCGCCAAAATTCACCCATTTAGAGTTCGGAAATCGGTTAAAAAATATATGGCCTTTTTTCTGCAACATCAAGGTATATATTGACGCTTACATAGGTCTGGTGATAATGTTCCCCTTTAAGAAAATGTAAGCATTGTGGAAATGTGTTCACTGACTGCATATTGTGTGAAAAGGACATGAAATGGATGAATGATATGGCCACAAAAGAAAGAAGCAGTGCTAATTGTTTAGAGTTTTGAACATGTGACAGCTGATTAGACAAATGCTTGTTAGCGTCTGAAAAAAAACTGTAAATTTAAACTTAAGAATAAGGGATTATTCTTATTTGGTGAGATTGTGTAAGGACGTTAACCTTTTTCCAACCCAAGAATATTACAATAAAGTGCTAACCTTCTAATTTTGCGTTTGTCTTTAAAACAACTGCCCAAAAGGCACCAAGTCAGTCTTCAACTCCCAAGTCGTAAACAGGGTTAAAGTTAGTTGGTTACAGCTAGCCCAAAATGCAGCAAGTAGTTAGGCCCATTCAAAATTTCTGTAGTTTATACTATTGGTGACTGCAAAACTGTCGATGAAGCAGCAATGCTGACCCCCGTTTCTAACAAGGAGTTCAATATGCATGGTTTTAGTTTTCTCAGGTACAACTACAGCAACACCTACTGTGACCGCCAGGTTTTATCAGGCCTTAGATATTGCAGACTAACTCAGGATACAACATTTAGATATTAGAAATGCTCCAATGAATGCTTCTGTTCAATCAACCACATAGACTCGTAAAGTGGCTGGGTGGAGGTCTGCGCTCTCCAAATGCTGTTCTAGTTACTTATTGTAATTACCCTATTTTCTGGACCACAGGGCGCACCGGGTTATAAGACTGCCGATGAGCGGGTCTATTCAGGTCTTTTTTCATACAAAAGGCGCATTAAAGGAGTCATATTATGATTTTTTTCTAAATTTAAAACATTTCCTTGTGGTCTACATAACATGTAATGGTGGTTCTTTGGTCAAAATGTTGCATAGATGATGTTTTACGGATCATCTTCAAGCCGCTTTCTGAAAGTCTCTTCCGGATGCGCCGTTTTGTGGGTGGTCTTATTTACGTGGCTCACCTTCGGCAGCGTCTTCTCCCCGCCATCTTTGTTGTAGCGGTGTAGCGTGCAAGGACGGGAATGGAAGAAGTGTCAAAAGATGGAGCTAACTGTTTTAATGACATTCAGACTTTACTTCAATCAATAACGGAGCAGCATCTCCTCCTCCGTGGCTCACTAGTGCAACAACCACGCCGGAAATGTGTCCCGTGAAAAACCGTCTGACCGGAAGTCTCTAATAACTAAAGTTCCTTGGGTGAATTATGTAAACCCACGACACTGGTAGTTTTTAGCGCCTCCATAGTGAGATATAAATTAGAACTTTACACTACTTTATATTAGAATCGCCACGGACTACAGTGGCGGACGTGCGCAAATTTTCAGGACTTATGCATATCTCAAATACACATCAGCAGGTACCAGAAGGTAAGAAAAGTTGCTTTTGCATACTATTGTGAAACAAAAGGCCAGATAATGTCTGCTAATGGGTGCCATTTTGCGGTCCTTATACGCACACCATAGTAATACTTGTAACTGTGACTACGGTAGCCGTAATGGGCCGACAATCCATCAAGCGGTGCAGCTTCAAATTCATACCAAAACATTTTGACAGATTTTGAGTGCCGTGTGTAATGTTCTATATTCTCAATGGAACATTTAAAGTTTTGGTGTTTACTGGCGTCATATTGCTGTCTGCACTTATCTTTTATGTGTGACTACCATCTACTGGTCACACTTATCATTACACCATGTACCAAATAAAATTGCGTCGAGGTCGGTAAGCACAACCAGAATTATTACGTACATTAGAACACCTCCAGGCAACTACAACCCTAAACTAACACCCTCCCTTCCACATAATACCTCTTCGGATTGTAAATAATCAAATGTAAACAATCAAATGTAGACACTTTTTCTTATACTTTCTGATCTCTCTCTCTATGTCCACTACTTGCTGTACATATCCTACCAAGTCAGTCCTACACTGTTTCAATATCCATTTCTCTGATAATGCAATTGTTGATGCTGATTGTTGATGACTGAAGTGTTTGCCAACCAAACCTACCCCCCCCCCCCCCCCCCCTTCATATCCCACACCCCGGATTGTAAATAATGTAAATAATTCAATGTATATACTCTGATGATTATCTTGTGTGATGACTGTATTTTGATGTTAGTATATATTTGATAGTATATATCTGTATCATGAATCAATTTAAGTGGACCCCAACTTAAACAAGTTGAAAAACATATTGGGGTGTTACCATTTAGTGGTCAATTGTACGGAATATGTACTTCACTGTGCAATCTACTAATAACAGTTTCAATCAATCAATCAATCAAAGGTGCACCGGAGGCGCACTGTCGATTTTCAAAAAAATTAAAGGATTTTAAGTGCGTTTTATAGTCTGAAAAATACGGTAATAAGCTAGAATAAAGGTTAGCACAACCTAAAAAATATTTCTTTATTTTTAACTATTTCCTCTAAAACACGCATTTAAGCTTTTTGATTGAAACATTTATTAGATAGTACAGTACATATTCTGTACAATTGACAACTAAATGGTAACACCCGAATACGTTTTTCAACTTGTGTAAGTCTGGGTCCACGTTAATCAATTCATGGTAGAAAGCTATAAAGTGTGTTTTATCTGATTACTTAATTAATCGAACAAACTAATTTAAAGATTACTCGATTACTAAAATAGCTGCAGCTCTAATCTATTGTACGATGGCATTCAGTGTGCTGCAAACGAGATCTTAAAGAAACGTAAAAAAACCCCAATATCCTCAAAGTACATGTGGATGTCAAATAAAGAAAACATATCCTCCAGTAGCAATCCCCAGAAATCATGCAAATGTGGCTGGGAGTAGTGCAATGATGACATAATGTTTGTATATAGCATGACATCAATGACCTCCTTGCTCCTTCCATATTTTTGTTTTAGTTTATTTGTTATATATTTGTCTATACCAGGGGTTTGCAACCCGCGGCTCCGGGGCCGCATGCGGCTCTTTGATCACTCTGATGCGGCTCAGCTGCATACTTGCCGACTCCCCCCGATTTTCCCGGGAGACTTCCGGATTTCAGTGCCTCTCGCAGAAAACTCCCGGGATTAATATTCTCCGATTTTCACCCTTACGTGCGTGCCATGATGGTGCAGCATTTAGCGCCCTCTACAATCTGTATTAACAGCGTGCCAGCTCAGCCGTTTGATATATGCATCTTCTGCTTGCACATGCAAGTGACAGCAAGGCACACTTGGTCAACAGCCACACAGGTCACACTGACAGTGGCCATATAAAACAACTTTAAGACTCTTACTAATATTGCGCCACACTTTGAACCAAAACCAAACAAGAATGACAAACACATTTCGGGAGAACATTTGCACTTTAACACAACATAAACACAACAGAACAAATACCCAGAATCCCATGCAGCCCTGACTCTTCCGGGCTACATTATACACCCCTGCTACCACCAAATCCCCCTCACCCCCTCTCTCTGTGCGTCGGTTGAGGTGGGCGGGGTTTGGTAGCGGGGGTGTATAATGTAGCCTGGAAGAGTTAGGGCTGCATGGGATTCTGGGTATTTGTTCTGTTGTGTTTATGTTGTGTTACAGTGCAGATGTTCTCCCGAAATGTGTTTGTCATTCTTGTTTGGTGTGGGTTCACAGTGTGGCGCATTATTAGTAAGAGTGTTAAAGTTTTTTATACCGCCACTGTCAGTGTAACCTGTGTGGTTGTTGACCAAGTATGCCTTGCACTATGCAGTGTTATTTCATTTTAAATTTCAAAAGATTTTTGTGGCTCCCATTGTTAGTGAAACTGGTCAAAATGGCTCTTTGACTGGTAAAGGTTGCCGACCCCTGGTCTATACGGTGGTACCAGCTCAGATTTTGTTAGTCTGACCTTTTGGAACGGACAACTAACACGAATCACACGAAAACCAAAGCCATGATTCCATGAGAAATCATGTGAAGCCAATTAATCCACATATGAACATATATTATAACATGGTCATTGCATATGCAAGCAGGCACATGTATAACTACCAATGTACAGTATGTAAATAGTGAAAGGTTTATTTTCTGCACAGCTCGAGTGTACTGTATTGTCTATAATCAGTCACAGCTGCTGTGCTTTAGTATCAAGAGGTTACTATTAATAGTAACTTTTGCCTCTCTGTACTTCTTTGTTGAACACATCCAATGAAGGTTTGTACTAAAGAGTCTTTGCTTGGAGGCTGTTCAGACAATTATAGTCCAAGCGCTAATGAGCCTTCACAAATGCAGAGCTAGGATTGAGGGTTAGCGTCATGGAGACACGGCTAGGAAGATAATGACATGCTGCGTTCAAGTCGCTTTGTGCTTCCGTGTGCGTGTGAAGATGAATATGAAGATGCTGACACATCCCCTGGAGGCATTTTTCCTCTACAACATTTTATTGTCAGCTCAGACTTTGACTTCGCAGCACGACACCTTATGTAACACTCACGTCACATGATTGTGCACAACTCCATGGAAATACACCTAATTGCGGAGAAACACGTGCAAATACATAATCACACAGACAGCATCCTCCTGTGCTGCCATAATCCATCTTTATGGTTTGTGCTGGTGTCAGCACTAGGGTTGTACGGTATACCGGTACTAGTATAGTACCGCGATACTAATGAATCATATTCGGTACCATGCCGCCTCAAAAAAGTACCGGTTCCTCACCCGCCCCACCTATTTTTTAACGGGTATGACGGTGCATCTTGAGATTGCTGGTTTTACAAGCAGAGCAAACAAATTAAGATAGTTGAGTAAGCAATCGTGATGGGTCCGGCAACTCCGATGCATCGGTACATGCGTCGAGCTCATAAAGCAAAACCCTGTGTCGGTGCGCGTACCGCTTTTAGAAAGTCACGTGACCGATCATGAGCTGTTTCGGTCACGTGACCGATACGCGAACTGTGTCGCACTGACGCCTCCTCTGTGCCCTGTGAGCGGGTCTTTTCTACAGCCGGAGAAATAATAACTAAGAAGAGGAATCGTCTAAAATTTAATACGTTGGAAAAACTGTTTTTTTTTTAAATAAAAATGTGTAAAAAATTAAAAAAATAAAATCCCACTCCACAAGCTTCCTCATTCACAACACGTTCTCTTACATTTCCATGTTATGTTCACATTTATTGACTGTATCTAAAAAAAGATAAAAATATATTTTTATTTAAATGAAGAATAATCCTAAATGAAATACAATGACTTGGTTTATATTATATATATATATATATATATATATATATATATATATATATATATATATATATATATATATATATATATATATATATATATATATATATATATATATATATATATATATATATTATTCTATTGTAATATTTTTCTATTTTGTTTCCATTTATAGCCCCATTATTTACTTTTTACTTTTTAAATTCGATCTCAATTTTGTACACTGCTGCTGGAATTTTAATTTTCCTGAGGGAACTCTCCTGAAGGAATCAATAAAGTACTATCTATCTATCTATCTATCTATCTATTGTATATACTAGGTCAGGGGTGCTCACACTTTTTCTGCAGGCGAGCTACTTTTCAATTGATCAAGTCGTGGGGATCTACCTCATTCATATATATAATTTATATTTACTTATTTATGAAATATATGTTTTTGTTAACAAGTTAAAGATGTTTAATGATAGTGCAAGCATGTTTAACACATATAGTTAATATTGTTAACAAGTTAAAGGTGTTTAAAGATAATACAAGCATGTTTAACACATATAGTTAATATTGTTAACAAATTAAAGGTGTTTAATGATAATACAAGCATGTTTAACACATATAGTTAATATTGTTACAAGTTATAGGTGTTTAAAGATAATACAAGCATGTTTAACACATATAGTTAATATTGTTAACAAGTTAAAGGTGTTTAAAGATAATACAAGCATGTTTAACGCATATAGTTAATATTGTTAATAAGTTACAAGTGTTTAATGATAATGCAAGCATGTTTAACACATATAGATTCCTTTCTTTCATGAGACAAGAATATAAGTTGGTGTATTACCTGATTCTGATGACTTGCATTGATAGGAATCAGACAGTGGTGCTGATAACGTCCGCATTTTCGAATGGAAGAGAAAAAAAGTCCTCCTTTCTGTCCAATACCACATGAAAGTGGTTGGTTTTTGGCATTTTATTTGTCCAGCTTCCGTACTCCTCTGTATACACTTTACAAGAAATACATTGTCGGCAAACTCCGTAGCTTGCTAGCTTGTGCACGCCAGCTTTCTGAGACTCTTATTTTGTTAGCGCAGGCAGGATGAAGCAGCGCTTTTATTGTGCAACTGTGCAGTCGGTCTTTGGAATTTTGACGACAGGTACGGCGCCAGAGTCTGTTGAAATAAAAGTATTTCTCGCCTTCCTGTCGGTAATTTGAATGAGCTGGCAGCAGCCAGCGTCATCTCAGAAGACCCTCGGGTGCCGTGAATGTCAATCAAGTGACGAAAGTGACGTCATAGTGAAGATTTATGATCGCTCATTTTTAGGACTATTTTTTTAATGCCTGGCTGGGATCGACTGACACAACCTCCGCGATCGACGTAATGAGCACCCCTGTACTAGGTCATAAAATCAGTGTCAGTTGAGTCGGTCCATAGGTTGCCTGTAGGGATTTTTTATGTCCAGCAGATGTCAGTATTTAGTGACACAGTATCGACACAGTATCAATACAGTTTTGCAATGTGTCGAAACGCTTCATGACGCCTCATCAACCCATCACTCGTAAGCAAGTTAAGAAGCTTGCAGGTACAAGTTAAGCATATCAAAGTAAGCATTTCGATCGTCATCAAATGAACAAGCATATTCACCGACCATCATACTTGCCAACCTTGATACCTCCGATTTCGGAAGGTGGGGTGGGGGGCGTGGTTAAGAGGGGAGAAGTATATTTACAGCTAGAATTCACCAAGTCAAGTATTTCATATATATATATATATATATAAGAAATACTTGACTTTCAGTGAATTCTAGCTATATATATTTCTTTTATTATATATATATATATATATATATATATATATATATATATATATATATATATATATATATATATATATAAAAAATACTTGAATTTCAGTGTTCATTTATTTACACATATACACACACATAACACTCATCTACTCATTGTTGAGTTAAGGGTTGAATTGTCCATTCTTGTTCTATTCTCTGTCACTATTTTTCTAACCATGCTGAACACCCTCTCTGATGATGCATTGCTGTGTGGCACGCACAAAAGTGCTTTCATCAAATGCACTAGATGGCACTATTGTCCAGTTTAAGAGTGTCACAACATTGCTGTTTACGGCAGACGAACTGCTTCACGGTAGACGAAAACGTGACTGCTGTTGTTGTGTGTTGTTGCCGCGCTGGGAGGACGTTAATGAAACTGCCTAACAATAAACCCACATAAGAAACCAAGAACTCGCCCTCGATCATTCTACATTCATAACGTGATTGGGCAGGCACGCTGTTTATAATGTGGGAAAGCGGACCCAGGTCCGCATGGAGCTGGAGGGGGCGTGGCCTGAATTTCGGGAGATTTTCGGGAGAAATTTTGTCCCGGGAGGTTTTCAGGAGAGGCGCTGAATTTCGGGAGTCTCCCGGAAAATCCGGGAGGGTTGGCAAGTATGCCGACCATTGGTGTGTTTGGAGAAACTTGTAGAGTAGATCTTGCGGTTGTGGCTGCTTCCTGTCCGTCCTTGCATGCAGCTTGTTTGGTGAATGAATCTGACTGAACATCCATTCATTTTCAGGTGCCTTCAATCAGTAATTTGGCGGTCATTTTGCCTTGGCATTCCGGGAATTGTAGTTCTCAGTGGTTTTGACCATGTAGTTTTCCACCATGTAGGGCATGTGTTGACACTTGACTGACACTTCTGAGTTCAGAACTCCACAATCATTTTGTTGGGAGGATTAGCTTGTCTGTTAAGAATATGTAAGCATTGTGGAAATGTGTTCACTGACTGCATATTGTGTGAAAACGACATGAAATGGATGAATGATATGGCCACAAAAGAAAGAAGCAGTGCTAATTGTTTAGAGTTTTGAACATGTGACAGCTGATTAGACAAATTCTTGTTAGCGTCTGGAAAAAAAACTGTAAATTTAAACTTAAAAATAATGGATTATTCTTATTTGTTGAGATCATGTAAGGACGTTAACCTTTTTCCAACCCAAGAATATTACAATAAAGTGCTAACCTTCTAATTTTGAATTTGTCTTTAAAACAACTGCCCAAAAGGCACCAAGTCAGTCGTCAACCCCCAAGTCGTAAACAGGGTTAAAGTTAGTTGAATACAGCTAGCCCAAAAGGCATCAATTAGTTAGGCCCATTCAACATTTCTGTAGTTTATACTATTGGTGACTGCAAAACTGTCAATGAAGCAGCAATGCTGACCCCCGTTTCTAACAAGGAGTTCAATGTGCATGGTTTTAGTTTTCTCGGGTACAACTACAGCAACACCTACTGTGACCGCCAGGTTTTATCAGGCCTTAGAAATTGCAGACTAAACTCAGGATACAACATTTAGATATTAGAAATGCTCCAATGAATGCTTCTGTTCAATCAACCACCTAGACCAGTGTTTTTCAACCACTGTGCCGCAGCACACTAGTGTGCCGTGAGATACAGTCTGGTGTGCCGTGGGAGATTATCTAATTTCACCTATTTGGGTTAAAAATATTTTTTGCAAACCAGTAATTATAGTCTGCAAATGATGTGTTGTTGTTGAGTGTCTGTGCTGTCTAGAGCTCGGCAGAGTAACCGTGTAATACTCTTCCATATCAGTAGGTGGCGGACAGTAGCTAATTGCTTTGTAGATGTCAGAAACAGCGGGAGGCAGTGTGCAGGTAAAAAGGTGTCTAATGCTTAAACCAAAAATAAACAAATGGTGAGTGCCCCTAAGAAAAGGCATTAAAGCGTAGGGAAGGCTATGCACTGAACTGGCTGAATGCTGGACGACAGCAAAGACTTACTGTGGAGCAAAGACAATGTACATCCGAACATGACATGACAATCAACAATGTCCCCACAAAGACGGATACAAACAACTGTAATATTCTTGATTGCTAGAACAAAGTAGATGCGGGAAATATCGCTTAAAGGCAGACATGAAACTGCTACAGGAAAATACCAAAAAAAAGAGAGAAAGCCACCAAAATAGGAGCGCAAGACAAGAACTAAAACACTACACACAGGAAAACAGCAAAAAACTCTAAATAAGTCATGTCGTTACAGTACACCTACTTTGAGACAAGAGCTATATTGTTGGTTATGCTTTAAATTCATATCCAACAATTGCAACGACGACTTTTTACTGTCAACTGAGTTTTGTTTTTTAATGATTTCTGCTGGTCGTGTGCCTACGGATTTTTTCAACACTAAAAATGTGCCTTGGCTCAAAAAAGGTTGAAAAACACTGACCTAGACATTGCTGGTTTTACAAGCAGAGGAGCATGTTCGGCAGCGCACAATCACGGAGTACTTACAAGCCGACACAGTGTGTAGACAGAAAAGGGAGAATGGACACATTTTGGTCTAAAAACTAAAGATAAATGTGAAGTTATAACACTGAAACGCCCTCAGGAAGAGGTGCTTTAAAACGTCCAGCCGGAGTCTGCAGTGTTTTAGCTACTTCTAAATGACTAATCCTCGTCTCCATGGCGACAAATAAAGTAAGTTTCTTACGAGTATCATCCCTGCAGGACGAGGAATAGCTAAATATGCTTCACTACACACCGTAGGAGTATACAATAGCTCACTGGCGTCACAATGTAAACAAATGCCATGGGTGGATCTACACCTGACATCCACTGTAATGATACCAAGTACAATAGCGTATCTAGTCAATACTATTATGATTACATCTATATTTTTTATCATCACAAAAATTAAAAAAAAAAAAAGCATATTATGTTTATAAACTCAGGAAATATGCCCCTGGACACATGAGGACTTTGAATATGACCAATGTATGATCCTGTAACTACTTGGTATCGGATCGATACCTAACTTTGTGGTATCATCCACAACTAATGTAAAGTATCAAACAGAAGAATAAGTGATTATTACATTTGAATAAAAGTGTAGATAGAACATGTTAAAGGGGAACATTATCACCAGACCTATGTAAGCGTCAATATATACCTTGACGTTGCAGAAAAAAGGCCATATATTTTTTTAACCGATTTCCGAACTCTAAATGGGTGAATTTTGGCGAATTAAACGCCTTTCTATTATTCGCTCTCGGAGCGATGACGTCACAACGTCGGGAAGCAAGCCGCCATTTTCTCATTTTCGTCGGTGTGTTGTCGGAGGGTGTAACAACACGAACAGGGACGGATTCAAGTTGCACCAGTGGCCCAAAGATGCGAAAGTGGCAAGAAATTGGACGAAAT
This sequence comes from Nerophis lumbriciformis, assembly GCF_033978685.3. NCBI lineage: Eukaryota > Metazoa > Chordata > Actinopteri > Syngnathiformes > Syngnathidae > Nerophis > Nerophis lumbriciformis. The sequence goes on from NC_084548.2 coordinate 67,130,148, forward strand.
TTGTTCAAAATACAAGGGTGTGGGGAAAGCCGACGAAATGGTCAGTCGTTTGTTCCGCACACTTTACCGACGAAAGCTATGCTACCACAGAGATGGCAAGAATGTGTGGATATCCTGCGACACTCAAAGCAGATGCATTTCCAACGATAAAGTCAAAGAAATTTGCCGCCAGACCCCCACTGAATCTGCCGGAGTGTGTGAGCAATTCAGGGACAAAGGACCTCGGTAGCACGGCAAGCAATGGCGGCAGTTTGTTCCCACAGACGAGCGAGCTAAACCCCCTGGATGTCTTGGCTCACACCGTCCCTTATGCCACCGAAGATGATCAAGAGAAGAATATCGACCCTAGCTTCCCTGGCCTGCTGACATCAACTCCAAAACTGGACAGATCAGCTTTCAGGAAAAGAGAGCGGATGAGGGTATGTCTACAGAATATATTAATTGATGAAAACTTTATTCATTACTCGCGGTTTTACGTAAATTATTATACATAAACTGTGTTTACCAATAATTTAGCTTAAAAACATTTTTTTTTTTCAATCATTCGAGTACATTCGGGTAGTCTTGTGTAGTAATGCAGTATTTTGTGTCTATTTAGGTATGGTTAACCTGAGTGCTGAAATCGTGGAAAAATATATGTTCTTAGCGCGCCTGAAATGGGCTGTCTGCACTCTCAAAGTGCATGTTGTTGCCAAATGTATTTCATATGCTGTAAACCTAGTTCATAGTTGTTAGTAATTATCTTATCAGACAGTGTTAAGCCGCTGAAATCCGAGTCTGAATCCGAGCTAATGTCGCTATACCTTGCTGTTCTATCCGCCATGTTTGTTTGTATTGGCATCACTATGTGACGTCACAGGAAAATGGACGGGTGTGTATAACGATGGTTAAAATCAGGCACTTTGAAGCTTTTTTTAGGGATATTGCGTGATGGGTAAAATTTTGAAAAAAACTTCGAAAAATAAAATAAGCCACTGGGAACTGATTTTTAATGGTTCTAACCCTTCTGAAATTGTGATAATGTTCCCCTTTAAAACAGAAAATAAGCAGATATTAACCGCAAATGAACAAGTAGATTAATAATCAATTTTTACAGCTTTTTCCTAATCATTTTGACAAAATAATAGAATGATAAATGACACAATATGTTACTGCATATGTCAGCAGACTAATTAGGAGCCTTTGTTTGTTTACTTACTACTAAAAGAAAAGTTGTCTAGTATGTTCACTATTTTAAGGCCAAACTTGCAATAATAAACATATATGTTTAATGTACACCAAGATGTTGTGTTAAAATAAAGCCAATAATGGCATTTTTTGTGGTACCCTTTCATTTAGAAAAGTATCAATACATTTTAGTACCGGTATCGGGACAACCCTAGTCAACACTGTTAATGCTGACTGAGCATTGGTTGTGTTGCTGCTCATCGGCAGGTGCATGGGCTACTGAAGCTGCCAACCGCTGGGGGTCTCTAATGAGGTCAAAGAGACCATTGACAAACAGCTGTGGCTGTAGGCAACCTCCTGATGTAGGTATTTATGAAGTCCACAAGGTGGCAGTATCTGCATTTGAAGTATGATGAGTGGTCAGTGTCAAAGAGAGCCTCGTTCTACTTTCCACTCTCTCATGCACTCAAAATCATTATTAAAAATGTGCTGTACTTGTGAAAATAATAGGGTTTGAGATTACATTGAACCCAAATTTCATTAGAAATACATGTTTAAAATCTAAATTAGTTAACTAATTTAATTATAATTAGTTAACACAAATTATTAAATTAAAAATAAATAACTAAACTAAGATGATGAAGTTAACTTAAATATAAGAAAAATGTGAATTGTAATCAGTTTTTGGTCCTGATTAATGTTAAACATATTTGTCAATTATTTTTTTCATATGACTTTGGAATCATCAGCTGATGGGTGTTTTTTCGAAGATGATGTGTGCGCACACACATTGTTTTTCTAGATAATACAGAGCACACACCCAACATGTCTGCTCGTTCAACAGTGAGCACACAAAAGATGTGTGCTGATATTCCAAAGCGCTATGTCTCTTTTGTAGTCTGCTGAATACTTTGTCCCACTTTCAGTGTCACCATTGTTGGTGTTTGCTTCAGAGAAGACGATGAAGCAATGACATAATAGCTTCCCGAAGTCGTACTAAAAACATTTTTGACAGATTTGTGAGCGCTGTGTGTAATGTTCTAGATTCTCAATGGAACTGTAGCACCCCTACTGTAGGATAGCAGGTTAGTACAACAATTAAGATTGCTAGGTTCTTGGCTGTATAATTGAGAGACTCGCAATGAGACGTTACGTACTTAGTGGACCACAGAACAACTGCTGGCAAATTTATTGCACAATAATAAACGATAACACATGAACAGTGTGCTTTTTAAATTGAAAATACCCCCCAAAAATGAAATAAAAATAGAGCTCTGTTGCAAAATTCAAAAGTAGCAAAATAGAAGAATGTCCTTTTTAAATTGTCCTTTCAAAAAATACAATCTACCCGGGTAGTAATGAATTGAACACTGTCTATATTCCTTTGTTGGGAATCCTTAGTTCTATTGTAATCCGTTATTCCATACTGATTCGGTTCGATACTTGCGACTCTGATGGTGGATCAGTTCAGTTATAGATCACTGCAGAGTGTGGAGACCGATGCAGCTGGCCACACCACATCCAAACGCTCCCTCGCCGCAGACTCTCACTCACTGGGACTGGCTCGCCATCTTAACTCAAGTCCAGCTTGGAACCAGACTTCAGGATCATACAAAAAACCAATCTGTACATAGCAGTACAGAATGTAATCAGTTAGAATAGTCTTTTTACTCTTAGTTCTCTTCCATATGGTACCATATTAACTTCAATTTTAAATCAATAAACACAGTTACTCATTTTAACCATTTAGTAATGGACATATGAATACTGGTCGGTTCACACTGTACTCCATATAAGTCTGTAAGACTTTAATAGCAGCATCAAATCATGAAAACTATAGAAGCTTCACCTTTTACTTAAGACTTCAATGAATGAAATGAGTTACATCCATTTAAGGATTTTTTTACCTTTTTATCTTTAAATTATGAACTGTGAATTATCACTTTTTAAACCATCACAAAATAAAATAAGTGATTATTTAACTGAAATCACATTTTAGTCATCATGTATTATAATGATTATCATTTTAACTGTATCAATTTAATAAATGAAATGTGTCAACAGTTCCCCTTTAAGCAGCATGACAAGGGTGCTTTTAGCAGCATTGGAATGAATGCAGCTCCTCTGCTCACTGCATAAGGCTGAACACAGTAACATTAAATATACATCTCTTTTACACAAAACGAAAATACAATAAAGTTATCCAACTGCAACATGCTAACATGTCACAAGGCATTCTTTAAATACATCATATTACTCCAATTGGTTTTGTACATCTTAACTCTGTGTCTTGTTATCAGACTCCTCTCTTTAGCACTAACAGGATGCTAGGCTAACAGCTAACAGTCATATTCTGTAGGCCTTATTTACAAAGTAACACTTACTGGAGTTCTCAGCAGCACAAAACACAGCAATCCAACTCCCACTGGGACCAGGCTATCTTATGCTGCTTTTTCAACACTCTGTTTGAAAAGTGACAAGTATTTTAACGTATAAACCTTGTCTTTGCAACACAACGATATGACTCGTGCCTTCACTGTGACGTTCAGTGAAGGAATGCCGGGAATGACAAAGGTGCATGCGACCTCTACTGGCCAACATGTGAATAACGTGCTGCGTGCATGCATAATTAATTTAACCCTGTAGTGACCACATGACTTTGACAAATCAATTTTAACATTTTTTAAGTGACAATAGTGACTTTGGCACATCATATATTAGAAATTAATAATAGGTGAATATATTAGTGACACTATATTTCCATATGGGTTACAGAACATTTAAAGTTTTGGTGTTTACTGCCATCGTATTGCAGTCTACACATGTCTCTTATGTGTGGCTGCCATCTACTGGTCACACTTATTACACCATGTACCAAATAAAATTGCTTCTAGGTCAGTAAGCACAAACAGAATTATGTTGTACATTAGGCGCACAGTTATAAGGCGCACTGTCGATTTTGGAGAAAATGAAAGGATTTTAAATGCGCCTTATAGTCCGAAAAATACTGTACTTAGACAGCAAAATGCTGGTACTCTTATGCAGATGAAAACAATCTATTTTTGCCAAAGTAGGTGTCCCTAACTAGTGGGCAGCATATCATGCAATGTCTTTGTTAGAGAAAGGCTATTTTACATTTGAGTAGTTATCTGTGGATTATTTATTAAAATTATATTTTTACCAGGCTTGATGTACCTAATTAGTGAGTAGCATATCATGCACTGTCTTAATTAAATTTATTGTATTTTTTGGACCATAGGGCGCACCGGATTTTAAGGCGCACTGCCGATGAGCGGGTCTATTCAGGTCTGTTTTCATACAAAAGGCGCATTAAAGCGGTCATATTATGATTTTTTTCTCAATTTAAAACTAAGGATGTCCGATAATGGCTTTTTGCCGATATCCGATATCAACCGATATATACAGCCGTGGAATTAACACATTATGCCTAATTTGGACAACCAGGTATGGTGAAGATAAGGTACTTTTAAAAAAATAAGATAAATAAATTAAAAACATTTTCTTGAATAAAAAAGAAAGTAAAACAATATAAAAACAGTTACATTGAAACTAGGAATTAATGAAAATTAGTAAAATTAACTGTTAAAGGTTAGTACTAGTAGTGGACCAGCAGCACGCACAATCATGTGTGCTTACGGACTGTATTCCTGCAGACTGTATTGATATATATTGATATATAATGTAGGAACCAGAATATTAATAACAGAAAGAAACAACCCTCCTTTTGTGTGAATGAGTGTAAATGGGGGAGGAAGGTTTTTTGGGTTGGTGCATTAATTGTAAGTGTATCTTGTTTTTTATGTTGATTTAATAAAAAAATAAAAAATAAATAAAAAAGACCGATACCGATAATAAAAAAAACGATACCGATAATTTCCGATATTACATTTTAACACATTTATCGGCCGATAATATCGGCAGGTATCGGCCATCTCTATTTAAAACACTTTCTTGTGGTCTACATAACATGTAATGGTCTGCTAATAGGTGCCATTTTGTGGTCCTTATACACACCATAATAATACTCGTATGTTTAATGCGCCGACAATCCATCAAGCGGTGCGGCTTCATAGCTTCCCGAAGTCGTCCTAAAAGCATTTTTGACAGATTTTTGAGCGCCGTGTGTAATGTTCTATATTCCCAATGGAACATTTAAAGTTTTGGTGTTTACTGGTGTCATATTGCAGTCTCCATGTATCTCGTATGTAGACTGGTCACACTTATCATTACACCAGGTACCAAATAAAATTGCTTCTAGGTCAGTAAGCACAACCAGAATTATGCCGTACATTAGGCGCACCGAGTTATAAGGCGCACTGTCGATTTTGGAGTAAGTGAAAGGATTTTAAATGTGCCTTATAGTCCGACAAATACAGTACTTAGACAGCAAAATGCTGTTACTCTTATGCAGATGAAAACAAAATCTGTTTTTGCCAAGGTGGGTGTCCCTAACTAGTGAGCAGCATATGTCTTTGTTAGCATACTTGCCAACCCTCCCGGATTTTCCGGGAGACTCCCGAAATTCAGCGCCTCTCCCGAAAACCTCCCAGGACAAATTTTCTCCCGAAAATCTCCCGAAATTCAGGCGCAGCTCCAACTCCATGCGGACCTGAGTGACGTGTTGACAGCCTGTTCACACGTCCGCTTTCCCACAATATAAACAGCTAATGATCGAGGGCGAGTTCTTGGTTTCTTATGTAGGTTTATTGTTAGGCAGTTTCATTAACGTCCTCCCAGCGCGGTAACAACACACAACAACAGCAGTCAAGTTTTCGTCTACCGTAAAGCAGTTTGTCTGCCGTAAACAGCAATGTTGTGACACTTTTAAACAGGGCAATACTGCCATCTACTGTACATGCATATGTAACCCACCCATAATGTGTCACATTTGATTGATTTATTTTATTTTGTGGTTTAAATTCGTTTTTGGAGCTGTCATTACACATTTATCAGTATTCACATTGGTCAGTAGGGCGTTTCTTCCCAATTGAATGCTATCACCTGTAGACCGGAAGTGTCTTGTCATTCTGATGAGCGCGACCAGTCTGTGAACAATTGAAACGTCCTGTGTGCTTTTTCCTCCTGTATAACAGGTTAGTTTTGGTGAATCAACTCACTGAATAATATCCATGTGATCTTTATAAGTTTAAGTACACATTCTGATGGTGGAGCCTAACTCTAAAGTGTTTGTGAGTTGTAGTTTGTATTTGTGAATGAATCCAGTGCACAGCTGCAGTAATCAATACAAAAAGGCAACGTGAGTGCGCAATGTTTATATAGGAACTTCTGATCCTAATTCAGACTCCCAAATTAGAGCTCCCGTTTTCTTATTGATTTTAAAATGTATATTTGTATAATGTGTGTGTTCTGAAATAGTGACAGAGAATAGAACAAGGATGGACAATTCAACCCTTAACTCAACAATGAGTAGATGAGTGTTATGTGTGTGTATATGTGTAAATAAATGAACACTGAAATTCAAGTATTTATTTTATTTATTTATATATATATATAGCTAGAATTCACTGAAAGTCAAGTATTTCTTATATTTATATATCTTAACCACGCCCCCAACCTCATCCCCGCCCCACCCCCGACCACACCCCCCACCCCCCACCTCCCGAAATCGGAGGTCTCAAGGTTGGCAAGTATGTTGTTAGAGAAAGGCTATTTTACATTTGAGTAGTTATCTGTAAATTATTAAAATTATATTTTTACCAGCCTAGATGTACCTAATTAGTCTTAATTAAACAAACTTACTTTGTCTGCAAAATGCTACTACTCTTGTGAAGATTAAGATCTGTTTTACCAAAATATGTGTACCTAACTAGTGAGCAGCATATCATGCACTGTCTTAATGAGACAAACTTACTTTGTTAGCAAAATGTTCCTGCTCTTCTCCAAATAAAACTATTTATTTCACCAAGCTTGGCGTACCTAACGAGTGAGCAACATATCATGCACTGTCTTTCTTGGAGAAAGAAGGCTATTTTACATTTGAATAGTTTTCTTCTACGTCACCAAGCAAGGTGTACCTAACGAGTGGGTAGCATATCGTGATTTGTCTCCATAAAACATGCTTGCTTTGTCAGCAACATGTTTCTACTCTTCTCTAAATTAAAACAATATATATTTGATCAAGCTAAGTGTTCCTAAATGGTAAGCAAAATAGCATACATTGTCTTTCTTGGAGAAAGAAGTTTATTTTTTTACATTTGACTAGTTTTCTGTGTATTATTAATAGGGCTGCAACAACTAATCGATTATAAAAATAGTTGCCGATTAATTTAGTCATGGATTCGTTGGATCTATGCTATGCACATGCGCAGAGGCTACTTTATTTTATTTTATTTTTTTATAAACCTTTATTTATAAACTGCAACATTTACAAATAGCTGAGAAACAATAATCAAAATAAATATGGTGCCAGTATGCTGTTTTTTTCTTCAATAAAATACCGGAAAGGATAGAAATGTATTAATTGATTAATCGAAGTAATAATCGACAGATTAATCGATTATCAAATTAGTTGTTGCCCTAATTATTAATTATGGGCCTGCTGCATTGTGTATTATTATTGCTCATACTTCAACTTTTACGTTTCTCTTACGATTTAATACGAGATGAACCAGCCAACAAACCCCCACATATGCTACACCGTCGGAAAGGTCTCGCTCGCCCCGACAATGGTACTTTAAGTTGGGAACAATTAATTATACCATGGCAACGCTATTCACAAATAAAAATAAAAAAAACAATGGGCTAATTTAATTGGTACATACCCTTTTTAATGGACAATTGCTTCGAGACAAACGCCAAAAATACAAGATTACCTCCTCTTGTAGCTCAGCCATACTTTCACACAGCTCGGTGTTTAACGTCTCATTTTGTTCACACACTTGTCTCCTTTTACCCTGGCTAAAAAAAATGTTGCGTCCTATTTTTGGGTTTGGCTGGATGGCCGTCGGAAGGAAGGCTAGCTCTGTTGCTCATTTTGTACAGTTGCTCCTAAAACTCACGGATTCGGACACTCGGCACCATCTTCAAAGTACTTCAAAGTACCTTCTACCATCCTAGTCATGTCCGTTGTGTCCTTGGGCAAGACACTTCACCCCTTGCTCCTGATGGCTGCTGGTTAGCGCCTTGCATGGCAGCTCCCGCCATCAGCGTGTGAATGTGTGTGTGAATGGGTGAATGTGGTAATACTGTCAAAGCGCTTTGAGTACCTTGAAGGCATACTTGCCAACCCTCCCGAATTTTCCGGGAGACTCCCGAAATTCAGCGCCTCTCCCGAAAACCTCCCGGGACAAATATTCTCCCGAAAATCTCCCGATTTTCAGCCGGAGCTGGAAGCCACGCCCCCTCCAGCTCCATGCGGACCTGAGTGAGGACAGCCTTTTTTCATGACGGGAGGACAACAGGGTGACAAGAACTAAATTATCCAGACTTGAGATAAATTGTATTATTATGTTTATCTTACCTAAAAATAAATATATTTATTAATTTACAAAAAAAACAACTAAATACATGTTTACTATATTTTGCTAAAAACATCAAAATTAATTGTATTTTTATTTGTATTTTTTCCTGACTCCTTATTACATCCAGCCATAGAATTATACATTAAAATAAACATATTTGAAATAATTGATTTTAAATTATCATAATAATTCATTTAAAATGACCATATTTAATTATTAAAATAATTGCTTGTTTATCAACAACTTTAGCATTTTATTCATTACATTTTGAAACTCTCAGAAGCCAAATTATGTTATATTCCTTAATATTTAATTATGCAAGTTTGAAGTATCAATCATCTAAACACAGTTTTGTTTGCATATTTTCAGGATGTAGATATATATATATATATATATATATATATATATATATATATGAAATACTTGACTTGGTGAAGTCTAGCTGTCAATATACTCCTCCCCTCTTAACCACGCCCCCACCCCCCTCCTCCCGAAATCGGAGGTCTCAAGGTTGGCAAGTATGCTTGAAGGTAGAAAAGCGCTATACAAGTATAACCCATTTATCATTTTCTTATTTACTGCGGCTTCCGGGCGATCCCCGGCCAGAGGTCCAGGACACAGATAGCAGGCCCATCAAAATTTCCGCGGGAATTTTCTTGTTCCAATTATATTTTATCAAGCTAGGTGTATCTAACTTTTGAGCATCATGTAATGCAGTATTTTTCAACCTTTTTTGAGCCAAGGCACATTTTATCAATTGAAAAAATCCCGAGGCACACCGCGAGCAGAAAATGTTAAAAACATTAAACTCAGCAGCCAATATTGACAATAAAAAGTAATTATCGCAATTGTTGGATATTAATTTAAACCATAACCAACCATGCATCACTATAGCTCTTGTCTCAAAGTAGGTGTACTGTCACGACCTGTCACATCACGCCCTGACTTATTTTGTGTTTCTGACACCTACAAAGCAATTAGCTACCTGCTGCCACCTACTGATATGGAAGAGTATTACAAGGTTACTCTGCCGATCTCTAGACTGCACCGACACTCAACAACAACACATTATTTGCGGATTATAATTACTGGTTTGCAAAAAATATTTTTAACCAAAATAGGTGAAACTACATAATCTCCTGCGGCACACCAGACTGTATCTCTCGGCACACTAGTGTGCCGCGGCACAGTGGTTGAAAAACACTGATGTAATGCATTGTCTTTCTTGGAGAAAGAAGTTTTTATTTATTTATATTTGAGTGGTTTTCTATGGATTACTAAAGGCCTACTGAAACCCACTACTACCGACCACGCAGTCTGATAGTTTATATATCAATGATGAAATCTTAACATTGCAACACATGCCAATACGGCCGGGTTAGCTTACTAAAGTGCAATTTTTAATTTTGCGCGAAATATCCTGCTGAAAACGCCTCGGTATGATGACGTCAGCACGTGACGTCACGGATTGTAGAGGACATTTTGGGACAGCATGGTGGCCAGCTATTAAGTCGTCTGTTTTCATCGCAAAATTCCACAGTATTCTGGACATCTGTGTTGGTGAATCTTTTGCAATTTGTTCAATGAACAATGGAGACAGCAAAGAAGAAAGCTGTAGGTGGGAAGCGGTGTATTGCGGCAGGTGTTGTGCCGGATAACGCACCCCCGCCGTAGAATGCACCCCCTGACTGTTGTGCCGGATAACACAGCCGGTGTTCCATTGTTTACATTCCCGAAAGATGACAGTCAAGCTTTACCATTGGCCTGTGGAGAACTGGGACAACAGAGACTCTTACCAGGAGGACTTTGAGTTGGATACGCAGACGCGGTACCGTGAGTACGCATGCAGCTGCGGCTTCCAAACATGTGATCGCTTGCCCGTACGTGCGTGCCGCTATGTGCATGTCACGTATGTAACTTTGGGGACTTTGGGGAAATATATGTGCTGTATGAACTTTGGGGAGGTGAACGGTACTTTGGGCTGTGGGATTGAGTGTGTTGTGCAGGTGTTTGAGTTGTATTGGCGGGTTATACGGACGGGAGGGGGGAGGTGTTTGTTATGCGGGATTAATTTGTGGCATATTAAATATAAGCCAGGTTGTGTTGTGGCTAATAGTATATGTATATGTCTTGTGTTTATTTACTGTTTTAGTCATTCCCAGCTGAATATCAGGTCCCACCCGCCTCTCACACCATCTTCCCTATCTGAATCGCTCCCACTTCCCTCTTGTCCTTCACTCTCACTTTCCTCATCCACTAATCTTTCATCCTCGCTCAAATTAATGGGGAAATCGTCGCTTTCTCGGTCCGAATCGCTCTCGCTGCTGGTGGCCATGATTGTAAACAATGTGCAGATGTGAGGAGCTCCACAACCTGTGACTTCACGCTACTCGTCTGCTACTTCCGGTACAGGCAAGGCTTTTTTATCAGCGACCAAAAGTTGCGAACTTTATCGTCGATGTTCAAAAAGACAGCCAAAAGAGTTTGATATGAGAATAAATCTAAAGTTAAAATATAGGGTAGAAATGCACCCATTTGCAGGAAATGTAGTCTTGATTTTCAACATTTTCTTTCAAGGCTTGCATGTCTACATTAAAACATTCTTCTTCATACTGCATTAATATATGCTACTTTTAAACTTTCATGCAGAGAAGGAAATCACAACTAAAAAAATCACTAATTTTTTCACACGGTGTTGATGCGGACATTTTTGCCTCTGCATTTTGATGGTGTGGACGTGTGGCACCGAACGGAGATAAGCGTCTCGACAGACGTTATAATATTTGAACAATGATGACGAAAACTGTTTTCTCTGTCGTGTCCGTGTGTCGAAAATTGTTATGCGCTTATTTTTTTATTTGATTTTGTGCGTGGCATATAATTGCTATGCGCAGAGGACGTTTAAACAGTGCGCAATTGCACAGGCGCGCACCTTAGAGAGAACGTTGGTCACACGGCTGCGCTAGCATCACAGCTAACGTTAGCCATGCTGCTACCTCTCTGCTCGGGGAGGGCGTATACGTATGTGACGTATGACGTGACAGTATGTGACGTGTGTAAGAAGGTGCGCTCGCTGTCTGTAAGAGGGAGACACAGGAAAGAGTGAGAAGAGCCTGTCGTGTAATGCCAGCAGCTAAAAGCAACTGCGTGAGAATCCACCGACCTGTGGATGTGTTGGTGTGCTGGAAAATGCGGAACGAAAATTAGAGAGCAGCAGAAAAGTGGAATGTACTATTTAAATAGGTGCGTTGGAAAACACGGAGCAGAGGTTTTTTTTTAAACTGGATCTGGATCGGCATTTTCCCATGCCTTGCCGATATGCATTTTTTGGCAAATATTGGCGGCCGATCCGATCCAAATATCGGATCGGGACATCCTTAGTACAGAGCCCACACAGAATGGTCAGAGCGACTCCATATTCATCTTTTACCTACATCTGGTCCTCCAATGGTTTAGAATAGAAAAGAATGAAACTAGCAGACATTTTTGACAGACACGAAATATAGTTCAAAAGTCAGAAATTCCACTACAAAAATATTTTTTGCAAACCAGTAATTATAGTCTGCAAATGATGTGTTGTTGTTGAGTGTCGGTGCTGTCTAGAGCTCGGCAGAGTAACCGTGTAATACTCTTCCATATCAGTAGGTGGCAGCAGGTAGCTAATTGCTTTGTAGGTGTCAGAAACAGCGAGAGGCAGGGTGCAGGTAAAAATGTGTCTAATGCTTAAACCAAAAATAAACAAAAGGGGAGTGCCCTTAAGAAAATGGCATTGAAGCTTAGAGAAGGCTATGCAGAACAAAACTAAAACTGAACTGGCTACAAAGTCAACAAAAACAGAATGCTGGACGACAGCAAAGACTTACTTTGGAGCAAAGATGGCGTCCACAAAGTACATCCGAACAGCACATGACAATCAACAATGTCCCCACAAAGAAGGATAAAAACAACTGAAACATTCTTGATTGCTAAAACAAAGTAGATGCGGGAAATATCGCTCAAAGAGAGACATGAAACTGCTCCAGAAAAATACCAAAAAAAAGAGGAAAAAGCCCACCAAAATAGGAGTGCAAGACAAGAAATAAAACACTACACACAGGAAAACAGCAAAAAACTCTAAATAAGTCAGGGTATGATGTGAAACCTTGGAGGGGACCGGTGCAATGGACGTCGAGTAGATCTAGCATAATATTGTGAGAGTCCAGTCCAAAGTGTGTGACGTATGACGTGACAGTATGTGACGTGTGTAAGAAGGTGCACTTGCTGTTTGTGAGAAGCACAGACACAGAAAAGAGTGAGAAGAGCCTGTCGTGTAATGCCAGTAGCTAAAAGCAACTGCGTGAGAATCCACAGACCTGTGGATGTGTTGAAGGTGTGCTGGAAAATGCGGAACGGAAATTAGGGAGCAACAGAAAAGTGGAATGTACTATTTAAATAGGTGCGTTGGAAAACACGGAGCGGAGTTGTTGTTTTTTAACTGGATCTGGATCGGCATTTTCCCATGCCTTGCCGATACGCAATTTTTTTGCAAATATCGGCGGCTGATCTGATCCAAATATCCCTAGCCTTGAGTAACAATTTCTGCTTCATGTGTTTTGCAGAGGAAGCAGATTTCTTCGGGAGCGACTCGCTGACCAGGAAGAAAAACACGGGGCTTTCGGCGGTTCTCCTCCGGCCCGACGCCAACAGGAAGAAGCCGCCGGTGATCATCAGCCTTCCGAAGGACTTCCGCCCCGTGTCCTCCATCATCGACGTGGACATCCTGCCCGAGACACACCGCCGGGTGCGCCTGTACAAGCACGGCCAGGAGAAGCCTCTGGGTTTCTACATCCGCGACGGGTCCAGCGTGCGGGTCACACCGCAGGGCTTGGAGAAGGTCCCCGGCATTTTCATCTCCCGGATGGTGCCCGGCGGCCTGGCGGAGAGCACGGGGTTGCTGGCCGTCAACGACGAGGTCCTGGAGGTGAACGGCATCGAGGTGGCCGGGAAGTCTCTGGACCAAGTGACGGACATGATGATCGCCAACAGCCACAACCTCATCATCACCGTCAAGCCAGCCAACCAGCGGAACAACATCGTCCGGGGGAGCGGCGGCGGCGGGGCGGCGTCCGGTAGCTCGGGACGCTCTTCAGACAGCGGGGCCAGCTACTACGGCTACTCCTCATCCGCCGGCCTCGCCGCCGCCTCCTTGGCGCCCTCGCACATTATCCAGAACTTCCCTGTCGGCGAGATGGACAGCGACGAGGACGACGAGGACCTGGTGATCGAGGCGGAGCCCGACTTCGGCATCCCGCCGCCTCCCCGCTACGAGCCGCACCTCAACCTGCGTGCGGCCGCCTCGCCGCCCCCGCTTTCGGTCAACGGCGGCGTGACCAGCAGCGCCAGCAGCGGCTCGCTGAGCAGGGCCAAGTCCTCCACGCCGTCGCCCGACATAGCCGTGAGTAGGCGGAGTCTAGAGGAGGACGGCACCGTCATAACACTGTAGATCCGCACGCTAAGCCGACAGCCAATGACGGTGAAGCACACTGAAATGTAAATACTTCTACGTCCTAACATTTACACCTAAAACACCTCCATGCCCACGCGTGTGTGTGTGTGGATGCCACGCTGGCGCCACAAATACTGCGGGCACAATACACACACTCACACACACACACACACACACACACACACACACACACACACACACACATACTGGTTATTATTTGGAATGGGGACCAAGTTTTTGATCACGTCTTTAAATCTCTGGATTGATGAAGTAATGTGCTGATCATTCTTACTGGGGACCCTGGGGGAAAAGACTTAATATGGTTCATGGGAACCAAATTTAAATAATTTTGCATAATTCACACAAATTTGTACGTGACTACTAAGGACCATTTATTAAAAAATAATAATAATACTAAATGAAAAAGTTCAAATTAAATATGACATGATCCTCAGAAGACAGCACGACAGCGAGTGCAGTACCAGCTACAGCCTGATGAGGGGGCTGCTGTGCAAATGTCTCACACTCAAACTAACCAGTAAACATGTTTTATGGGCCAAAGCCCACTTAGGCATCTTCAGAATGGATCTGACTATCATTTAAAAAGGTTTCCCTTCGGGGGACCTGTTTTTTTTGTCCCCATACCGTCAGAGGTCCCCTAAAGGTGACTGTGTAAACCATACTTGCCAACCCTCCCGAATTTTCCGGGAGACTCCCGAAATTCAGCGCCTCTCCCGAAAACCTCCCGGGACAAATATTCTCCCGAAAATCTCCCGATTTTCAGCCGGAGCTGGAAGCCACGCCCCCTCCAGCTCCATGCGGACCTGAGTGAGGACAGCCTTTTTTCATGACGGGAGGACAACAGGGTGACAAGAACTAAATCATCCAGACTAGAGATAAATTGTATTATTATGTTCATTTTACCTAAAAATAAATATATTTATTAATTAAAAAAAACTAAAACTAAATTAAAAATTTTTATATTTTGCTAAAAACATCAAAATTAATTGTATTTTTTATTTGTATTTTTTCCTGACTCCTTATTACATCCAGCCATAGAATTATACATTAAAATAAACATTTGAAATAATTGATTTTAAATTATCATAATAATTCATCTAAAATGACCATATTTAATTATTTAAATAATTGCTTGTTTATCAACAACTTTAGCATTTTATTCATTACATTTTGAAACTCTCAGAAGCCAAGTTATGTTATATTCCTTAATATTTATTTATGCAAGTTTGAAGTATCAATTATCTAAACACAGTTTTGTTTGCATATTTTCAGGATGTAGATATATATATATATATATATATATGTATGAAATACTTGACTTGGTGAATTCTAGCTGTCAATATACTCCTCCCCTCTTAACCACGCCCCCAACCACGCCCCGCCCCACCCCCGACCACGCCCCCACCTCCCGAAATCAGAGGTCTCAAGGTTGGCAAGTATGGTGTAAACAGAGCGATGTCCCCATTAAGTAAGCATTGCCAGAACACACACACACACACACACACACACACACACACACACACTTACTTCTGTATTTACCCGAGCTTCCTCCAGGGGGCAGAGGTGAGCGCCTTGAAGTCCAACACACAAAACGACTTTTTAGCACGACAATCGTCCACAAGACGTTGAGCAAGCACTACAACCTGCAATAATAACAATATTATTATAATGTTTTTTTTGTTTCAAGAGCAAACTTCTTGTCCTCTCAGATGCTTTAAAAAAAGATATATATATATGAACTATTGACTGATCAATCATATTTTTGATACGCATACCGAAGGTCCATGTCGTATTGGGTTCGAACAGCTCGTCTGTTCCAGGGTCAAACTGTGGCCGTCGCCACAGGCAATATTTGAACATTTTTTCCACTGTCATTCAAGTGTAAAAAGAAGCTAACTTGACGTATCTTTTGACAACCTCGCATAAAGACGAACATTCCCTTTTTATCGTGTTGATTTCTAACTGGACGGCGATGCTTGGCCCCCGACGACCGACTCGTGTGGCGAATTAGCATAAAAGACCAAGCGGACTGCGGAATATTTGTACTACACACAAAAGACGACTTTTTTTGGGACACGATGTTTTTTAAACCCTAAATATGACAAAAAAACAATGTTCTTTTTGCGCCACCTGTATTAATCGTTAGACTCAAATATAAGACGACAAGTCTCATTTTTAGCTTTTACCCGGGGAGAAATACATGTCTTATATTGAGGTCAATTTATGGTGGACTTTAGCAAATTGTACTGAGCAGCCAGGACGGACACTCTTGCATCGCTGCATTTCTTAGGTCTATGGTTATCGTCACACTTTTCCTCATTGCCTTGACTGCTACCCTTCTGTGTTGTTGTTTTGTTGCTACTCTACCACTATGTTGAGTAAGTTCTATGGTTATCACACTTTTTTCTGTTTGCCATTACTGGTACCTTCAATGTTTTGTTACTACTGTATATGGTTAGTAAGTTCTATGGTTATCGTCACACTTTTCCTCTTTGCCTTGACTGCTACCCTTCTGTGTTGTTTTGTTGCTACTCTACGACATGTTTAGTAAGTTCTATGGTTATCATCACTTTTCCTCTTTGCCATGACTGCTACCCTTCAATGTATTTTTACTACCCTATGTCTATGGTTATCGTCACACTTTTCCATGATTGGTACCCTTCAATGTTTTGTTACTACCCTATGTCTATGGTTATCGTCACACTTTTCCTCTTTGCCTTGACTGCTACCCTTCTGTGTTGTTTTGTTGCTACTCTACGACATGTTTAGTAAGTTCTATGGTTATCATCACTTTTCCTCTTTGCCATGACTGCTACCCTTCAATGTATTTTTACTACCCTATGTCTATGGTTATCGTCACACTTTTCCATGATTGGTACCCTTCAATGTTTTGTTACTACCCTATGTCTATGGTTATCGTCACACTTTTCCTCTTTGCCTTGACTGCTACCCTTCTGTGTTGTTTTGTTGCTACTCTACGACATGTTTAGTAAGTTCTATGGTTATCATCACTTTTCCTCTTTGCCATGCCTGGTACCCTTCAATGTATTTTTACTACCCTATGTCTATGGTTATCGTCACACTTTTCCATGATTGGTACCCTTCAATGTTTTGTCACTACCCTATGTCTCTGGTTATCGTCACACTTTTTCTCTTTGCCATGACTGCTACCCTTCTGTGTTGATGTTTTGTTGCTACTCTACCACTATGTTTAGTAAGTTCTATGGTTATCGTCACACTTTTCCTCTTTGCCATGACAGGTACCTTCATTGTTTTTTTTTACTCCCCTATGTCTATGGTTATCGTCACTTTTCCTCTTTGCCATGACTGGTACCCTTCAATGTTTTGTTACTACCCTATGTCTATGGTTATCGTCACACTTTTCCTCTTTGCCATGACCGGTGTCCTTTTGTGTTGATGTTTTGTTGCTACTCTACCACTATGTTTAGTAAATTCTATGGTTATCGTCACACTTTTCCTCTTTGCCTTGACTGCTACCCTTCAATGTTTTGTTACTACCCTATGTCTATGGTTATCGTCACCCTTTTCCTCTTTGCCATGACTGCTACCCTTCAATGTTTTGTTACTACCCTATTTCTATGGTTATCGTCACACTTTTCCACTTTGCCATGACTGGTACACTTCTGTGTTGACATTTTGTCGCTACTCTACCACTATGTTTAATAAGTTCTTAGGTTATAATCACACTTAGCCATGACTGGATGTTTTGTTGCTACACTACCACTATGTTTAATAAGTTCTATGGTTTTCTCTTTGCCGTGGCTGGTACCATTATGTGTTGACATTTTGTTGCTACTCTACCACTATGTTTAGTAAGTTTGATGGTTATAATCACGCGTTTTCCTCTTTGCCATTACTGCACGGTACCCTTCTTTGTTGCTATCACAAAAAAAAAAAAAAGCCAAAGAAAAAGTGGCCCTTGCAGGCATGTTTGTGGTCCTGTCTCCAAACTGTAGGATGTTCAGGTTGTATTTTGGCATATTTCCTTCCTGTCCCTGCTCCATATTTCCACAGATGTGACTTTTACGGTCCGTCCCCGCATATTTCCTTGAGCTCGACAGAAAGTGTTTTTTCTAGAAGGGTCCATAAATTGGAAAGTGTCTGTTTACTTCCACGGTGGATATTTGGCACATTGATAGCAACACTGTAACATGAAGAACACGAAGGAGTTTATCTTCTTATGTTAAAATGTCTCTTTTTAAATGTTTCACCCCAAACAATCCACCCTTGTGTCCATTTAGTTTTTTAAATATTTTTTTCTTACACATGAATGACATTCAGTGTGTGATTTGATGAAAGCAATATTTGTAATGATTTATTTGTTTGGAAGATTTTATTTTGTCTTATTCCTTTGTATATGCTGGAAATTATGATTAGAATCTGTTGATGAGACTGTGATTATCTAAGACTGGAAACACACACATCTCTACTGTACATGTTTGAAATCCTAATGTGGTACATGGGATACTAATGTGGCATTCCTACTGTAACTCATGTTAAATGATTTCTTTACCTGCAACACTCGTATTTATCATCTAATCATGCCCTCTGTCTACGTATTTTATGACTTGATTTTTCATAATCAATGTTTGTTTGTGGATGATCTCAGTAGCAGACTTTTTGGCTTAAACAGGGGGAGTTTTTAAAGTTTTTTTTTTTTTTTTTTTTTTTTTTCCATACTGTGAATTCTTATTTGAAAGCAGAACATTTTCATCTTTCCTTTTATGTTTTTTTAAAAGAAATTATTGAACTACGGCGTCATGCTTGCCAGATAAATACTGTTATATATTTAGATTTGTATTGAAGATTTGTCAGTATTTTCATATTGGACGCTTTAAATGATGTACATTTTTATGACATAGTGAATATGTTTCTTACTGGAGCTGTATGAATAAATAGATGTACACCTATACTTGTTGATCGGAGGAGATGGATGGAATAATATTAAATAATAATAAATTATATGCAGCTGTTGTGTTTACTGTGCCTTCATTTTGCCAAGTATTTTAAATGTTGCTTTCTGGCGCCATCTGCAGGACACTTGCTAACTGCGTTTGCAGTAGAAACTGACTAAAGATTTACAGCCTGTTTAGGATTTGTTCAAACTTGGTAGTTTTAACGTGAAGTTTGACATTTCAATTGTATTTATTTGACAGTGTAGTTGTTTTACGAGAAAAATGCAAATTATTTGGATGGTATCATCGAGGAATCCCGCAACCCCTGAACCTACCATTCAAGATGGCTGCCCTGCATAGCAACAGTAACAAATGTACACAAAACAAGAAACACGTTATTCATGTTTTTTTTCTAAGTGTTAATCTGATTATATTTATTATCATTAAATGACCTTATTAACTTTTAAATATCAACAGTTATTTGATTTACAATGTACAGTATTTATATGTTTCCTATTGCTTTTTTTAGCCCCTTGTTCCAAAATCGTTTGAAAAATGTATGTAATTACCCTGTAATTTAGTAAGTATATGTATAATATGGACATACTAAGACACTTTGAGATTTTTTTACTTATTTCTGACAAGCAATGAAGCTGACTGATGTGTGTGTATATATATATATATATATATATATATACACACACACACACACACATTAGTATGCTCAGAAATATGTAACAGCCATGCTAAGCGATGTGGCGGCCATCTTGGTGGAGGCAAAATTCCCATTAAATGCAATGCTCGTACAGGAACTTTTACAAATAAAACAATAGTTAATATAATATTTAATAAATATTATGATAAAATAATAGAAAATAAATCCTAACTAGCATGTTTCAGGTACCAAGTCATATGACTATGGTGTGCGGCTACAAAATTGCCTAAAGCAGTTCGCTTGCTAACACATTTTTAATGCAGTGTACTTTACTATCAACATCAAAACATGCTAATAATACACACTATTTTGTTTAAAAACATGTTCTAAGCGTAGATTTGGCATCTTCTATTTTCTTTTTTTCTTTTTTTTTCTCCATAAACCTTTATAATATGCAACATTTACATACAAGCAAAGAAATAATAATGATCATAACATGTACAGAAACGGTACAAAACAACGCCAGGGAGTTGTAAACTCAATAAAGCAACTAAAGAATGCTATATATATGTATATGTGTGTGTATATACTGTGTATATATATATATATATATATATATATATATATATATATATATATATATATATATGTATATATATGTATGTATGTACGTATGTATATATATGTATATGCAGTGTTGGGACTAACGCGTTACAAAGTAACACGTTACTGTAACGCCGTTAGTTTCGGCGGTAACTAGTAATCTAACGCGTTATTTTTTATATTCAGTAACTCAGTTACCGTTACTACATGATGCGTTACTGCGTTATTTTACGTTATTTTTCATGTAGTATTGGCTAGAAACAGAAGATCTGAGTGTGTTTTATTGCAGCGCTTCGGTGGAAAAGAAAAGGCGTGCTTTGTGTGGGTGTGGGCGGGGGGGACTCCCATACCTCAGTTGAGGAGCGCAGGGGAGACGTCGTTCCTCCAGGGCCTATGTACGTCCTCGGGGCTAACAACCTTCACTTTACCCGGCAGTGGGTCTTTACAGCTGAGGGTGAATGACGAGACCGGCGGTTTGTTGCAACTTTGTGATTTTATTGGACGCAGCCATCCACCAAGCTAGAGCACCTGCACGCACTCACTGTCGCCGCTCGCTCACCTCTCTCGCCCACTCACTCACTGACGTCACTCACCTCACATGCTGTCATATCTTAAAGGGCCACACACACACACATACGCTACTCTCATAACAACTAACAAGACATCATGGCGAAGCCAGAAGTCGAGTTTTTAACATGGAGACATTCTCAATACTTTTCTTTTGTCGAGCACAAAGAAAATAACATTTTAGTTAAATGTAAGTTGTGTCTTGGATCAAAGATCCTATCTACTTAAAGTTAAAGTGCCATTATGTTGCAGCTATTTAAAATAGTTTTGTCAATTTGTTTTGGCCTGAAATAAATTGGCCTTTTGAAACATATCTTTGTCTTTGTGTGTTGTATGTAGACCACATTGCTTAGCAGAGTTCAGTGATGCAAATGCATGTCAAGTTGATCAACACATTGTATTATTCTCCAGTGCAATAACAGTACTGAAATGAAGGCTAAAAGGGCATTAATGGGAGCCTTAAAAAAAGGGGGGGAAAAATAAGTAACTAAATAGTTACTTTTCACAGTAACGCATTACTTTTTGGTGTAAGTAACTGAGTTAGTAACTAAGTTACTTTTGAAATAAAGTAACTAGTAACTGTAACTAGTTACTGGTTTTCAGTAACTAACCCAACACTGTGTATATGTATGTATATGTATGTATGTATATGTATGTATGTATATATGTTTATGTATGTATATATATGTATATGTATGTATATATGTATATATATGCATATATACATATATAATGTGTATATATATGTATATATATATATATATATATTTTGTACATATATATTGAATATATATATATTTTGTACATGTGTATATATATACATATATATATATACCTATACATATATATACATATACATACATATATATATATATACATATATATATATATATATGTGTATATATATATGTATATATGTATATATATGTGTGTATATGTATATATATATATGTATGTATATGTATATATATATATATATGTATATGTATATATGTATGTATATGTGTAAATATATATATATGTATAAGTATATATATATATATATATGTATAGTTATATATATATATATATATATATTTTTCTGTGTGTGTATATATATATATATATATATATATATATATGTATGTATGTATATGTATATATGTATAGGTATATATATATATATATATATATATATATATATATATATATATATATATATATATATATATATATATACACATGTACAAAATATATACATAAATACAATGTATATGTACAATATATATATATATATATATATATATATATATATATATATATATATATATATATATATATATATATATATATACATACAAGTTCTGTAAACAATCCAAATTTGGAACACAGCATCATAGTTTTCGCAGCTTTTTGGTTGTTAGAGGTAGAAAGCGTTTTAAAAAAAAGTTCTAATTCTTTGTTTAAGGGCACAAAAATCAGGTCGGGTATTGAAAAACTTACATTTATGAATATACAACTTAGCCAATAGTATAATGATGTTCATTTGAAAAAAAAAAAATCATACAGTGTAAATCCAAATAGCACATCTTTAAAACAAAGCACACATTTGTCATGAATATTGTCCAGGATCCTTTTTATGTTTCTTTAAAAACGTGACCGGCGTGGCTGTGACGTCACTTCCGCACCCAGCTGAGTATCACGTGACGTGACAGCTAGCAGTATGGCGGCACTCGGCTGAGATTAGCCCGGACGTAGCTATCAAAAAAATAATAATAATACATAAATAAATAAATAAAAAGGTTTCGTTAGCCCGCTCGCCTTTGTCGATTCCTGCCCTTCTCCGCAGGGGGTGGGCCGGGCGCGACATGACAGCCTGACTTTTACGAAGAAGAAATGCAAGGAGAAGACGACTTTAAGGCAGAGAGCAGCAAGACCAAGACTATGTTTCTCTCCCGGGCGCTGGAGAAGATCCTCTCCGATCGGGAGGTGAAGAGAAGCCAACACAGTCAGCTGCGGAAAGCCTGCCAAGTGGCGCTAGGTCGGTGCTTCTCCTTCACCTTGTCGCTCCGTCACCATGTTTAAATAAATATGTGCTTCCTTTTCAGCGTTAGCCTCACACGTTAGCAGTTAGCAGCTAATGGCCCCCTCTGTTTTGGTGCCTGGTGACGTGTACGACTCATTCATTTCTCTCTGTGTGTAACATTGCCACTATTCTGGTTACGTTTATACCGGAATGCTTACAAATTTCACCCTGTCTCCACTCCAGCGTTACCAGGCTAGGCTCACTTGCTAAACAGACCAATCACGGTGTTGAACGTAGCACTGTCATCCGGGGTTTTTCAACCACTGTGCCGCGGCACACCAGTGTGCCATGAAAATCATGCAACTTCACCTAGCCATCCATCCATTTTCTACCGCTTGTCCCTTTTGGGGTGGCGGGGGAGCCTATCTCAGCTGCATTCGGGCGGAATCAATCAATCAATGTTTACTTATATAGCCCTAAATCACGAGTGTCTCAAAGGGCTGCACAACATCCCACATCAGGGCAAGAAAAAAAACTCAACCCAATGGGATATGACCTACACCGTGGCCTAGTGCAGTGTTTTTCCAACCACTGTGCCGCGGTGTGCCGTGACATACAGTCTTGTGTAGGGATGTCCCGATCGGATCGGCTGCC
Organism: Nerophis lumbriciformis; assembly: GCF_033978685.3. Classification (NCBI taxonomy): domain Eukaryota; kingdom Metazoa; phylum Chordata; class Actinopteri; order Syngnathiformes; family Syngnathidae; genus Nerophis; species Nerophis lumbriciformis. Next base: position 67,153,723 of record NC_084548.2, read on the forward strand.
GATATTTGCCAAAAATTGCGTATCGGCAAGGCATGGGAAAATGCCGATCCAGGTCCAGTTTAAAAAAAAAAACTCCGGTCCGTGTTTTCCAACGCACCGATTTAAATAATACATTCCACTTTTCTGCTGCTCCATAATTTCCGTTCCGCATTTTCCAGCACACCTTCAACACATCCACAGGTCTGTGAATTCTCACGCAGTTGCTTTTAGCTGCTGGAATTAAAAGACAGGCTCTTCTCACTCTTTCCTGTGTCTCCCTCTCACAGACAGCAAGTGCACCTTCTTACACACGTCACATACTGTCACGTCATACGTCACATACGTATACGTCCTCCCCGAGCAGAGAGGTAGCAGCATGGCTAACGTTAGCTGTGATGCTAGCGCAGCCGTGCGAGCAACGCTCCCTCTAAGGTGCGCGCTTGTGCAATTGCGCACTGTTTAAGCGTCCTCTGCGCATAGCAATTATATGCCACGCACAAAATCAAATAAAAAAATAAGCGCATAACAATTTTCGACACACGGACACGACAGAGAAAACAGTTTTCGTCATCATTGTTCTAATATTGTGACGTCTGTCGAGACGCTTATCTCCGTTCGGTGCCGCACGTCCACACCATCAAAATGCAGAGGCAAAAGTTTCCACATCAACACCGTATGAAAAAATTAGTGATTTTTTTAGTTGTGATTTCCTTCTCTGCATGAAAGTTTAAAAGTAGCATATATTAATGCAGTATGAAGAAGAATGTTTTAATGTAGACATGCAAGCCTTGAAAGAACATTTTGAAAATCAAGACTACATTTCCTGCAAATGGGTGCATTTCTACCCTATATTTTAACTTTAGATTTATTCTCATATCAAACTCTTTTGGCTGTCTTTTTGACACTTACATCCGGCGCCCCCCTCCACACCCTGGATTATAAATAATGTAAATAATTCAATGTGATTATCTTGTGTGATGACTGTATTATGATGATAGTGTATATCTGATAGTATATATCTGTATCATGAATCAATTTAAGTGGACCCCGACTTAAACAAGTTGAAAAACTTATTCGGGTGTTACCATTTAGTGGTCAATTGTACGGAATATGTACTTCACATTGCAACCTACTAATAAAAGTCTCAATCAATCAATCAAAACACATAGAATCATCATACTGCTGTGATTATATGCATCAAGTGTTCATTCAAGGCTAAGGCAAAATATCGAGATATATATTGTGTATCGCAATATGGTCTTAAAATATCGCAATATTAAAAAAAGGCCATATCGCCCAGCCCTAGTTCAATGATGCCATTTCTGTTTGTCATGTATAATTTTGTCTATTTTGTGTTTATCCTTGAATAAACAGGTCAGTTTCTTGTTACCAACCATTGTGTATTATTCAAACTTCCCAAATACAGCTGGCTAGTTGTTATCAAGAGTACTAAAACCCTTTTCAACATGATTCTGACAACTAAGTAGGCTAAATAACTTTAAACTTTAATACATGCTCAGATCGGTCAGTATCGGTATCGGATCGGAAGTGCAAAAACAATATCGGTATCGGATCGGAAGTGCAAAAACCTGGATCGGGACATCCCTAGTCTGGTGTGCCGTGGGTGATTATCTAATTTCACCTATTTGGGTTAAAAATGAAGTGGATTGTCCGAAGCTTAAACAGCAACAAAAGTGAGTTTAGTACAAAAGGTTTATTTACCAATAGTCAAAAAGTACAAAGTTGGATTGAGTTGCCCGTGCAGACAGACAGACAAACGTCCTCCGGAGGACACAAGAATCAAGCAATCACACATAGCCCTTGTCTCTTGGCCATTTTATCTGTTTCCTTCATGCGTCAAGGTCCTGTTGTTTTCGACCTGTTTGTTCTGCAATATCCTTGAATCCCTTAGTCATGATAGACAATCAAAACATTTTGTAGAATCATCAATCAATCAATCAACCTTTATTTATACAGCCCTAAATCACAAGTGTCTCAAAGGGCTGCACAAGCCACAACGACATCCTCGGTACAGAGTAGGGATGTCCCGATCCAGGTTTTTGCACTTCCGATCCGATACCGATACTGACCGATACTGGCCTATCTGAGCATGTATTAAAGTTTAAAGTTATTTAGCCTACTTAGTTGTCAGAATCATGTTGAAAAGGGTTTTAGTACTCTTGATAACAACTAGCCAGCTGAATTAGGGGCGTTTGAATAATACACAATGGTTGGTAACAAGAAACTGACCTGTTTATTCAAGGATAAACACAAAATAGACAAAATTATACATGACAAACAGAAATGGCATCATTGAAACTAGGGCTGGGCGATATGGCCTTTTTTTAATATTGCGATATTTTAAGGCCATATTGCGATACACGATATATATCTCGATATTTTGCTTTAGCCTTGAATGAACACTTGATGCATATAATCACAGCAGTATGATGATTCTATGTGTTTTGATTGATTGATTGAGACTTTTATTAGTAGGTTGCACAGTGAAGTACATATTCCGTACAATTGACCACTAAATGGTAACACCCGAATAAGTTTTTCAACTTGTTTAAGTCGGGGTCCACTTAAATTGATTTATGATACAGATATATACTATCAGATATATACTAACACCATAATACAGTCATCACACAAGATAATCACATTGAATTATTTACATTATTTATAATCCAGGGTGTGGAGGGGGGCGCCGGATGTAAGTGTCAAAAAGACAGCCAAAAGAGATTGATATGAGAACAAATCTAAAGTTAAAATATAGGGTAGAAATGTACCCATTTGCAGGAAATGTAGTCTTGATTTTCAAAATTTTCTTTCAAGGCTTGCATGTCTACATTAAAACATTCTTCTTCATACTGCATTAATATATGCTACTTTTAAACTTTCATGCAGAGAAGGAAATCACAACTAATCACTAATTTTTTCATACGGTGTTGATCTGAAAATTTTTGCCTCGGCATTTTGATGGTGTGGACGTGTGGCACCGAACGGAGATAAGCGTCTCGACAGACGTTATGATATTTGAACATTGATGACGAAAACTGTTTTCTCTGTCGTGTCCGTGTGTCGAAAATTGTTATGCGCTTATTTTTTTATTTGATTTTGTGCGTGGCATATAATTGCTATGCGCAGAGGACGCTGAGCAGTGTGCAATTGCACAGGCGCGCACCTTAGAGGGAAGGTTGGTCACACGGCTGCGCTAGCATCACAGCTAACGTTAGCCATGCTGCTACCTCTCTGCTCGGGGAGGGCGTATACGTATGTGACGTATGTCGTGACAGTATGTGACGTGTGTAAGAAGGTGCGCTTGCTGTCTGTGAGAGGGAGACACAGGAAAGAGTGAGAAGAGCCTGTCGTTTAATGCCAGCAGCTAAAAGCAACTGCGTGAGAATCCACAGACCTGTGGGTGTGTTGAAGGTGTGCTGGTAAATGCGGAACGGAAATTAGGGAGCAGCAGAAAAGTGGAATGTATTATTTAAATCGGTGCGTTGGAAAACACGGACCGGAGTTTTTTTTTTAAACTGGATCTGGATCGGCATTTTCCCATGCCTTGCCTATACGCATTTTTTGGCAAATATCGGCGGCCGATCCGATCCAAATATCGGATCGCGACATCCCTAGTACAGAGCCCACACAGAATGGTCAGAGCGACTCCATATTCATCTTTTACCTACATCTGGTCCTCCAATGGTTTAGAATAGAAAAGAATGAAACGAGCAGACATTCTTGACAGACACGAAATATAGTTCAAAAGTCAGAAATTCCACTACAAAAATATTTTTTGCAAACCAGTAATTATAGTCTGCAAATGATGTGTTGTTGTTGAGTGTCGGTGCTGTCTAGAGCTCGGCAGAGTAACCGTGTAATACTCTTCCATATCAGTAGATGGCAGCAGGTAGCTAATTGCTTTGTAGATGTCAGAAACAGCGGGAGGCAGGGTGCAGGTAAAAATGTGTCTAATGCTTAAACCAAAAATAAACAAAAGGGGAGTGCCCTTAAGAAAAGGCATTGGCTTAGAGAAGGCTATGCAGAACAAAACTAAAACTGAACTGGCTACAAAGTCAACAAAAACAGAATGCTGGACGACAGCAAAGACTTACTGTGGAGCAAAGATGGCGTCTACAAAGTACATCCGAACAGGACATGACAATCAACAATGTCCCCACAAAGAAGGATAAAAACAACTGAAACATTCTTGATTGCTAAAACAAAGTAGATGCGGGAAATATCGCTCAAAGAGAGACATGAAACTGCTCCAGGAAAATACCAAAAAAAAGAGAAAAAGCCACCAAAATAGGAGCGCAAAACAAGAAATAAAACACTACACACAGGAAAACAGCAGAAAACTCAAAATAAGTCAGGGCATGATGTGACAGGTGGTGACAGTACACCTACTTTGAGACAAGAGCTATAGTGGTCCATGCTTGGTTATGGTTTAAAGTCATACCCAACAATTGCGACTTTTTACTGTCAACTGAGTTTCGTTTTTTAATGATTTCTGCTGGTGGTGTGCCTCCGCATAACAACAAATAAAGAACCAAGCGAAACAAAAAGACTCTCTGGTATGATGAATTGAGTGACAATTTGTATATTAACATCTACACATTGGAAAAGGTATTTAGACTTAGACAAACTTTATTTATACACAAGGGAAATTGTTCCACACAGTATCAATCAATCAATGTTTACTTATATAGCCCTAAATCACCAGTAGCTCAGTTACAAAGGATGGAAAGGGTAAGGATGGGAAGGATAATGCAGGTATAAAGTAGACTAAAAATGTACCATAGTAGCAATATAAAATATAACATATATGTAATATTTACATATAATATATACGGTATATAGTATATACTGATATATTATTATATTATATTATATTTGTATATAATATATGTAATATTTACATATAATATAAACGGTATATAGTATATACTGATATATTATTATATTATATTTGTATATAATATATGCAATATATAACAAATCCCAATTACCATGTACAATATTACAGTATATGTAACAGCTCCAGCAAAAAAAAAGGGCAGCATAAAATAGAGAGTAGATCCAGCAGAAAATATATATTATAAACAAAGAGAGGTAGCTAACATAGAAGTGGTCAGGTAATAGACAGATATCATCTGCATATAAACTGTAAATGCTAAGGTGTCCTCACTTATGTTTGAATAAAACATTTATTATGCAAGTCAAACATATAAGATGTGAGCTGCCAAAATAGGTTCCTGCTTGTTTGCTGCTCTTGAATATGCAGAAGGCTTTCTGGTAATGTTGCATCATCCATGTAGTGAGATTGTGAAATAGCATCTCTGTCTGACGGTGCAAACATTTCACTACGTTGTCGTTCTTTTTCACTTCATATGATTGCAAAACCTCTCGCGTCTTCTTTTGCCCTTTGTTATCTTTCCACCTTGTCGTCGTTTTTCTTTGAGCTACATACACACACACACACACACTTGTATTTGTAACCTTCTTGAGACCTCCGAAAAATTCCGACTTCCTTAGGATCACCCTTTCTAGATATATAAAGATTTGTATTTACAACAATAACAATATATACATGCTATGCAAATATAAGAAAGGTAAGCTTTTAGTTTTTTGTTTTTTTTTGTGGAATTGTTTGTTTATAATTGTTTTTTAATCTTCATTATTTACTTCAAGTTATTACAGTATGTCTCTATATACATATTCTTTATTTTTATTTTTATTGTTTTTGGCCAAAGGGAGCGCATTTAAATTTCTTACACACACTTGTTATTTCATATGTTGACCAGAGGAGGAGCACTTTTAAACGCGACGCACAGTCAATTTGAAAAATCCCTCCTTTTTGGGACCACCCTCATTTTGATAGGTTTCACCACCAGGGGTGCAAATGAGACATTCTCTATTAGATGCAATGGTTTTACGTATTAAGACCATGATTTATGTCATCGCTTGTTCACACCTCCTCATATGGAAGGAACTTTTCCTTCTTGATGTCTCAAGAAGGGTAGAAATACACGAACATACACACATTTACACCCACAGGCAATAGGTGCGCCACTCTCATGTGTGCTCTATTGGAGCAGTCATGCGGAAACAATGTTCACATATTTTACTCATTAAACAAATCATCAGAACAACAAAATACAAATTTAAGCTTTTTTCTTATCAAATTATTAGATAAAGCAAAATGTTTCGATATACGTTCTGTTGCTTTGACTCCCGAATTTTCTGGACTATAGAGGGCACCGGTATGTAAGCCGCACCCACTAAATTTTAGAATAAAAAGTCTATTTTTCCATATATTAGCCACACCAAACTATAAGCCGCAAATATATATACGTTGTGAACTGAGTTGTTTACACAGAAACATTTTGTAAATGGTTATTTACATACCTTAATTCTTGCCAAACGGTACCTGTAACACGGCAGTAAAACGGATAATCAAACAAAACAGAAGTCATGGTCATGGACCCAATAGTTGCGGAAGCAAGCTTCCCAATCAGCTAAACAGACTCAATAACTCCACGGTGACATTTTGGTAAATTTACTGAGGAATTTGTGAAACTGAAACAACACAAAAATAATGCCATTTTAAGTTAAGAATACTAACATAGAGACTTGTAAACGTGCAGTGTTGGGTTAGTTACTGAAAACCAGTGCCTAGTTACAGTTACTAGTTACTTTATTTCAAAAGTAACTCAGTTACTTACACCAAAAAGTAATGCGTTACTGTGAAAAGTAACTATTTAGTTACTTATATATATATATATATATATATATATATATATATATATATTTTTTTTTATTTTATTTTTTTTTTTAAGGTCCCCTTTAATGCCCTTTTAGCCTTCATTTCAGTACTGTTATTGCACTGGAGAATAATACAATCTGTTGATCAACTTGACATGCATTTGCATCACTGAACTCTGCTAAGCCATGTGGTCTACATACAACACACAAAGACAAAGATATGTTTCAAAGGGCCAATTTATTTCAGGCCAGAACAAATTGACAAAACTATTTTAAATAGCTGCACCATAACATACATAAGTAACAAACAGCATAATAACAACATAGCTGTAAACCAAGGAAGGCACACACTACATACACAAAGCCTAACCAGGCGTTTTTTTCTCTCAAGGAATTGTGAAATAAAATCATGCCTGAAGCCCAGAACACTCTACACATTTCCCCAGTTTTAGTTTAGAGATCAGGAAAGATTGGCCTGGCCCACTAGCATCCCTATTTATATTTGTGAACGTTATAGTCTATCCATTTAGAGTGATGTGATAATCAAACACTCTAGAAGTCTAGAATGAAAGAGTATATAAGAGAATTGACAGAGTGTGTGTACCTTCACTGCGCAGTGCCTCGTTAAAATCCAGCCGCTGTTGCTTAGGAGGTGAAGTGTGTCTGTCTTTACTAGCTTCGTCGAAGCATGTTGCTTTTGTAGCTGTTTCAGCAGATTTGAATTGCTAGGACAGGATCTTTGATCCAAGACACAACTTACATTTCACTAAAATGTTCTTTTCTTTGTGGTCGACAAAAGAAAAGTAGTAAAAATATCTCCATGTTAAGAAACGCGGCTTCGGGCTTCGCCATGTCTTGTTAGTAAACACAGACACGCCCCCTCCCACACACACACACACACACGCGCGGCGCGCCTCTTCCTTGTCGCCTCTTCCGCAGCGCTCCAATAAAACACACTCAGATCTTCTCAGTTTCTAGCCCATACTACATAAAAAATAACGTAAAATAACACAGTAACACATCATGTAGTAACGGTTACTGAGTTACTGAATATAAAAAATAACGCGTTAGATTACTCTTTACCGCCGAAAGACGTGTTAGTCCCAACACTGTAAAAATGTTAGCGTATTAGCTAATGCTAACGACACTAGCTTCACTACATTACGATAGCACGTACAAATATGCATGAAAACACTCCTACAGACATCACAAAACTTACAAACGGAGTGACGATTGAAGAATCCATACGAGTAGAAACCCTATGGACGGCTAGAAGAGAGAACGGTACTTGTAATTCCGGATGAAATCTCAGTTTAAACAGACGGGGAATTTAGCACTGCAGCACCTGCACTGAGGTCAACTCGCCCAAAAGATGGCGCTATATCATAAACAGTAACACACCTTTTCAATGTCTTTGCTTGTTTTTTTTTCTTTAAAACTATTTTGCGAAATGGCCGTCGGCGAAGAATAATATGTAAATTAGCTGCACTGTGATTAAAGCTGCAGGGTTCAAAGCATAGGAAAAAAGTAGTGTCTTATTGTCCGAAATGTATGGTAATCATTTAATGAGTTTAAGTAAGAAAAACAAAAACAATCCAGACCGCCGGGAGTGTCTGGAACTTTAAATACGCTGACAGTTTCCGCATGGCCGCTGCAATAGAGCGCACATGAGAGCGGTGTTGCCACGAACAGCGGGGAATTTAAAAGAACATTTCTTCTTACACAGACATGTTAAAGTGCAATTTCAAGTTTTCTGATGTGCATCTATTTGAAAAAAAGAATGAAGTCTTTATCCTTTTTACTTTACTGTGCAGTACAGTAAGTTGGTTCCCATTGAACACGGGAAGTGAACAAACTACACTATATTGCCAAAAGTATTTGGACACCTGCCTTGACTCACATATGAACTTGAAGTGCCATCCCATTCCTAACCCATAGGGTTCAATATGATGTGGGTCCACCTTTTGCAGCTATTACAGCTTCAACTCTTCTAGGAAGGCTGTCCACAAGGTTGCGGAGTGTGTTTGTAGGAATTTTCCACCATTCTTCCAAAAGCTCATTGGTGAGGTTCACACACTGATGTTGGTCTCTCAGTCTCCGTTCTAATTCATCCCATAGGTGTTCTATTGGGGTCAGGTCAGGACTCTGTGCAGGCCAGTCAAGTTCATCCACGCCAGACTCTGTCATCCATGTCTTTATGGACCTTGCTTTGTGTACTGGTGCACATTCATGTTAGAAGAGGAAGGGGCCCGCTCCAAACTGTTCCCACAAGGTTGGGAGCATGGAATTGTCCAAAATGTTTTGGTGTCCTGGAGCATTCAAAGTTCCTTTCACTGGAACAAAGGGGCCCAAAACAACCCCACACCATAATTCCTCCTCCACCAAATTTCACACTTGGCACAATACAGTCCGAAATGTACCGTTCTGGTCCATCAGATTGCCAGATGGAAAAGCGTGATTCGTCACTCCAGAGAAGGCGTCTCCACTCCTCTAGAGTCCAGTGTCGACGTGCTTTACACCACTGCATCCCACGCTTTGCATTGGACTTGGTGACGTATGGCTTAGATTCAGCTGCTCGGCCATGGAAACCCATTCCATGAAGCTCTCTGCGTACTGTACGTGGGCTAATTGGAAGGTGACATGAAGTTTGGAGCTCTGTAGCAACTGTCGGCGCAGGAAGTCTTTGCACTATGCGCTTCAGCATCCGCTGACCCCTCTCTGTCAGTTTACCTGGCCTACCACTTGGTGGCTGAGTTGCTGTTGTTCCCAAACTCTACCATTTTCTTAAAATTGTTGACTTTGGAAATTTCACGACTGGATCTGTTGCACATGTGGCATCCTATGACAGTTACCACGCTGGAAATCACTGAGAGCGGCCCATTCTTTCACAAATGTTTGTAGAAACAGTCTCCATGCCTAAGTGCTTGATTTTATACACCTGTGATTAGGACACCTGATTCTCATCATTTGGAAGGGTGGCCAAATACTTTTGGCAGTATAGTGTATGTGACATGCGAAGGGTTACAAAGAAAAAAGCTTTGTTTCTTCCTTCTCCTTTTCAGACACATTTAACTGCGATGTGCTTACGTTCAAACCCCACATTGCCTTAAAATGGTTTTACGCACACTTTGACAATCGGCCCCCGCTCCGACAAATACCCTCAATGAAATAAATACGAGCGCCACACTTTTCCACGTGTCACTATTTGAACCACAGCAGTGTGGCATAGAAAAAAGTTCCTCTTTGTGCTTTAGCTAAATAAACAAGAAGTGTGCAAGAAGTGTGTTTATGACATGACATGTATGATATTCCACGTCATCACCGCAAGTGTGTAATCATGTGGTCTGAACATAATCTTTTCTTGGTCTTCACAGATGAAATCAAGGAGGAGCTTGAAAAACAAAAGTAAGTATTACAGTGTTTCCCATAAGGCCATAACAAGAAAGAAAAAAAAAAAAATATATATATATATATATATAATTTTTATTTTTATTTTATTTTTTTTATAATATATATATATTGCAACACAGTAAGCAGACCTTAACTTTCAAGGTGATATATGTGCTTCTCTTGCAATCGTGTTGCACAAAACATCGACTACGTTATTTGCTTTAAAATGACGAGTTTAAGCAAAAGACTTCTAAAGTTTTAGTCAGTGCTGCAGGAGTCTTTTTGAGGAGTACAAAGTCAGCGGTCAGTATTCGTTTCTACAGAGTGAATATAGTGCAGACCTGGGCAAATTAAGGACAGACAAAATAGGACACAAGCACACATACTGTACAGTAGATTTTCACAGCTTATATATATACCGTATTTTTTGGACTATAAGTCGCAGTTTTTTTCATAGTTTGGCCGGGGGTGCGACTTATACTCAGGAGTGACTTATGTGCGAAATTATTAACACATTACCGTAAAATATCAAATAATATTATTTAGCTAGACCAGGGGTCGGCAACCCGCGACTCCGGAGCCGCATGCGGCTCTTTGATCACTCTGATGCGGCTCAGCTGCATACTCCACGGTGACATTTTGGTAAATTTACTGAGGAATTTGTGAAACTGAAACAACACAAAAATAATGCCATTTTAAGTTAAGAATACTAACATAGAGACTTGTAAACGTGCAGTGTTGGGTTAGTTACTGAAAACCAGTGCCTAGTTACAGTTACTAGTTACTTTATTTCAAAAGTAACTCAGTTACTAACTCAGTTACTTACACCAAAAAGTAATGCGTTACTGTGAAAAGTAACTATTTAGTTACTTATATATATATATATATATATATAAAAAAAGGAAAAAAACATATATAAGTCGCACTGGAGCCCGGCCAAACTATGAAAAAAACTGCGACTTATAGTCCGAAAAATACGGTAATTATACATTTGAGTTAAGTACATAAATGTGTTATTAAAATTACATGTAATAATTACTGATTTGAATATTTCATAATTTATTAATTTTGTGATAAAATGATTGATTTTGTTATTAAGCGATTTGATTGATTAATGACACATTTAATTAATTATTCAAAGATGTATTTATTTATTTGATTTTGTTGCACTCGGCCCTTGTCAGCGCTTCACGAAATTATTTCATCAGTCAAGCTCAGCTGTCAAAGTTAGTGGGCGGAGTTAACACCTCATTGGTTCACCGGGACTTTCACTTGCAATGATTGGACTAAATTTGTGTTATCCCCGCCAACTAACGTTGATTGCTGCGATTGACAGAAGAGCGTAAGTTCCCGAAGCCCTAAATCAATCAATCATTAAATGAATAGTTGGACGCAATTTTACATTAAATAAAGAAATGACACATTTAAGTAATTATTTACGGATTTATTTAATTTTGTCCCATTTGGCCCTCCATAGAATGTGAGACCAGTGGCGGATGACAAAAGTGTGACGATAACCATTGATCAAATCACAATGGACAACACAATTAGTGAAATATCAATGACATACATTTTTTCAAGCTGATGCAAAATGTAAATATCTGATTTTACACTACTATTACTACTACTTGTACTACTTTGGCAGTACTTGATGCTAGTATCTGTCTGGAAGCATTTTCCTGTTTCCTCCTTACATTTAACAGGCACCTTCAAAGAGTGTTTTGAATTTAGTGAATAACTTCTTTTTAAAACACCTGTACAGCTATTAAAGGATTTATGGTGGCCACGGCTTGACCTTGGAACAGATTAATTTGCGTGACATGATTTCCTGTGGGAAGTCAAGATTGTGTTTGACTTAGGACGCTGCACTATACTACAGACTATGTACTATATATAGCATTTATACTAAAGTGTCCATATACTATTATATTAACATAAATAGTATCATTTTAACACCCTTTCTTCTTTGTAGGGATGGCACGGTGGTCCCGCCGAGAGCCAACTACATCGAGGCTGACAAATACGTGCTGCCCTTTGAGTTGGCCTGTCAATCAAAGTCGCCCCGTATAGTTAGCACTTCTTTGGACTGCCTGCAGGTCAACACGCACACACACACACAAATCCAAATACAGACACACAAATTAAAACATGCACACACCGATCTGATGAGACACACATATTCAGATACAGACAGACATTTTTTTTTACACACACAGACTGAAATTCAGACAGACCAATTTTTTTTTTTTGCACACACACAAATCGAAAAACGGACAAACACGCATACACCGAACTGATTACACACACAGATTGAGATATAGACACACGCAGTTTTTTTAAAAAACACAGATCAAAATTCGCACGGACAGATTATACACACGTCGAAATACGGACACACAAATTAAAAAACACACACACAGATTGAGATACACACACAAAGATCGAAATTCGCACGGACGTATTTTTTTTTACACACAAATCGAAATACGGATACACAAATTAAAACATGGACACACGGATTGAGATACAGACACACACATTTTTTTACACACACGGATTGAAATTTGCACAGACAGATTTTTTTTACACACACAAATCAAAACATGCACACACAGATCTGATTACACACACACACAGAGATAGACACACATTTAATACACAGACACAGATTTGAAATTTGGATAGAATTTTTTTAACACACACAAATCGAAAAACGGACAAATATATAAAACACACATACACACAACTGATTACACACAGATTGAGATACAGACACACACAGTCAAAATTCGGACGGACAGATTATACACACGTCGAAATACGGACACACAAATTAAAAAAACACACACACAGATTGAAATACACACACACGTTTTTTTTACACACACAAAGATCGAAATTCGCACGAACTGATTTTTTTTTACACACAAATCGGAATACGGACACAAATTAAAACACGCACACACAGATTGAGATACAGAGACACACATTTTTTTACACACACGGATTGAAATTTGCACAGACAGATTTTTTTTACACACACAAATCAAAACATGCACACACAGATCTGTTTACACACACATAGAGAAACAGACACACACATTTAATACACAGACACAGATTTGAAATTTGGATCGAATTTTTTATTTTTTTTATCACACACAAATCGAAAAACGGACGAACATATAAAACACGCATACACACAACTGATTACACACACAGATTGAGATACAGACACATACAGTTTTTTACAAACACACAGGTCAAAATTCGGACGGACAGATTATACACACGTCGAAATACGTACACACAATTAAAAAACACACACACACAGATTGAGATACACACACACATTTTTTTACACACACAAAGATCGAAATTCGCACGGACGGATTTTTTTTTACACACAAAATCGAAATACGGACACAAATTAAAACACGCACACACAGATTGAGATACAGAGACACACATTTTTTTATACACACGGATTGAAATTCGCACATACAGATTTTTTTTACACACACAAATCAAAACATACACACACAGATTGAGATACAGACACACAGTTTTTTACAAACACACAGGTCAAAATTCGGACGGACAGATTATACACACGTCGAAATACGGACAGACAAATTAAAAAACACACACACAGATTGAGATACACACACACATTGTTTTACACACACAAAGATCAAAATTCGCACGGACAGATTTTTTTGTACACACAAATCGAAATACGGACACACAAATTAAAACACGCACACACAGATTGAGATACAGAGACACACATTTTTTTACACACACGGATAGAAATTCGCCCAGACAGATTTTTTTTACATATACAAATCAAAACATACACACACAGATCTGATTACACACACACACACAGAGATACAGACACACACATTTAATACACAGACACAGATTTGAAAGTTGGATAGAATTTTTTATTGTTTTTTTTAACACACACAAATCGAAAAACGGACAAACATATAAAACACACATGCACAGAACTGATTACACACAGATTGAGATACAGACACACAAATCAAAATTCGGACGGACAGATTATACACACGTCGAAATACGGACACACAAATTAAAACACACACACACAGATTGAAATACACCCACACGTTTTTTTACACACACAAAGATCGAAATTCGCACGAACTGATTTTTTTTTTTACACACAAATCGAAATACGGACACACAAATTAAAACACACACACACAGATTGAGATACAGACACACACATTTTTTTACACACACAAATTGAAATTTGCATGGGCAGATTTTTTTTTACACACACAAATCAAAACATGCACACACAGATCTGTTTACACACAGAGAGAGATACAGACACACACATTTAATACACAGACACAGATTTGAAATTTGGATATAATTTTTTTTTTTTAACACACAAATCGAAAAATGGACAAACATATAAAACACACATACACAGAACTGATTACACACAGATTGAGATACAGACACACAGTTTTTTTTACAAACACACAAATCAAAATTCGGACGGACAGATTATACACACGTTGAAATAGGGACACACAAATTAAAAAACACACGCACAGATTGAGATACACACATTGTTTTACACACACAAAGATCAAAATTCGCACGGACGGATTTTTTTTTACACACAAATTAAAACACGCACACACAGATTGAGATACAGACACACGCATTTTTTTACACACACGGATTGAAATTCGCACGGACAGATTTTTTTTACACACACAAATCAAAACACACAGATCTGATTAGACACACACACAGAGATACAGACACACACATTTAATACACTGACACACATTTGAAATTTGGATAGTATTATTTTTTTTACACACAGAAATCGAAATACGGACACAAATTAAAAGACGCATACACAAATTTGATTACACAAACAGCTCGAGATACAGACACACACATTTCTTTTTGAACACACACATACCTAAATTTAGACGGACAGATTTTCTTAACACACACACACTCACACATACACATACACACACACACACGCACACACGTGACATATTTGGCATGAATCATGTTTCCATGTTTTGTTGTTTGGAATGCTCTGGAAATGCAGAAGCTAATAGCGTATGGCCACATCACGGGGAACGCTCCGGACAGTTGGACACCTGGCAAGCGTCTGATGGACCACCTGGTGGAGACCATCTGTAACTGCTTTCAGGGTCCGCAGACGGACGAAGGGGTGCAGCTTCAGATCATCAAGGTACGCTTCAGTGCGCAGCTACAATATTCTGCACACCAGTAACACACAATATGCACTTAATTTGTCTCCTTTTTTATAGTATTTTGACGAAAATGTCTTTTACTTATACTTTACTAGTCATCTAAATTAATTAAGTTTTAGTCGACAAAATTTTGCAACATTTAGTCAACTAAAACCACAGTACATTATAAATGATGTTTGTTTTTTGTCAGGAAATGATTTCTAATGCAAGATGTCTACTGCCTTCATTTAGGCACTGCTGACGTCTGTCACGTCTCCACACATCGAGATCCACGAAGGGACGGTCCTCCTCACGGTCAGAACGTGCTACAACATCTACCTGGCCAGCCGCAACCTCATCAACCAGACCACCGCCAAGGCTACGCTCACGCAGATGCTCAACGTCATCTTCACGCGAATGGAAAACCAGGCGGTGAGTTGGTACAGGCTGAGGATTATGCTGTAATTCTTATCGTTTAAACTAGAGATGTCCGATAATGGCTTTTTTGCCGATATTCTGATATTGTCCAACTCTTAATTACAGATTCCGATATCAACCGATACCGATATATACAGTTGTGGAATTAACACATTATTATGCCTAATTTTGTTGTGATGCCCCGCTGGATGCATTAAACAATGTAACAAGGTTTTCCAAAATAAGAGAACAACTTTAACTCAAGTTATGGAAAAAAATGCCAAAATTACGGCCCGAGCGCCGCATGCGGCCCGGCCCGTTAAGCTTTTCAATTTGGCCCGCCGGACATTTCCTAAACTTTTTTTTAGATCTTTAAGATGGAAATTGTAGCTGCCATTATGATGTGCAGTGATGTTTTCTAATGACCCTAAGTCTTTAACTATACAAAGTAGGGATG
>NC_084548.2:67177500-67340000 GCF_033978685.3 Nerophis lumbriciformis
ATTGATCAAGTCGTGGGGATCTACCTCATTCATATATACAACTTATATTTACTTATTTATGAAATATATGTTTTTGTTAACAAGTTCAAGGTGTTTAATGATAATGCAAGCATGTTTAACACATATAGTTAATATTGTTAAAAAATTAAAGGTGTTTAATGATAATAAAAGTATGTTTAATACATATAGTTAATATTGTTAACAAGTTAAAGGTGTTTAAAGATAATGCAAGCATGTTTAACACATATAGTTAATATTGTTAACAAGTTAAAGGTGTTTAATGATAATACAAGCATGTTTAACACATAGTTAATATTGTTAATAAATTAAAGGTGTTTAATGATAATACAAGAATGTTTAATACATATAGTCAATATTGTTAATAAATTAAAGGTGTTTAATGATAATACAAGAATGTTTAATACATATAGTCAATATTGTCAACAAGTTAAAGGTGTTTAAAGATAATACAAGCATGTTTAACACATATAGTTAATATTGGTAATAAGTTAAAGGTGTTTAAAGATAATACAAGCATGTTTAACATAGTTAATATTGTTAACAACGTAAAGGTGGTTAAAGATAATACAAGCATGTTTAACACATATAGTTAATATTGTTAATAAATTAAAGGTGTTTAAAGATAATACAAGCATGTTTAACACATAGTTAATATTGTTAACAAGTTAAAGGTGTTTAATGATAATACAAGCATGTTTAACACATATAGTTAATATTGTTAACAAGTTAAAGGTGTTTAAAGATAATACAAGCATGTTTAACACATAGTTAATATTGTTAATAAGTTATAAAGGTGTTTAAAGATAATACAAGCATGTTTAACACATATAGTTAATATTGTTAATAAGTTATAAAGGTGTTTAAAGATAATACAAGCATGTTTAACACATATAGATTCCTTTCTTTCATGAAGACAAGAATATAAGTTGGTGTATTACCTGATTCTGATGACTTGCATTGATAGGAATCAGACAGTGGTGCTGATAACGTCCGCATTTTCGAATGGAGGAGAAAAAAAGTCCTCCTTTCTGTCCAATACCACATGAAAGTGGTTGGTTTTTGGCATCTTATTTGTCCAGCTTCCGTACTTCTTTGTATACACTTTACAAGAAATACATTGTCGGCAAACTCTGTAGCTTGCTAGCTTGTGCCCGCCAGCTTTCTGAGACTCTTATTTTGTCAGTGCAACTGTGCAGTCGGTCTTTGGAGTTTTGACGACAGGTACGGCGCCAGAGTCTGTTGAAATAAAGTGTTTCTCGCCTTCCAGTTGGTAATTTTATTGAGCTGGCAGCAGCCAGCGTCATCTCAGAAGACCCTCGGGTGCCGTGAATGTCAATCAAGTGACAAAAGTGACGTCATAGTGAAGATTTATGATCGCTCATTTTTAGGACTATTTTTTTAATGCCTGGCTGGTGATCGACTGACACACCCTCCGAGATCGACCGGTAGCTCGCGATCGACGTAATGAGCACCCCTGATCTAACATAATAGTGGGAGTCCAGTCCATAGTGGATCTAACATAATAGTGAGAGTCCAGTCCATAGTGGATCTAACATAATAGTGAGAGTCCAGTCCATAGTGGATCTAACATAATAGTGAGAGTCCAGTCCATAGTGGATCTAACATAATAGTGAGAGTCCAGTCCATAGTGGATCTAACATAATAGTGAGAGTCCAGTCCATAGTGGATCTAACATAATAGTGAGAGTCCAGTTCATAGTGGGGCCAGCAGGAGACCATTCCGAGCGGAGACGGGTCAGCAGCGCAGAGATGTCCCCAACCGATGCACAGGCGAGCGGTCCACCCCGAGTCTCGACTCTGGACAGCCAGCACTTCATCCATAGAATTCATTGCCAAACTCCATTTTTCACACAGAGTCCTCTTAATACATTTTTTTTTTTTGATGGTTTAAAAAAAAATCACTTTTATTTAAGCTATTATTGACAATTGTTGAACATAAACAAGTTTAGAATGCCCTGTGGGATACATTACAGTTCTCTTTTGTACTGGCACCATATCCCTGCCATCCAAGTTTCCTCATGCTTTATTTCATGGATGTTCTGTGCAGGTCCCACGAGTTGCGCTCCAAGATCGTGTCGCTGCAGCTGCTGCTGTCGGTGCTGCAGGGCGCCGGGCCCGTGTTCCGCACCCACGACATGTTCGTCAACGCCATCAAGCAGTACCTGTGCGTGGCGCTGTCCAAAAACGGAGTCTCCTCTGTGCCCGAGGTGTTCGAACTGTCGCTGGCCATCTTCCTCACTCTGCTGTCCCACTTTAAGGTCCACCTGAAGAGGCAAATTGAGGCACGTGACACCATATTGTTGTATTTTAACATATTTGAAAATATTCATATTTCAAGATGCAGACTAAAGTACATAATCCAATGTTAGTATATTTCATATTTTTAAATATTAATGTCTAAAGTAACTAATGGTGTATTTTAACATGTTAATATCTGATTCTTATTTTCTAAATGTTAATATCTGGCCTACTGTGCCTCAGGTGTTTTTTCGGGAGATTTTCCTCACAATCTTGGAGACGTCAACAAGCTCTTTTGAGCACAAGTGGATGGTCATCCAGACGCTAACACGCATCTGTGCAGGTATACGTCGGTATTATATTATTATGGGCCTGCTGCAATGCAAGCGGCCCATATTATTATTCCACATACTTCAACTTTTATTATTATAGTTCCACACGTATTTCTTACGATTAATACAAGAGGGATCGGCCAACGAACCCCCACATATGTTATACCATTGGAAAGGTCTCACTCGCTCCTACGGCGGTACTTTAAGTTGGCAACATTTCGTGTTACCATGGTGACGCTATTCACGAATTTAAAAAAAAAAAGGGTAAATTTAATGGAAAAAGACAAGATTACCTCCTCTTGTAGCTCAGCCATACTTTTACGTAGCTCGGTGCTCAACGTCTCATTTTGTTCATACACTTGTCTACTTTCGACACAAGCTTGCTTGCATGCTAACATAAGCATGATTATTTTTTAAGCTAAATTTGCTTCCGTTTACCCCAGAGTCAAATAACTTGGCACGTGACACTTGTTAACTGTTAGCATGCTAGCAAGCTAATATTAGCATGCCAACTTTTTTTTTGCTGTTTTTTTCACTTTTTTCTTTACTTCCGCAGCCATACACCTTACATCCGTGTTACTTGATAGACCTAAAACTCATGGTTTCAGACACTCAACACCATTTTCAAAGTACGGCGGCTTCCGATGACCCCCGGCCAGAGGTCCAAAGCACAGATAGCAGGCCCATCAAAATTTCCGCTGCAATTTTCTAGTTTCATGATTACACTTCCAAGAGGCTATTTAACATGCACTTTATTTTACATCATGAAAATACCATTAGATTTAAATAAAATAGATGAAATGTTCATTTGTAATTATTTGTTCAGTTAGAATTTTAACATACTGAATGATAACAGCTTTTTTAGTTACATGTCAATAAAGTTAGTGCTAGGAGTGCACAAAAAACAAAATCGTAATTCTTATTTATTACGTTTCCAAATTGATTCATAAATTTCAAAAATCGAAAAATTTTAATAATTTTTGTAACATTTTTAAATTTTTTATAAGTATCAATTTAAAAAATATGTTTTTATGCTTTCCTTATACAACCTGAATGATCATTTTTTAACCTGTATTTGAAAAAGTTTCATTATAATTATTATTAGGGATGTCCGATAATATCGGACTGCCGAAATTATCGGCCGATAACTGCTTTAAAATGTAATATAGGAAATTATCTGTATCGGTTTCAAAAAGTAAAATGTATGACTTTTTATAACACCGCTGTGTACATGGAAGTAGGGAGAAGTACAGCGCGCCAATAAACCTTAAAGGCACTGCCCTTGCGTGCCGGCCCAGTCACATAATATCTACGGCTTTTCACACAAACAAGTGAATGGTCGGCATGCCATACAGGTCACACTGAGGGTGGCCGTATAAACAGCTTTAACACTGTTACAAATATGCGCCACACTGTGAACCCACACCAAACAAGAATGACAAACACATTTCGGGAGAACATCCGCACCGTAACACAACAGAACAAATACCCAGAACCCCTTGCAGCACTAACTCTTCCGGGACGCTACAATATACACCCCCCGCTACTCCCTACCCCCCCACCTCAACCCCGTCCACCTCAACCTCCTCATGCTCTCTCAGGGAGAGCATGTCCCAAATTCCAAGCTGCTGTTTTGAGGCATGTTAAAAAAAATAATGCAATAATGTTTTTTGGAAAACCTTGTTACATTGTTTAATGCATCCAGCGGGGCATCACAACAAAATTAGGCATAATAATGTGTTAATTCCACGACTGTATATATCGGTATCGGTTGATATCGGAATCGGTAATTAAGAGTTGAACAATATCGGAATATCAGATATCGGCAAAAAAGCCATTATCGGACATCTCTAATTATTATACCACACAGTAATTGCGATAATCGGTTTGAAACGAGAATCATTTTGAATCGAGAATTGATTCTGAATCAAATCGTCACCCCAGGAATCGTTGGGAGCCCAAAGATTCACACCCCTATTTAGCGCCTCTCTCAGGTCGCGTCATTTGTAGTTTTTAGTAGTTGTTTTTGTTTAATAAACCAAATAAAGTTGAATTGCATATTAAAAAACCCTTAAATTATGTAAAAAAAAATTTGAAAAAAACCCAGCTAAAAATGTATGTTTTTAGCATTAAAACGTCAATGACATCAGTTGCTGTATTCAATTATTGCATGTTGTCATACTAGAAAACCTTTGCTGATCATATGTTTGTTTGCAGACGCCCAATGCGTGGTGGATATCTACGTCAACTACGACTGTGACCTTAACGCCGCCAACATCTTTGAGCGCTTGGTCAACGACCTGTCCAAAATAGCACGAGGCAGGAGTGGTCAGGAGCTGGGCATGACTGCTTTGCAGGTACACCCTTTTACTAGACGTGCAGTCACGTCGCTCTGATGTCACCTATATACTGCTCACAGCCACTAGGGGGCAGTATAAAATGCTATCTGCAGAAGCATTACATTTCAGTGGGAATTTTTATCACAATGAAAATGTATGTCATGCATAGTCAATGTCAAGTAAAAAATGCTTTTATACTGTAATTATTTGTTGTTAAGTCACAATACCAGAAGTATCTTCTGATATACACGTTATGTATTTAAACTGGTTTTATTCATCATATTGTAGTACTCAACTACAGTTAGGGAACAAAATGCCAAAACGTGAAACTGCTTAACTTTTTTCAATTGAAACATATAACTACAAGCTACTGGCAGTCACTTCTCCAATACCGTATTTTTCGGACTATAAGTCGCAGTTTTTTTCATAGTTTGGCGGGGGTGCAACTTATACTCAGGAGCCACTTATGTGTGAAATTATTAACACATTACCGTAAAATATCAAATAATATTTTTTAGCTCATTCACGTAAGAGACGAGACGTATAAGATTTCATGGGATTTAGTGATTAGGAGTGACAGATTGTTTGGTAAACGTATAGCATGTTCTATATGTTATAGTTATTTGAATGACTCTTACCATAATATGTTACGTTAACATACCAGGCACGTTCTCAGTTGGTTATTTATGCCTCATATAACGTACACTTATTCAGCCTATTGTTCACTATTCTTTATTTATTTTAAATTGCCTTTCAAATGTCTATTCTTGGTGTTGGCTTTTATCAAATAAATTTCCCCAAAAAATGCGACTTATACTCCAGTGCGATTTATATATGTTTTTTTCCTTCTTTATTATGCATTTTCGGCCGGTGCGACTTATACTCCGAAGCGACTTATACTCCGAAAAATACGGTATATACAATTGTCAAACAAAGACTATATTGTTATGTCATACAGAAACATTTAAAGGATGTATGGGTCACTTTGGTACATTTTTGTGGTTGAAGATAAGGGATGTGCTTATCCGTATCCACCGAGCAGTATCGGCAGATTTTAATAAAAAAGTATGTGATCGCCATTGCCGATAATGCCTTTTTAATGCCAATCACAAACGCCAATCTTCTTTGGCTAATATTGTGTTTCTTTTGAGTCCCCTAGTTGACTAGCATATACATACATATAGAATACACCCTATACATCCCCTAAAGTAATAGTAATCACTTGCATTACAGAAAATAAACTGCATTTTTAATTATCTGTATAATTATCAAGTATCAGGACGGTACTAAACATGTTACACACCAAGAGCAACCAGGAGCAGGCATGTTAGCTAATCTAGCTAACTGCCAAGCTAGTTTGAAACAACACCAAGAAATACGGGCACCGTAAAGTTTAAGAAGTGTGGATGGATCCGCGTTACAGCAGAAATACTTATAAGGGTCTAGAGAGAGAACACTATAACAGCTCTTAATTGTTAATTTGTCAACATTTTCGCAACCAGAAGTACATGACACGTAAGGAGAGTGGATTGTTTCATAAATTGTTAGCGCGACGCCAATGATAACATCCGTACATCATTGATAAATAGGTCTTTATTGTCATTGCACAAGTACAACAAAACTTTGTTTTCAGCACAAACAAACAGTGTACAGGGTTACAGAACAGGAACGCTGATGGGTCGCCACAAGGCGCCCGTAAAAGATGGGGGAAAAGGTAAAACTCTGGGGAAGGATGAGTAAAAAAATACAATCTAGACTGGGCTCCTAAGGGGGCCCAGTCTGGAGTGGGAAAAAAACTCCATAGCAAAGCACATATACATATTACAACGTACATCTCGAGATATCTAGCAACAGAGGGAAGGGAGTGCGGGGTCATGGTGGTAGGCCGCGGCTCTCAGGCGTTGACCATCCTTTCATCACCCCTATGGGATTTGCGTCGAGGGCGTTGGGTTGGGGGGGTGTATGTGTGGCGTATAGTTTTTTGGATGCATGTTTGTGTGTAAGCCTGCAGTGTGTCTCTGTTCCGCGGCCTTGATCTTGTTTAGTCGCTAGTCCAAAGTCAACAACAACAGGTGTGTGTCCATGAGAGACAAGAAGGGAGTTTGTTGTGTCTTCGCTGCACTGTCCTTCGGGAGAGTCTCGAAGCCAGGGAAACAATCCAAGTTAGAATGTTTTGTATGCGAGTGAAAATTAAATTTGCTTTTCACTCTAAATTGTCTATGACTGATCCTCAAAAATCCTGCGGGGCAGACGCAGACGCAGACGTTATCCAAATCACAAAGAGTGTCCACAGTTCTTCCCGCATCCTCCAATGATTTGTGGCAGCTTTGGGGTACTTTGAAAACTGCCAGCAACTTCCAATTTGTCGACAAACCAGAGCAACATTTACTCCAATCAGCAGATGTCCTGTTGTCATAATTCCGAATAGGTAGATATTAGGGATGTCCGATAATAGCTTTTTGCCGATATCCGATATTCCGATATTGTCCAACTCTTTAATTACCGATACCGATATCAACCGATACCGATATCAACCGATATAGACAGTCGTGGAATTAACACATTATTATGCCTAATTTGGACAACCAGGTATGGTGAAGATAAGGTACTTTTAAAAAAAATTAATAAGATAAATAAATTAAAAACATTTTCTTGTATAAAAAAGTAAGTAAAACAATATAAAAACAGTTACATTGAAACTAGTAATTAATGAAAATTAGTAAAATTAACTGTTAAAGGTTAGTACTATTAGTGGACCAGCAGCACGCGCAATCATGTGTGCTTACGGACTGTATCCCTTGCAGACTGTATTGATATATATTGATATATAATGTAGGAACCAGAATATTAATAACAGAAAGAAACAACCCTTTTGTGTGGGGAGGGAGGTTTTTTGGGGTGGTGCACTAATTGTAAGTGTATCTTGTGTTTTTTATGTTGATTTAATAAAAAAAACATTTTTTAAAAACCATACCGATAATAAAAAAAAAACGATACCGATAATTTCCGATATTACATTTTAACGCATTTATCGTTACATCGGACATCTCTAGTAGATATCTTCACGTCCTCGACAGAAAAGGGTCGCCAGGCACGCGGCACTCCTTCTCCCAAGAGTCCGTCGTGTGTCCAGCAACAACCGCTCCGTCACGACAAGCAGGTTCCCCCAAACCCAAGATCTTGTCAATTCCGTTGAGGCCAGTTAAATAGTTCCAATGTTTAGATTTGGAGAGCAGTGCAAAAAGAGGCAACAAGAAAGTTAAGACAAGACAAGATAAAGAAGCAAGCAGGAGAGATAAGGGACAGGAAAGGGGAGCGTCCACCCTCGATGAGTGCCAGAGAGAGAAAAAATTAAATAAATTGATACTAGAGTGATCAGGTAGATATTTGTATTTTCTTTAAACATTTTTTTGTATTTGCTTATCTTCACAAATCTAGGGAATCATTCATTGGACACAGGAAAAAAATAGGATAAAAAGTATTTAAAAGAGTAATAGTCCTTTTTTGATTCAGTTTAGTTATTGTGTATTGATTTTGTTTTAGCTCTTTAGGAAAAATGTCCTCTTACATCTCTAGAAACCTGTATATGAGACACAGCAGCAGGAGAGCAAACAGCATCCTCAGGGACTCATCCCACCTAGGTCATCGCTGGCTTGAACTCTTGCCCTCAGGGAGGCGCTATAAGACCATCAAAGCAAGGACAAATAGACTGAAAAACAGTTTCTATTCTAGCGCTGTTATTGCCCTAAACTCTGCACTTACCAAACACTGACCACTTTATTAACTTGCTTACCTCTGATAGAGATCTACTGTGCAATATGTTTTTAACATTTTTATTATGTTTTTAAATGTTTTATTATTGTTTGTTGTCTTAAGAGTATTTTATGTAGGTTGTTTTAAAAGCACTGAGCTGGAGTGCTGTTCAATTTCGTTGTTTCCATGCAATGACAATAAAGGTATTCTGATTCTGAGTCTGAAAAGGTTCAGAGAATCTTGAGAAATCACTGCACGTAAGTGATGATATTACGGACCTTTGATCCCTCAGGTGGCACTGTATCAAAAACCGACATCAGTGTGTAAAGGATATCACCACATGGCTTCAGGAACACTTCAGAAAACAACTGTCTGTAACTACAGTTTGTCGCTACGTCTGTAAGTGCAAGTTAAAACTGTACTGTGCAAAGCGAAAGCCATTTATCAACAACACCCAGAAACGCCGCTACAACTGTATGTAATAAAAGAAAATAAGGAACTAGTTTACATATTGTGTTGATATTTTTTAAACTGTCAATATCACTCACCATAAATAACTCAAAAGACAGTTCATTCATGTGATCTGTATTGGTATAGGTACAGGCTGATCTCACTCATGGATGACCGGAATCTGCAGCATAAATCCCTTATCGCAACATATCTAGTAAAGATGGATGTATTTACTAAATGTAAGCTACTGTATTTAAGCTTTGGAATATATAATACAGAGCACACATCTCTCTTATTAATGTGTACCGGCTAGGAATATATAACGGACCTAAGGTTTCGTACAAAAAAATGTAAATAGGAATACAAGTACGGTTACACCCCTATATAATACACGTTATAATGATTATAACCACCATTGCTCATTGGGTGACATGTCCAGGGAGTATACTGGCCATGCAAGAACTAGGATGTTTTTTTAGGAACTGTTACACAAAATCCTTGCAACATGGGGCCGTGCAATATCATGCTGCGACATGAGGTGATGCTCGTACCTTAGGATCTCATACAAAATGCCATCAATATGTTCGCTAACATAAGGCAAATCTATGAGGTGAATGGATGATCTCAGCAAAGTTGAAGTGCTGACTAAAACATTTGTCAAATAATTTGAGAAACCTTAAAACTTTTGTGTACATAGAAGAAGTTCATTAAAACGGAAGCAAAAAGAAAAGTGTGGCATTTATACTTTGAGTGTAGAATACAATATATCTAATATAAGGCTTAAATGTGTTTGTGTGACGTCCACAGGAGCTCAGCCTTCGTAAGAAGGGCTTAGAGTGTCTGGTGTCCATCCTTAAATGTATGGTGGAGTGGAGCAAAGACATGTATGTCAACCCAAACCTACAGGCCAACCTTGGTAAGTGTGTGCCGTCCTCCTAACGTCCACACAGAACCGCTCGACATCTCCTCTGTTGGGCGCCTCCTGGCAGGCCAGGATCCTCCGTCAGAGAACGACACGTCAGAGTTAAAGCTTCCGGAACAGCTGGCCGGACGCAGGGACAGCGTCGGCTCCTTGGACTCCACGGTGTCCTCAGGAGTCCCGCCCTCTCATCCGGACCACCCAGAGCAGTACGAGGTCATCAAACAGCAGAAGGACATCATCGAGCACGGCATCGAACTGTGAGTCTTCCTGCATCACGATCGTGTTCTTTGTTTACAAACATTCCCTTTGCTGTCTCCATCCAGATTTAACAAAAAGCCAAAACGAGGCATCCAGTACCTTCAGGACCAGGGCATGTTGGCCTCCACTGCTGAGAACATCGCAGAATTTCTTCACAAGGAGGACAGATTGGACACGGTGAGAGGACTAAATCCTCTTATATACAATAGGACTTCGACTTAAGTCCATATTTTAGTAAAAGATTATACACTTAGACACAATATAAAGTGATATGACATGTGCAGTTTATCAAACAAACATAACAAGGGGGTGATGGATAAACGTTGTATTTATTAACAAAGCCTCCTCGAATGCAGCCGCCCTGCCGACATGCACACACGTTTGTCACTAGCACTGTGGTGCACTCAGTTTTAAACTCTTCACCTTAACAGCCAGTCCACAGCGATGATTAGGAATAGAAAATAAAATCCACTTTACCTTATTGGTTAATCTTTTTGGCGTAC
Organism: Nerophis lumbriciformis; assembly: GCF_033978685.3. Classification (NCBI taxonomy): domain Eukaryota; kingdom Metazoa; phylum Chordata; class Actinopteri; order Syngnathiformes; family Syngnathidae; genus Nerophis; species Nerophis lumbriciformis. The sequence goes on from NC_084548.2 coordinate 67,188,337, forward strand.
AGCAGAAGGGAGGGGGGAAGTTTTGACAACACTGGATACTTCCGGAATGTTTCAAACCCCACATCGCTCGTCTATTGCTTTCTTTGGACTCATATGGAGTTGGCAAAACTATGAAAGGGTCATAAAAAGGCTAAATCGCACATAAAGTAGCACTGAGCACAGTAGCGAACAGTGGTAGCTGACAAACAATGATCAGCCCACCCATAATGGTGGGCACAAAATGGGTGAAAGATTACACTTGGACACAATATAAAGTGATATGCAGTACTGTTTATTAAACAAACATAACAAGGGGGTGATGGATCAACCTTACATTCAATTACAAAGCCAAAACAACAGCTGAACTGTTGTCCTCGAACGCAGCCGCCCTGCCGACATGCACACACGTTTGTCACTAGCGCTGTGGTGCACTCAGTTTGAAACTCTTTAACTTACCAGCCAGGCCACAGCAATGATTAGGAATAGAAAATGAAATCCACTTTAATCTTTTCGGCGTACAGCGGAAGGCAGGGGGGCAGTTTTGACACTGTGGATACTTCCTGAATGTTTCCAACCCCACATCGCTCGTCTATTGCTTTCTTTGGACTCATATTGTGTTAGCAAAACTATGAAAGGGTCATAAAAAGGGCTAAACAGCACATAAAGTAGCACTGAGCACAGTAGCGAACAGTGGTAGCTGACAAACAATGATCAGCCCACCCATAATGGTGGGCACAAAATGGGTGAAAGATTACACTTGGACACTTACTAAAGTGATATGCAGTACTGTTTATCAAACAAACATAACAATGGGGTGATGGATCAACGTTATATTTAATTACAAAGCCAAAACAACAGCTGAACTGTTGTCCTCGAACGCAGCCGCCCTGCCGACATGCACACACGTTTGTCACTGGCACTGTGGTGCACTCAGTTTGAAACTCTTTAACTTACCAGCTAAGCCACAGCAATGATTAGGAATAGAAAATAAAATCCACTTTAATCTTTTTGGCGTACAGCGGAAGGCAGGGGGCAGTTTTGACACTGTGTATACTTCCTGAATGTTTCAAACCCCACATTGCTCGTATATTGCTTTCTTTGGACTCATATTGTGTTAGCAAAACTATGAAAGGGTCATAAAAAGGGCTAAACCGCACATAAAGTAGCACTGAGCACAGTAGCGAACAGTGGTAGCTGACAAACAATGATCAGCCCACCCATAATGGTGGCCACAAAATGGGTGAAAGATTACACTTGGACACAATACAAAGTGATATGCAGTACTGTTTATCAAACAAACATAACAAGGGGGTGATGGATCACCGTTATATTTAATTACAAAGCCAAAACAACAGCTGAACTGTTGTCCTCGAATTCAGCTGCCCTGCCGACATGCACACATGTTTGTCACTAGCGCTGTGGTGCACTCAATTTGAAACTCTTTAACTTACCAGCCAGGCCACAGCAACGATTAGGAATAGAAAATAAAATCCACTTTAATCTTTTTGGCGTACAGCGGAAGGCAGGGGGGCAGTTTTGACACTGTGGATACTTCCTGAATGTTTCAAACCACGTTCGTAAGTGTGGGCACAAAATGGGTGGATGAAATGTTTGTACACAGACAGAAGGTTTGTACATCAAAGCATATTTTAATTTGGTTTGAGGGGTTCGTAAATCGAGGTTCCACTGTATGTTAATGTGAAATAAAAGTGGTCAGCACCTTTATCTAGCTCTGCATGCCCTATAACATTTTGCTCCTGTTGTGACACTTGTCGTACCGTTGTTTACAATGAACTCATCAGCACTATTAATGCTGACTCTGCACTTTACCACTATTACAATATAGGTTGTGTTGCTGCTGTGTTGTACAATGACTAGCTCATAAATGAGCTAGTGGGCAAAGAGAGCCTCATTTTATTTTCCATTATTAGAGTTAATCTGTGTTCTTGTTTTATATATTAGGAAATAACCTGCTGTCTGCAAACATAACCCGCTCCTATAGACCCAGGTCGGCGAATTCCTGGGTGAGAACATCAAGTTCAACAAGGAGGTAATGTACGCCTATGTGGACCAGCTGAATTTCTGCGGTGGGGACTTCGTGTCGGCCCTACGAGTCTTTTTGGAAGGCTTCCGGCTGCCGGGCGAAGCCCAGAAGATCGACAGGCTGATGGAGAAATTTGCTGCTCGATACCTGGAGTGCAACCAGGGGTGAGAATGTCAGCGTGACTTACAAACCCCAAAACCAGTGAAGTTGGCACGTTGTTTAAATCGTAAATAAAAACAAAATACAATGATTTGCAAATCCTTTTCAACCTACATTCAATTGAATAGACAGCAAAGACAAGATACTTAACGTTCGAACTGGAAAACTTTGTTATTTTTTGTGAATATTAGCTCATTTGGAATTTGATGCCTGCAACATGTTACAAAAAAGCAGGCACAAGTGGCAAAAAAGTCTAAGAAAGTTGAGGAATGCTCATCAAACAGGTGTGTGCCATGATTGGGTATAAAAGCAGCTTCCATGAAATGCTCAGTCACTCACAAACAAGGATGGGGCGAGGGTCACAACTTTGTGAACAAATGCATGAGCAAATTGTCGAACAGTTTAAGAACAACATTTCTCAACGAGCTATTGCAAGGACTTTAGGGATTTCACCATCTACGGTTCGTAATATCATCAAAAATGTCCTCTTACATCTCTAGAGGACCTGTATAAGAGACACAGCAGGAGGAGAGCAAACAGCATCCTCAGGGACTCATCCCACCTAGGTCATTACTGGCTTAAACTCTTGCGCTATAAGACCATCAAAGCAAGGACAAATAGACTGAAAAACAGTTTCTATCCTAGCGCTGTTATTGGCCTAAACTCTGCACTTACCTGAACACTGACCACTTTATTAACTTGCTTACCTCTGGTAGAGATCTGCTGTGCAATATGTTTTTAACATTTTTATTATGTTTTTAAATGTTTTATTATTGTTTGTTGTCTTAAGAGTATTTTTATGTAGCACTGAGCTGGATTGCTGTTCAATTTCGTTGTTTCCATGCAATGACAATAAAGGTATTCTGATTCTGAAAAGGTTCAGAGAATCTTGTGAAATCACTGCACGTAAGTGATGATATTACGAACTTTTGATCTCTCAAGCGGTACTGCATCAAAAACCGACATCAGTGTGTAAAGGATATCACCACATGGGTTCAGGAACACTTCAGAAAACAACTGTCTGTAATTACAGTTTGTCGCTACGTCTGTAAGTGCAAGTTAAAACTACTGTGCAAAGCGAAAGCCATTTATCAACAACACCCAGAAACGCCGCTGGCTTCGCTGGGCCCGAGCTCATCTAAGATAGACTGATGCAAAGTGAAAAAGTGTTCTGTGGTCTGACGAGTCCACATTTCAAATTGTTTTTGGAAACTGTGGACGTTGTGTCCTCCGGAACAAAGAGGAAAAGAACCATCCGGATTGGTACAGGCGCAAAGTTGAACAGCCAGCATCTGTGATGGTATGGGGGTGTATTAGTGCCCAAGACATGGGTAACTTACACATCTGTGAAGGCACCATTAATGCTGAAAGGTACATACAGGTTTTGGAGCAACGTTATCATGGACACCCTTGCTTATTTCAGCAAGACAATGCCAAGCCACGTGTTACAACAGCCTGGTTTCATAGTAAAAGAGTGCGGGTACTAGACTGGCCTGCCTGTAGTCCAGACCTGTCTCCCATTGAAAATGTGTGGTGCATTATGAAGCCTAAAATACCACAATGGAGACCCCGGACTGTTGAACAACTTAAGCTGTACATCAAGCAAGAATGGGAAAGAATTCCACATGAAAAGCTTAAAAAATGTGTCTCCTCAGTTCCCAAACGTTAACTGAGTGTTGTTAAAAGGAAAGGCCATGTAACACAGTGGTAAAAATGCCCCTGTGCCAACTTTTTTGCAATGTGTTGCTGCCATTAAATTCTAAGTTACTGATTATTTGCCAAAAAAAAAAAAAGTTTCTCAGTTGGAACATTAAATATCTTGTCTTTGCAGTCTATTGAATTGAATATAATCTGAAAAGGATTTGCAAATCATTGTATTCTGTTTTTATTTACAAATTACACAACATGCCAACTTTACTGGTTTTGGGTTTTGTACATCACAGCACATGCACTATGAAAATGAACAACACTTTGTTGCTCGTACAGGTAGTAATAGTATATAATATGCCTTTCATCTTGCAGACAAACCCTGTTCGCCAGTGCAGACACCGCTTACGTTCTGGCATACTCCATCATTATGCTCACCACAGACCTGCACAGTCCTCAGGTAAGAATGCATTCATATTAATCTATATGTACTTCATCTCTAGAGTGTATGTTCTAGGGCTGCAGCTAGCAATTATTTTAATAATTGAGTAATCTATCCCTTTAATCGAGTAATGAATTACAACAAACATTATAGTCTCAATACGTCTTTTACGGATAATAGTTGAAATAAACAAGGATTTTTTTTAGATGACCTTTTATTCTTTCTTCTTTAAAGGGAACATATCAAGGAAAGGCGAGGCACGTTTATTTATAGAGCACAATTCAAAGTGCGTTACAGAAAATAAAAACAAGGCAAAAATAATAATTCAACTTAAAATCGTCATAGAAAACATAATCAAAATTAAAATCAACCAAATACTGTAGATAAAATACCTTCAGTTGTCAAATGCACAATTAAATAAAAGTGTTTTTTTTTTATTTAGACTTCCTTTTTTGTTGTCATTCAAATTTGAACTTTACAGTACAGATAAGAACGAAATTTCTTTGCATTAGCTCATGGTAGTGCAGGATAAAAAAGCAATAAGGTGCATATATAAATAAATAGATTACTGTACAGATAAATATATTGCACTTTTTCATATGCATCCACGTTTATAGATGTATCTTAGATTGTCTTTTTAATTCCAGCGAGTTAATCCATTTTGGGGGGAATTGAGGGGATAAGTTATGATGATTAGTGTTTTATTTCTTGTCTTGCGCTCCTATTTTGGTGGCTTTTTCTCTTTTTTTTGTATTGGTAGTTTCATGTCTTCCTTTGAGCGATATTTCCCGCATCTACTTTGTTTTAGCAATCAAGAATATATCAGTTGTTTTTATCCTTCTTTGTGGGGACATTGTTGATTGTCATGTCATGTTCGGATGTACATTGTGAACGCCGTCTTTGCTCCACAGTAAGTCTTTGCTGTCGTCCAGCATTCTATTTTTGTTTATTATGTAGCCAGTTCAGTTTTAGTTTCGTTCTGCATAGCCTTCCCTAAGCTTCAATGCCTTTTCTTAGGGGCACTCAACTTTTGTTTATTTTTGGTTTAAGCTATCGATACCTTTTACCTTTATGCTGCCTCCTGCTGTTTCCGACATATACAAAGCAATTAGCTACCGGCTGCCACCTACTGATATGGAAGAGTATTAGACGGTTACGCTGCCGAGCTCTAGACAGCACCGACACTCAACAACAACACATAATTTGCAGACAACAATTCCTGGTTTGCAAAAAATATTTTGAAATTAGATAATCTCCCACGGCACACCAGACTGTATCTCACGGCTCACTGGTGTGCCACAGCACAGTGGTTGAAAAACACTGATCTGCACAACTGTAAGTTAAAGCTAATTCTGTCATATTACTTATTTTTTTTAAATGTATCGCGTAATTTTCTCTGCCTCGAGGAATCGTTTATTTGATGGTAATTCTAAAGGCATGACAAGCAGTAGATGGTCCAAGGAAGGATAGTTTGCCATGCCACATATCTGTATTTGCTGCTTCCTGTTCTCCCACGCTCATAAACAATTCATGATGAAAGCATGCATCGTAACTCCGTTTCACAACACACATACATGCTTTGCCAGAGACATAGCATAAAAAAATAGAAACAGTTCCTGACCTCTTTAGCAAAAAATTACTGACTACATCATTCCTGACAATAAGATCATGCTACTTTTGTCTTGAATGCTTTGCAGGTACCGGTAGTCTAAATAGGCACGTTTAAATAAATAAAGGTGCTTTCAAATAAACTTTGAAAAGGCCTTGTCTTTTATACGTGATATCCAAGTCGACTAAATTTACTGTCATTTTAGCTGACTAAAATGTACCGTATTTTTCGGACTTTAAGGCGCACTTATAATCCTTTAATTTTCTCAAAACTCAACGGTGCGCCTTATAACCCGGTGCGCCTAATGTGCGGAATAATTCTGATTGTGCTTACCGACCTCGAAGCTATTTTATTTGTTACATGGTGAAATGATAAGTGTGACCAGTAGATGGCAGTCACACATAAGAGATACGTGTAGACTGCAATATGACTTAAAGTAAACAACGCCAACATTTCATATATTTAATTGAAAATATAGAACATTACACACGGCGCTCAAAAATCTATCAAAATGTTTTAGTACGACTTTGGTAAGCAATGAAGCCGCACCGCTTGATGGATTGTACTGTGCTTCAACATCGGAGTATTATTATGGTGTGTGTACAAGGTAAGATATATTATCTGGCGTTTTGTTTCCCAATATTATGCAAAAGCCACTTTTCTTACCTTCTGGTATCTGCTGATCTGTATTTGGGATCTGCATAAGTCCTGAAAATGTGCGCGCTTCCGCCTTTGTAGTCCGTGTCGACTCCGTAGTCGATAAGCTTCTTCTTTTTCTTTATCTTCTTGTTATGGGACATTCATCCTCCGCTGTTGCCATTTGTAATATAAAGTAGTGTAAAGTTCTTACTTATATCTGTCAGTAAACTCGCCATGAAAGCGCTAAAACATACCGGTGTAGTGAGTTTACATTATTCACTCAAGAAACTTTAATTATTAGAGAGTTCCGGTCGGACGGATTTTCACGGGACACATTTCCGGCGTTATTGTACTAGTGAGCCATGGATGAGGAGATGCTGCTCTGTTATTGATTTAAGTAAAGTCTGAATGCACCTTTTGGTATGAAAATAGACCTGACTAGACCCGCTCATCTGCACTGCGCCCTGTGGTCCGGAAAATACGGTGATGTAATTTCATTGACTAAAACTAAATTCATTTAAATGACTAAAACTGCAACACATTTTCGTCAAAAGTCTGTAGCTAAAACTAAATTACAAACTGCTGTCAAAATTAACATTGTACTTGTGTTGTATTGTTAATTTCACGTTATTATTACAAAACAAATAGAAAAGGTGTAGAAATGTCCATCAGTTGCTTTCCGCTGAGACTTGGGTGCTACATGTTGTCATGGTTTGTTTTAGGTGAAGAACAAGATGACGAAGGAGCAGTACATCAAGATGAACCGCGGCATCAACGACAGTAAAGACCTGCCTGAAGAGTATTTGTCCTCCATATACCACGAGATTGCCGGCAAAAAGATCGCAATGAAGGAGAGCAAGGAGTTCTCCATCACGCCCAAGTCCAACAAGCAGAGTCAGTAGTCTTTCAGTAGACCTTTTATCTCTTTATTAATATTATAGTCATATTAAATACCATATAGCAGTGGTTCTCAAACTTTTTTCCAAGCACAACATCAGAAAACACTTTGCTCTTCACATACCAACATAATGACCAACATTAAAATACAGTGGCGTAGTAGGCCCAAGTACTCATTAAAAACAAGGCCGATGTTTTATTACACACAATACACAAGCATCATCAACAATGATACTCCATATACTGTACATATTTACAGACTTATTTGGTGTACCACTAGATGGAGCCCGCGTTCGTACTACAGTTTGAGAATCACCGCTATATAGTGACCGGAAATTAACAAAATAAAAATATAGTTGAACAAAAACAGACTATTTCTGAATCTCAGTAAAATTAAAATAATGCTATTCGATAACAGTAGAAGAGAAAGTCAAATATAAAAATAGACACATTGAACGGGTGAAAGAAACCACATTTTTGGGCAGGGGTGGGCAATTAATTTTTACCGGGGGCCGCATGAGCAACCCGAGCACTGCTGGAGGGCCACACCGACAATATTTCAATTAAATTTTGCTCAAATTATTTTTGATATACCGTAAGATAAATAATAATAATAATAATATTTTCATTTAACCTAACTTATCTTTATACAAAAGCAGATGGCTTTTGATGGTTTTATTTTTAACACTTTCTTACTTTCTTGGGGCGGCATGGCGTAGTGGGTAGAGCAACCGTGCCAGAAACCTGAGGGTTGCAGGTTCGCTCCCCGCCTCTTACCATCCAAAAATCGCTGCCGTTGTGTCCCTGGGCGGGACACTTCACCCTTTGCCCCCGGTGCCACTCACACCGGTGAATTGAATGATGAATGATAGGTGGTGGTCGGAGGGGCCGTTGGCGCAAATTGCAGCCAAGCTTCCGTCAGTCTACCCCAGGGCAGCTGTGGCTATGAAAGTAGCTTACCACCACCAGGTGTGAATGAATGATGGGTTCTACATGTAAAGCGACTTTGGGTACTTAGAAAAGCGCTATATAAATCCCAGGCATTATTATTATTACAACACTTCCTGATGTATAATACAATGCAAAAATTTCAATTTCTGTCACTTTATCCTGCATCCTCTTTGTTGTGAACGTAGCACACCTGTAAGGTGATTGGCGAAAAAGGAGGAAGCGTTGCTGTTGCGGAAATGAGGAGTGAGGATAGACGTGCGTGTGGAAAGAAAGAGATAAGTTGAGCTGTGTTAGTATAGGTTGCTCAATAAAAGTTTAAAAAGAGCGTCAGACTTGGTGTGCACTTCTTCTGGACGCTACAAATGGTGTCAGAAGTGGGATGAAATGCCTCCCAGTCCGCCTTGCCATCAAACCTGGGAGTCTTCATTGAGGGCAAAATTCCCCCATGCCGAGCAGCGTGCGCTGCACCTGTAGACGCTGCCTCTCTCCTTCCTCCCTCTCTCTCTCTCTTTGCGACAAGCTCCTCACATCCGGGATTCACACAGACATCCCCTCCCGTTCAATCTTGACAAAGTCGCCAGGAAACATCGTGGCACGTACCTCCCGATGACGTAGCAGGCTGAGCACACAAGCAGCGCAGTATGCTCACACAAGCAGCGGCAGCATGTGCAAAGTTTTACTTCTGACACCAATTGTAGTGTCCAGAAGAAGTGCACACCAAGTCTGACGCTCATTTTAAACTTTTATTGAGCAACCTATACTAACACAGCTCAACTTATCTCGTTCCTTCCACACGCACGTCTATCCTCACTCCTCATTTCTGCAACTCAAGAACACAAGATCAACTTCAGCAGGTCGTTACACTATATTCTTTAAACACAGCAACATGTATACCACACATTAAGCACATGGCTTTACCTTTAATTAGGGATGTCCCGATCCAGGTTTTTGCACTTCCGATCCGATACCGATATTGTTTTTGCACTTCCGATCCGATACCGATACTGACCGATACCGATACTGGCCTATCCGAGCATGTATTAAAGTTTAAAGTTATTTAGCCTACTTAGTTGTCAGAATCATGTTGAAAAGGGTTTTAGTACTCTTGATAACAACTAGCCAGCTGAATTAGGGGAGTTTGAATAATACACAATGGTTGGTAACAAGAAACTGACCTGTTTATTCAAGGATAAACACAAAATAGACAAAATTATACATGACAAACAGAAATGGCATCATTGAACTAGGGCTGGGCAATATGGCCTTTTTTTAATATTGCGATATTTTAAGGCCATATTGCGATACACGATATATATCTCGATATTTTGCCTTAGCCTTGAATGAACACTTGATGCATATAATCACAGCAGTATGATGATTCTATGTGTCTACATTAAAACATTCTTCTTCATACTGCATTAATATATGCTACTTTTAAACTTTCATGCAGAGAGGGAAATGACAACTAAAAAAATCACTATTTTTTTCATACGGTGTTGATGTGGAAATGTTTGCCTCGGCATTTTGATGGTGTGGGCGTGTGGCACCGAATGGAGATAAGCGTCTGGACAGACGTTACAATATTTGAACAATGATGACGAAAACTGTTTTCTCTGTCGTGTCCGTGTGTCGAAAATTGTTATGCGCTTATTTTTTTATTTGATTTTGTGCGTGGCATAGATTTGCCGTGCGCAGAGGACGCTTGAGCAGGCGCGCACCTTAGCGGCTGCGCTAGCATCACAGCTAACGTTAGCCATGCTGCTACCTCGCTCTCTGCTGGGAGAGGGCGTATACGTATGTGACGTGTGTAAGAAGGTGCGCTCGCTGTCTGTGAGAGGGAGACACAGGAAAGAGTGAGAAGAGCCTGTCGTGTAATGCCAGCAGCTAAAAGCAACTGCGTGAGAATCCACAGACCTGTGGATGTGTTGAAAGTGTGCTGGAAAATGCGGAACGGAAATTAGGGAGCAGCAGAAAAGTGGAATCTATTATTTAAATCAGTGCGTTGGAAAACACGGACCGGATTTTTTTTTTAAACTGGATCTGGATCGGCATTTTCCCATGCCTTGCCGATACGCATTTTTTGGCAAATATCGGCAGCCGATCCGATCCAAATATCGGATCGGGACATCCCTAGTGCAAACTAAAACCATGCTACCCAAGATGTACAACAATTCTTCCCAACAAAAGAAGAAATATAACCTTAAAAAAAAATCTAACTTATAATATTTGTGTAAACTTACACATAAAACATTTAGTATATCAGTATGTGGATGTAAATTATGGAATGGATTAGGCAAAAAAGTCAAACAAAGTAATAATATGACCCAGTTTAAAAAACTGGTCAAACTCAAAAGTGTTTATTTACAAACTCCAAAGAACAAGAATCCTGATAAACATCTTGAACCTTATTAAGGAATGAGATCATTTTATTCATTTCATTATGTGAATTACAAATGATTCAACTCTTTCTTGGGAACTTTAATATACAATATTTGTGGTGTACAAATTGGAAAAGGGGTAGGGTTAAATAAGCTATGCTTTTTCCTACTCCTTTTCAGACATGTTGTAATGAGACACTGTAAATCATATTTAAACTGCATGCATGTTCGAAATAAACTTAAACCATAAACCATATTATTATACAGCTTTGGTTATGATTTATATTAAACCCAAAACCAGTGAAGTTGGCACGTTGTGTAATTCGCCCCAAAAAAACAGAATGCAATGATTTGCAAGTCCTTTTCAACTTATATTCAATTGAATAGACTGCAAAGACAATATATTTAATGTTCCTACTGAGAAACTTATTTTTTTTTTGCAAATAATCATTAACTTAGAATTTAATGGCAGCAACACATTGCAAAAAAGTTGTCACAGGGGCATTTTTACCACTGTGTTACATGGCCTTTCCTTTTAACAACACTCAGTAAACGTTTGGGAACTGAGGAGACACATTTTTGAAACTTTTCAGGTGGAATTCTCTCCCATTCTTGCTTGATGTACAGCTTAAGTTGTTCAACAGTTTACGTTGTTGTATTTTAGGCTTCATATTGCACCACACTTTTTCAATGGGAGACAGGTCTGGACTACAGGCAGGTCAGTCTAGTACAGGATGCTTTATTATTGTCCATTCTTTTAACATGTACAAGACACATAAGAACTGAAATTACATTTTCGGCACAGTCCCATTGAGAGCAAAGTTCAAGTTCAAGTTTATTCACAATACCATATAACAATTACAATAGTAGTGAATATCATCATTTAAAGATGTTGGTACGTGAAAGGGTGCCCCAAATAAGCTAGAAGAAGCTTTTGACAGGGGGTCCAGAGGACAGTATATACGTGGAATGATGAAACATGGTAGCAAGCACAACAACAAAAACAAAAAAAAACCAACGCTATATGATTAACAGATACTAGTACTAATAGTACAGACATACGTTACAGGGAGACAAGACGAGACCGCCAACGGATCAGCCACTTACGATGCTCCTTAAAAAAGGTGGGGAAAAAGGTGATACGGGGAAAGGGGGGAAGAGTAAAAAATATCAGTCAAAGGCTGGAGCCTTGGGAGGGGGTCCAGACTGAGTCCAAGGGAAATAAACTAATTTGCCATAGCACACACAAACATGTTACATATAATCACAACAACTCGCAACAGAGGGGCCGGGGAGTTGGGGCCCTGGAGGCCGGCCTGCTGCTATAAAGCGCTACTCAGCCGTCCATCATCCCGAAGGGGAATCAAGCGGTGGTGAAGGCGTGGGGTGGCGCACTCTTTTACTATGAAACCACGCTGTTGTAACACGTGGCTTGGCATTGTCTTGCTGAAATAAGCAGGGGCGTCCATTATAACGTTGCTTGGATGGCAACGTATGTTGCTCCAAAACGTATGTTTGATGCAGTACAGACTGAGGGATCGAAGGTGACAGGGCTTAGCTGCTTACGTGCAGTGATTTCTCCAGATTTTCTGAACCTTTTGATGATATTACGGAGCGTAGATGGTGAAATCCCTAAATTCCTTGCAATAGCTCATTGAGAAATGTTGTTCTTAAACTTTTCGACAATTTGCTCACGCATTTATTCACAAAGTGGTCACTCTCGCCCCATCCTTGTTTGTGAATGACTGAGCATTTCATGGAAGCTGCTTATATACCCAATCATGGCACCCACCTGTTCCCAATTTGCCTGTTCGCCTGTGGGATGTTCCAAATAAGTGTTTGATGAGCATTCCTCAACTTTCTCACTCTTTTTTGAAACATGTTGCAAATTCCAAATGAGCTAATATTTGCAAAAAATAACAAACTTTTCCAGTTTGAACGTGAAGTATCTTGTCTTTGCAGTCTATTCAATTGAATATAAGCTGAAGAGGATTAGCAAATCATTGTATTCTGTTTTTATTTACCATTTACACAACGTGACAACTTCACTGGTTTTGGGATTTGTATTTACCGTATTTTTCGGAGTATAAGTCGCACCGGAGTATAAGTCGCACCTGCCGAAAATGCATAATAAAGAAGGAAAAAAACATATATAAATCGCACTGGAGCCCGGCCAAACTGTGAAAAAAACTGCGACTTATAGTCCGAAAAATACGGTAAATTCTGTCATCGTTGCTATTAGGTGTAGCTAGCGAGAAGCAGCGTCGCCTGTTGTACAACATGGAGATGGAGCAGATGGCCAAGACCGCCAAAGCTCTGATGGAGGCTGTCAGCCACGCTCAGGCGCCGTTCTTCAGCGCCACACACCTGGAGCACGTCAGACCCATGTTCAAGGTGTTGTACTTTTTTTATTTTATTTTTTTTATTTTGTGTAGTTTTTCAAGCAGTGTTTTTTACGATTATATCCACCTTCCAGCTGGCATGGACCCCCCTATTAGCAGCATTCAGTGTGGGCCTCCAGGACTGTGACGACCCAGACGTAGCCTCGCTGTGTCTGGAGGGCATTCGATGCGCCATCAGGATTGCCTGCATTTTCAGCATGCAGGTGTGTCTTACTATGGGGCGGTATAGCTCGATTGGTAGAGTGGCCGTGGCAGCAACTTGAGGGTTCCAGGTTCGATCCCCGATTCCGCCATCCTAGTCACTGTCGTTGTATCCTTGGGAAAGACACTTTACCCACCTGCTCCCAATGCCACCCACACTGGTTTAAAGGGGAACATTATCACCAGACCTATGTAAGCGTCAATATATACCTTGATGTTGCAGAAAAAAGACCATATATTTTTTTAACCGATTTCCGAACTCTAAATGGGTGAATTTTGGCGAATTAAACGCCTTTCTATTATTCGCTCTCCGAGCGATGACGTTACAAGGTGACGTCACATCGGGAAGCAATCCGCCATTTTCTCAAACACAGAGTCAAATCAGCTCTGTTATTTTCCGTTTTTTCGACTGTTTTCCGTACCTTGGAGACATCATGCCTCGTCGGTGTGTTGTCGCAGGGTGTAACAACACGAACAGGGACGGATTCAAGTTGCACCAGTGGCCCAAAGATGCGAAAGTGGCAAGAAATTGGACGTTTGTTCCGCACACTTTACCGACGAAAGCTATGCTACGACAGAGATGGCAAGAATGTGTGGATATCCTGCGACACTCAAAGCAGATGCATTTCCAACTGGACTGGACAGATCAGCTTTCAGGAAAAGAGAGCGGATGAGGGTATGTCTACAGAATATATTAATTGATGAAAACTGGGCTGTCTGCACTCTCAAAGTGCATGTTGTTGCCAAATGTATTTCATATGCTGTAAACCTAGTTCATAGTTGTTAGTTTCCTTTAATGCCAAACAAACACATACCAATCGTTGGTTAGAAGGCGATCGCCGAATTCGTCCTCGCTTTCTCCCGTGTCGTTTTCGTCGTTTTCGCTTGCATACGGTTCAAACCGATATGGCTCAATAGCTTCAGTTTCTTCTTCAATTTCGTTTTCGCTACCTGCCTCCACACTACAACCATCCGTTTCAATACATGCGTAATCTGTTGAATCGCTTAAGCCGCTGAAATCCGAGTCTGAATCCGAGCTAATGTCGCTATACCTTGCTGTTCTATGCGCCATGTTTGTTTGTGTTGGCATCACTGTGTGACGTCACAGGAAAATGGACGGGTGTATATAACGATGGTTAAAATCAGGCACTTTGAAGCTTTTTGTAGGGATATTGCGTGATGGGTAAAATTTTGAAAAAAACGTTGAAAAATTGATTTTTAATGGTTTTAACCCTTCTGAAATTGTGATAATGCTCCCCTTTAAATGTAACTAAGATAATCGGTTTCATTATGTAAAGCGCTTTGAGTCACTAGAGAAAAGCGCTATATAAATATAATTCACTCACTATTGTTCGCTTTCATCGCGGCAACCAATCAGTCGCCTGTATTTATGTCAGGTGTCTGTGTTTTGTCGACTGTAGTTGGAGCGCGATGCCTACGTCCAGGCCTTGGCCAGGTTCACCCTGCTGACTGCCAGCTCCAGCATCACGGAGATGAAGCAAAAGAACATCGACACCATCAAGACCCTCATCACTGTGGCTCACACGGATGGAAACTACCTGGGCAACTCCTGGCACGAGGTCCGCGTTGACGAGCACAGCAAAAAAAAAATAGCATTTGATTAAAAAAAAACGTGCATTAAAAAAATACAATGTGTTGTTTGTGACAGATCTTGAGGTGTATCAGTCAATTGGAACTGGCTCAGCTGATCGGCACGGGGGTGAAGACACGCTACATATCAGGAGTGGTTCGAGACAAGGAGGCTGGCATCAGGGGCTTGCCCTCGGGCACAGAGGAATTCATGCCTCTCGGGCTGGGTGGGTGTAAAGAGAGCGATGCAGGGATGTTTCCATGCTTCTACTGAATGTTGGATGTGTTGCAGGTAACCTGGTGGGCAATCAGGACAGGCGTCAGATGGCTCACCTGCAGGAGTCTGTGGGAGAGACAAGCTCTCAAAGTGTTGTCGTAGCTGTGGACAGGTGAGCCATACAACCTTTAAAGCAAACTCAATTTACCTGGGGGCCACTGGATGCAGAAACTGGCTGAGGCTGGGCCGCGAGAAAAGATTTCTTAAAAAAATCTAACATGCACTTTTTAATGAATTCACCTTCTTTGAATGTCTATCCCGCCCTAGCAACATACTTGCCAACCCTCCCGATTTTTCCGGGAGACTCCCCGAATTTCAGTGCCCCTCCCGACAATCTCCCGGGGCAACAATTCTCCCGATTTTCACCCGGACAACATTATTAAGGGAGTGCCGTGAAAGCACTGCCTTTAACGTCCTCTACAACTTGTCGTCGCATCCGCTTTTTCACCATACAAACAGCGTGCCGGCCCAGTCACATGTTGTATGAGGCTTCTGCAGACACATGTAAGTGACTGCAAGACATACTTGGTCAACAGCCATACAGGTCACACTGAGGGTGGCCGTATAAACAACTTTAACACTGTTACAAATATGCGCCACACTGTGAACCCACACCAAACAAGAATGACAAACACATTTCGGGAGAACATCCGCACCTTAACACAACATAAACACCACAGAACAAATACCCAGAACACCTTGCAGCCCTAACTCTTCCGGGCTGCAATATACACCCCTGCTACCACCAAACCCCGCCCACCTCAACCGACTCACGGAGGGGGTGGAGGGGTGATGTGTCTCCTCAGTTCCCAAACGTTTACAGAGTGTTGTTAAAAGGAAAGGCCATGTAACACAGTGGTGAACATGCCCTTTCCTAACTACTTTGGCATGTGTTGCAGCCATGAAATTCAAAGTTAATTATTATTTGCAAAAAAAAAAGTGAGTTTGAACATCAAATATCTCGTCTTTGTAGTGCATTCAATTGAATATGGGTTGAAAAGGATTTGCATTCCGTTTACCGTATTTTCCGCACTATAAGCCGCCCCGGGTTATTAGCCGCACCTTCAATGAATGGCATATTTCAAAACTTTGTCCACCTATAAGCCGCCCCGGGTTATAAGCCGCGCCTACGCTGCGCTAAAGGGAATGTCAAAAAAACAGTCAGATAGGTCAGTCAAACTTTAATAATATATTACAAACCAGCGTTCTAACAACTCTGTTCACCCCCAAAATGTAATGTGCAAATGTGCAATCACAAACATAGTAACACTCAAATTAGTGCAGAGCAATAGTAACATCAATAACTCAACGTTGCTCGAACGTTAATGTCACACAACACACAAAATAAAGATTTAAAGCTCACTTTCTGAAATTATTCCTCATCCATAAATCCCTTGAATTCTTCTTCAGTGTCTGAATTAAAAAGTTGGGCGAATACGGCATCCAAAATGGCCGGCTCCGTCTCGTCGAAGTCATCAGAGTCAATGTCGCTGTTGTTGTCCAGCAGTTCCGTGAATCCTGCCTTCCGGAAAGCTCGGACCACAGTTGAGACCGATATATCCGCCAGGCATTTACAATCCACTGGCAGATGTTGGCGTATGTCGTCCGGCGCTGTCTCCCTGTCTTAGTGGCGCAGGTCATCTTGTTGCTTCCTCTACCTACGCACCATTGATTCATTTATGTTCAATTCTCTCGCTGCTGCTCTATTTCCGTGTTCTACTGCGTGACTTATTGCCTTGAGTTTGAATTCTGCGTTGTACGCGTGTCTCTTAATAGGAGCCATTTTGTGGTCTTTACAGATGTAAACACACAAATGAAATGAAACGCAATATCCGGGGGCTTCTTCTTCTACGGGGTCGGGTGGTTGCTTACAGTAGAAGAAGAAGCGCTTCCTCTTCTATGGGGGCGGGTGCTTACCTTGGCGGTTGCTTACCATAGAAGAAGAAGCGCTTCCTCTTCTACGGGGAAAAAAGATGGCGGCTGTTTACCGTAGTTGCGAGACCTAAACTTTATGAAAATGAATATTAATATTAATCCATATATAAGGCGCACCGGGTTATAAGCCGCACTGTCAGCTTTTGAGAAAATGTGTGGTTTTTAGGCGCGGCTTATAGTGCGGAAAATACGGTATATTTACATCTAACACATACTTGCCAACCTTGAGACCTCCAATTTCGGGAGGTGGGGGGTGGGGGGTGTGGTTGGGGCGGGGGCGTGGTTGGGGGCGTGGTTAAGAGGGGAGGAGTATATTTACAGCTAGAATTCACCAAGTCAAGTATTTCATATATATATATATATATATATATATATATATATATATCCCTGCAACCCCAAAGGGAATAAGCGGTAGAAAATGGATGGATGGATGGATGGATATACAGGTAAAAGCCAGTAAATTAGAATATTTTGAAAAACTTGATTTATTTCAGTAATTGCATTCAAAAGGTGTAACTTGTACATTATATTTATTCATTGCACACAGACTGATGCATTCAAATGTTTATTTCATTTAATTTTGATGATTTGAAGTGGCAACAAATGAAAATCCAAAATTCCGTGTGTCACAGAATTAGAATATTACTTAAGGCTAATACAAAAAAGGGATTTTTAGAAATGTTGGCCAACTGAAAAGTATGAAAATGAAAAATATGAGCATGTACAATACTCAATACTTGGTTGGAGCTCCTTTTGCATCAATTACTGCGTTGACCCTGGATCTCAGGAAACAGAGTGGACCGACACCAGCAGATGACATGGCACCCCAAACCATCACTGATGGTGGAAACTTTACACTAGACTTCAGGCAACGTGGATCCTGTGCCTCTCCTGTCTTCCTCCAGACTCTGGGACCTCGATTTCCAAAGGAAATGCAAAATTTGCATGGTTGGGTGATGGTTTGGGGTGCCATGTCATCTGCTGGTGTCGGTCCACTCTGTTTCCTGAGATCCAGGGTCAACGCAGCCGTCTACCAGCAAGTTTTAGAGCACTTCATGCTTCCTGCTGCTGACCTGCTCTATGGAGATGGAGATTTCAAGTTCCAACAGGACTTGGCGCCTGCACACAGCGCAAAATCTACCCGTGCCTGGTTTACGGACCATGGTATTTCTGTTCTAAATTGGCCCGCCAACTCCCCTGACCTTAGCCCCATAGAAAATCTGTGGGGTATTGTGAAAAGGAAGATGCAGAATGCCAGACCCAAAAACGCAGAAGAGTTGAAGGCCACTATCAGAGCAACCTGGGCTCTCATAACACCTGAGCAGTGCCAGAAACTCATCGACTCCATGCCACGCCGCATTAACGCAGTAATTGAGGCAAAAGGAGCTCCAACCAAGTATTGAGTATTGTACATGCTCATATTTTTCATTTTCATACTTTTCAGTTGGCCAACATTTCTAAAAATCCCTTTTTTGTATTAGCCTTAAGTAATATTCTAATTTTGTGACACACGGAATTTTGGATTTTCATTTGTTGCCACTTCAAATCATCAAGATTAAATTAAATAAACATTTGAATGCATCAGTCTGTGTGCAATGAATAAATATAATGTACAAGTTACACCTTTTGAATGCAATTACTGAAATAAATCAAGTTTTTCAAAATATTCTAATTTACTGGCTTTTACCTGTGTGTGTGTGTGTGTGTGTGTATGTATATATATATATATATATATATATATATATATATATATATATATATATATATATATATATATATATATTAGGGATGTCCCGATCCGATATTTGGATCGGATCGGCTGCCGATATTTGCCAAAAATTGCGTATCGGCAAGGCATGGGAAAATGCCGATCCAGATCCAGTTTTAAAAAAAACTCAGGTCCGTGTTTTCCAACGCACCTATTTAAATAATACATTCCACTTTTCTGCTGCTCCGTAATTTCCGTTCCGCATTTTCCAGCACACCTTCAACACATCCACAATTCTCACGCAGTTGCTTTTAGCTACTGGCATTACACGACAGGCTCTTCTCACTCTTTCCTGTGTCTCCCTCACAGACAGCGAGCGCACCTTCTTACACACGTCACATACTGTCACGTCATACGTCACATACGTATACGTCCTCTCCCAGCAGAGAGCGAGGTAGCGGCATGGCTAACGTTAGCTGCGATGCTAGCGCAGCCGCTAAGGTGCGCGCCTGCTCAAGCGTCCTCTGCGCACGGCAAATCTATGCCACGCACAAAATCAAATAAAAAATAAGCGCATAACAATTTTCGACACACGGACACGACAGAGAAAACAGTTTTCGTCATCATTGTTCAAATATTGTGACGTCTGTCGAGACGCTTATCTCCATTCGGTGCCACACGTCCACACCATCAAAATTTCCACATCAACACCGTATGAAAAAATTAGTGATCTATTTAGTTGTGATTTCCTTCTCTGCATGAAAGTTTAAAAGTAGCATATATTAATGCAGTATGAAGAAGAATGTTTTAATGTAGACATGCAAGCCTTGAAAGAACATTTTGAAAATCAAGACTACATTTCCTGCAAATGGGTGCATTTCTACCCTATATTTTAACTTTAGATTTATTCTCATATCAAACTCTTTTGGCTGTCTTTTTGACACTTACATCCGGCGCCCCCCTCCACACCCTGGATTATAAATAATGTAAATAATTCAATGTGATTATCTTGTGTGATGACTGTATCATAATGATAGTATAAATCTGATAGTATATATCTGTATCATGAATCAATTTAAGTGGACTCCGACTTAAACAAGTTGAAAAACTTATTGGGGTGTTACAATTTAGTGGTCAATTGTACGGAATATGTACTTCACTGTGCAACCTACTAATAAAAGTCTCAATCAATCAATCAAAACACATAGAATCATCATACTGCTGTGATTATATGCATCAAGTGTTCATTCAAGGCTAAGGCAAAATATCGAAATATATATTGTGTATCGCAATATGGCCTTAAAATATCGCAATATTAAAAAAAGGCCATATCGCCCAGCCCTAGTTCAATGATGCCATTTCTGTTTGTTATGTATAATTTTGTCTATTTTGTGTTTATGCTTGAATAAACAGGTGAGTTTCTTGTTACCAACCATTGTGTATTATTCAAACTCTCCTAATTCAGCTGGCTAGTTGTTATCAAGAGTACTAAAACCCTTTTCAACATGATTCTGACAACTAAGTAGGCTAAATAACTTTAAACTTTAATACATGCTCGGATAGGCCAGTATCGGTATCGGTCAGTATCGGTATCGGATCGGAAGTGCAAAAACAATATCGGTATCGGATCGGAAGTGCAAAAACCTGGATCGGGACATCCCTAATATATATAAAAGAAATAATTGACTTTCAGTGAATTCTAGCTATATATATATATATATATATATATATTTATTTATATATTATATATATATATTATATATATATATATTATTACTGAAATTCAAGTATATCTTTTATTTATATATATATTATATATATAAATAAAAGATATACTTGAATTTCAGTGTTCATTTATTTACACATATACACACACATAACACTCATCTACTCATTGTTGAGTTAAGGGTTGAATTGTCCATCCTTGTTCTATTCTCTGTCACTATCTTTCTAACCATGCTGAACACCCTCTCTGATTATGCATTGCTGTGTGGCACGCACAAAAGTGCTTTCATTAAATGCACTAGATGGCAGTATTGTCCTGTTTAAGAGTGTCACAACATTGCTGTTTACGGCAGACGGACTGCTTTATATTCGTTCTTTATATTGTGGGAAAGCGGACTCAGGTCCGCATGGAGCTGGAGGGGGCGTGGCCTCCAGCTCCGCCTGAATTTCGGGAGATTTTCGGGAGAAAATTTGTCCCGGGAGGTTTTCGGGAGAGGCGCTGAATTTCGGGAGTCTCCCGGAAAATCCGGGAGGGTTGGCAAGTATGATCTAACACAATTTCCCAACTCATATGGAAACGGGGTTTGTATATTCTTGTCTTCATGAAAGAAAGGAATCTATATATGTGTAAACACTAGAGATGCGCGGTTTGCGGACACAACCGCGGATTCGGCGGATTATCCGCGGATTATCCGCGGATCGGGCGGATGAAATTTAAATAAATAAGATTTTATCCGCGCCGCGGGTCGGGTCGGGCGGATTAATGAGATATTTTTTATTTTATTTTATTTTTTTTGCGGGTGGCAGTTAAACCAATTCGGAAATATATATACATAGTTAAATGTTGTTAGCCACATACGAAAAACGAGCAGCACTCTTTGAAACAGGCAATTATTTATCAGCAGGCACCTGCAGCAGCCACAGGCACCTGCAGCACGCCACATCAGAAGAAGAAAAAAAAAATGGCAACACCGGCAGCAAACATAGTACGCGACAAACTAAAAAAGGGAATACTAAAGACCAGGGGAAAAAAAGGCCAGAAAAGTTCAGCGTGGACTCGTTTTTATGAGGTTGTAAATCAGGATGACAGCAATGCTGGCTACGTGAGTTGCAAGAGCTGCGACGCTGTGTACGTCTACGACAGTCATAAAACCGGGACATCGAACATGGTGCATGGTGCGAACACAGGACTTCTTTCATTTAAGGTTTGTGATAAACCATCAAACTCATTCGTTAAAAGGACTCTATAGTAATATAAAGCGAATTTTTCTGGACATTATCATGCAAGAAAAGTTTATTTTTGGGACCGCGATCACCGCGTAATGATTTTTAAAGGTTGCATTACAAACATGTAACTGTCCCATGTGATCAGCCAGTGCGATTGGAAGTCCATGCTCAATTATTGCCTCCGTAAATAAAACTTCGGCATTTATCACATCCAAAGAATCTGTTTGGGCGACGAAAAACGTTGAAAGTTTTCCACTTGTATCGCTAGCAACGGCATTAGACTTGTGTTTTTTTGTCCCAACGTGGTCTTTTACATCGCTAATTCCTCCGTGTCCGATCGAAAAATCTTGTCTGCACAAGGTGCAATTCGCGTAGTTTTCACCCTTTTTTTTTTTTTAATTAATGAAAAACCGTATTTTTTATCACTGCACCCGTAACCCGGGTGCAGTGCAGTAGGTTGATGAAAACCGTACGAATTACGGGAAAACCGGAGTAGTTGGCAGGTGCCTCACTAATGCCTTGCATCGTCTATATTAGATATAACGGGCGGGTGCGGGCGGATGCAGTTCTATTCAAACGTTACATCGGGTGGATGGCGGATGGTTGACGACTTTCTGATGCGGTTGCGGATGAAATATTTGCCTATCCGCGCATCTCTAGTAAACACCTTTAACTTGTTAACAAAAACCTCTCTTTCATAAATAAATCAATCAATCAACCAATTAATGTTTACTTATATAGCCCTGAATCACGAGTGTCTCAAAGGGCTGCACAAGCCACAACGACATCCTCGGCTCAGATCCCACATCAGGGCAAGAAAAAACTCAACCCAATGGGACGACAATGAGAAACCTTGGAGGGGGCCGCAGATGTGGGGATATATATATATAAATATAAATTATAAATGATATATATGAATGAGGTAGATCCCCTCGACTTGGTCAATTGAAAAGTAGCTCGCCTGCAGAAAAAAGTGTGGGCACCCCTGATCTAGAACTAAATTTGACTCATTTCGAGGCGACGCAGCAGCTCAGTATGTCATACTGTATATTAGCATAAGCTTACATAAGTATAAGCTTGTTAGCTCTCTTTGATCACGGCGCAGCTAAAAATTAGCTCTTCTGCGTTAGCACTTATAATAACAATATTGCTAATACTTGGTTGATATTCACATAAACAGATGTAAATGGAGTACTGTTGGCAGTTTGTGGCCGGTTTTTAGAAGTCGTTGTAGGCGCAATAAAGTAGTCCTATTCGCTTCATTGTTAGCCACCTCGTAACTGCAATATTGTACGACTTAGAAGCACTAAAAAAAGAAAGACATATATGTTCTTGTCGACATAAGGATTGTGAATAGAGATGTGCGATAATGGCTTTTTTGCCGATATGCGATATTCTGATATTGTCCAACTCTTAATTACCGATTCCGATATCAACCGATAGCGATATATACAGTCGTGGAATTAACACATTATTATGCCTAATTTTGTTGTGATGCCCCGCTGGATGCATTAAACAATGTAACTTTACTATGAATTGATTAACGTGGACCCCGACTTAAACAAGTTGAAAAACGTATTCGGGTGTTACAATTTAGTGGTCAATTGTACGGAATATGTACTGTACTGTGCAATCTACTAATACAAGTTTCAATCAATCAATCAAAAACAAGGTTTTCCAAAATAAGAGAACAACGTTATTTTCCAGTTATGGAAAAAAGTGCCAACATGGCACTGCCAGATTTATTATTGAAGTCACAAAGTGCATAATTTTTTTTAACATGCCTCAAAACAGCAGCTTGGAATTTGGGACATGCTCTCCCTGAGATAATCCTGATACCCGCTACAACTATGGGAAATACTATACTTTGACTTTCACAGAGTGCATTATTTTTTATTTTTTTAAACATGCCTAAAAACAACAGCTACAAAAACAATGAAGGCACACAGCTTCAGTCCAGAGTATACTAAAGCATACTTGCCAACCTTGAGACCTCCGAATTTGGGACATGGGGGGGGGGGGGGGGGGGGGGGGGGGGGGTGCTGCTGCAAGGGGTTCTGTATTTGTTCTGTTGTGTTTATGTTGTGTTACGGTGCGGATGTTCTCTCAAAATGTGTTTGTCATTCTTTTTTGGTGTGGCGCATATTTGTAACTGTGTTAAAGTTGTTTATACGGCCACCCTCAGTGTGACTTGTATGGCTGTTGACCAAGTATGCATGCATTCACTTATGTGTGTGTAAAAGCCGCATATATTATGTGACTGGGCCGGCACGCTGTTTGTATGGAGGAAAAACGGACGGGAAGACAGGTTGTAGAGAACGCTAAAGACAGTGCCTTTAAGGCACGCCCCCAATAAAGTTGTCTGGGTGGAAATCGGGAGAAATTCTGTAGAATGGTTACCCCGGGAGATTTTCGGGAGGGGCACTGAATTTCGGGAGTCTCCCGGGAAAATCGGGAGGTTGAAACCGATACCGATAATTTCCGATATTACATTTTAAAGCATTTAAATAATTCTAATTGTGAATGATAGGCAAAATTCCAAAAAAATTGCAGTTCCCGTTTAACATGGTCATTCATGTTCAGCTACGCGCTAACGCTTCTTTTGTTATTTGCAGGATTTTTACTGGTTCTACCAGACTGGATGGAAATGCCATAGGTGAGCCCACTTCCCCGTCATGTGACCACCTACCGCATCCAGCCCCTTTCTCACCAGCTGTGTTCCTCATTCTTCTTGCAGTGGACTTTGTGAGGTGGCTGTGCGCCGTGTCCATGGACGAGCTCGCCTCCACGCACCAGCCTAGGATGTTCAGCCTGCAGAAGATAGTGGAGATCTCCTACTACAACATGAACCGCATCAGGCTACAGTGGTCTCGGATCTGGCAGGTCATCGGTGACCACTTCAACAAGGTGAGCATGTCCAGAGAGGAGGCGGCGCCTGTCAATGATGAGTTCTCACTTTTCTGTGAAGCGCTTTGAGTGTTTAGAAAATATATAAACACTACATTATCGATATTATCGGCCGATAAATGCGTTAAAATGTAATATTGGAAATTATCGGTATCGTTTTTTTTATTATCGGTTCGTTTTTGTTTTTGTTTTTTGTTTTTTTAATTTTGTTTTTTTTATTAAATCAACATAAAAAACACAAGATACACTTACAATTAGTGCACCAACCCAAAATTAATTCACACAAAAGGGTTGTTTCTTTCTGTTATTAATATTCTGGTTCCTACATTATATATCAATATATATCAATACAATCTGCAAGGGATACAGTCCGTAAGCACACATGATTGTGCGTGCTGCTGGTCCACTAATAGTACTAACCTTTAACAGTTCATTTCACTCATTTTCATTAATTACTAGTTTCTATGTAACTTTTTTTATATTGTTTTACTTTCTTTTTTATTCAAGAAAATGTTTTTAATTTATTTATCTTATTTTATTTTATTAATTTTTTTTAAAAAGTACCTTATTTTCGCCATACCTGGTTGTCCAAATTAGGCATAATAATGTGTTAATTCCACGACTGTATGTATCGGTTGATATCGGTATCTGCAAATAAAGAGTTGGACAATATTGGAATATCGGATATCGGCAAAAAGCCATTATCGGACATCCCTACTATAAACACAGTTGTGGGTATTTTGTGAGGCATTTACATTGTACAAAACAAAGCTGTATCATATGTTTAATAAAAAAAAAAAAGACCTTACTTACTGTAAGTAAGCGTTTGCTATAAGGGTTTAAAAAAAAAAGGAGTTAAAAGTTTAAAAAAAATATATATATACATATTTTTTTAAGACTTTAGTTTAGGCGGTGGCTCTTTGTTGTCAAGGCGGCCGCCTTAACAACAACTGTACTACTATATGAGTACGTATTTTCTCTTGTTTCATTAAAAATAAAACAGCAAAGTCCATTTGGCTGTGATCTGTATTAATTATGAGACACAATTGTGTCAAAGTCATGTTTTTTTTGTTCATGCTTGAAATAAGAAATGATTACTTTGAAAAAGCAGTTTTATACTTGTGAGTGTTGATGACACAGCTTTGCAACAGTTGATATTCTAGTTTCAAGCATATTTTACTCAATATAGGTCATCAAATCTCAGCAACAAGCTGTAATATCTTACTGAGATCATTTAGGACCAAAACTAGAGATGTCCGATAATGACTTTTTTGCCGATATCCGATATTCCGATATTGTCCAACTCTTAATTACCGATTCCGATATCAACCGATACCGATATATACAGTCGTGGAATTAATACATTATTATGCCTAATTTTGTTGTGATGTCTCGCTGGATGCATTAAACAATGTAGCAAGGTTTTCCAAAATAAATCAACTCAAGTTATGGAAAAAAATGCCAACATGGCACTGCCATATTTATTATTGAAGTCACAAAGTGCATAATTTTTTTCAACATGCCTCAAAACAGCAGCTTGGAATTTGGGACATGCTCTCCACTTTCTTTTTTATTCAAGAAAATGTTTTTAATTTATCTTATTTTATTTTATAAAAATTTTTTAAAAGTACCTTATTTTCACCATACCTGGTTGTCCAAATTAGGCATAATAATGTGTTAATTCCACGACTGTATATATCGGTTGATATCGGTATCTGTAATTAAAGAGTTGGACAATATCGGAATATCGGATATCGGCAAAAAGCCATTATCGGACATCCCTACTATAAACACAGTTGTGGGTATTTTGTGAGGCATGTACAAAACAAAGCTGTATCATATGTTTAATTAAAAAAAATGACCATAGGTCGGCTGCAACCCCAATGAGGACGTGGCCATCTTTGCAGTGGACTCGCTGAGGCAGCTTTCCATGAAGTTCTTGGAAAAAGGAGAGTTGGCCAATTTCCGCTTCCAGAAAGACTTCCTTAGGCCTTTTGAGCACATCATGAAGAAAAACAGGTAAACGGCGCGGTGATAAACATTATCGTTGATGCATTTGTTGAGCGGCGATTCGCCCGCAGGTCTCCCACTATCCGAGACATGGTGATCAGGTGTGTGGCTCAGATGGTCAACTCCCAGGCGGCCAACATCCGTTCAGGCTGGAAGAACATCTTCTCTGTATTTCACCAGGCGGCTTCCGACCACGACGAGTCCATCGTGGAGCTCGCCTTCCAGACCAGCGGCCACATCGTCAGTGAGTAGTATCTGGTAGTACCCGTTGACAAAGCACCGAGTTGTACACTGCAAAAAGTCAGTGTTCAAAAACAAGGAAAAAAAATACAAAAATGAGGGGTATTTTACTTGAACTAAGGAAAATTATCTGCCAATAGAACAAGAAAATTTGGCTTGTCAAGACTTTCCAAAACATTAGCGAACCTCAATGAACCCAAAAATACCTTAAAATAAGTATATTCTTACTAATTACAAGTGCACTTTTCTTGATAGAAAAACAAAGAGACCTTTTTTCTCAATATGTTGAAAAATATTCTTAAATTAAGTAAATGCTCGTGCCATTATCTTGACATAATGATATGCGCTCGGCATTATATTTCTTGAAACCAGCAAACTCATACTAAAAACGAGTTTATTTTTCTTAATGGAAAGGCAACCGCTTGTTACTCTCGGGGTCTACTAGCCGCTCAGGCAAATCATATTGTCTAAAAATGCATTTTCCCATCGATAACATGACATCATTGCGCCAAGTGCGTGCTCTTTCAGTCAATTAGTGCGCGAGGAATATATATACCGTATTTTTCGGACTATAAGTCGCAGTTTTTTTCATAGTTTGGCCGGGGGTGCGACTTATACTCAGGAGCGACTTATGTGTGAAATTATTAACACATTACCGTAAAATATCAAATAATATTATTTAGCTCATTCACGTAAGAGACTAGACGTATAAGATTTCATGGGATTTAGCGATTAGGAGTGACAGATTGTTTGGTAAACGTATAGCATGTTCTATATGTTATAGTTATTTGAATGACTCTTACCATAATATGTTACGTTAACATACCAGGCACGTTCTCAGTTGGTTATTTATGCCTCATATAACGTACACTTATTCAGCCTGTTGTTCACTATTCTTTATTTATTTTAAATTGCCTTTCAAATGTCTATTCTTGGTGTTGGGTTTTATCAAATAAATTTCCCCCAAAAATGCGACTTATACTCCAGTGCGACTTATATATGTTTTTTTCCTTCTTTATTGTGCATTTTCGGCAGGTGCGACTTATACTCCGGTGCGACTTATACTCCGAAAAATACGGTATACATATATATAGAGCCCGGCCCCCAGCCAAATTTTTTTTTATTGTAATTTTTAACTATTTGTGTTCAAAATAGTTTGAAATGTCACATGTTAAATGTTTAAATATTAACTGCCTCCAATTTTTGGTTGTGTTTTCCGCTCCGTATGCTGAATATATATCTCGATATCTCGATATTTTAAAAATAAAAACAAAAGACAAACAGTCCTAGTTACCTGAGATACTAAGTATGTTGTTATTTATTTAAATTAATGACTTACTGTAAGTAAGCGTTTGCTATAAGCGTTTAAAAAAAAGAGTTAAAAGTTTAAAAAAAAAAAAAATGTATATATACATATTTTTTTAAGACTTTAGTTTAGGTGGTGGCTCTTTGTTGTTAAGGCGGCCGCCTTAACAACAAAGCGCTGCGGGAAACCCTGCTGTACTGTGCCAACTGTACTACTATATGAGTACTTATTTTCTCTTGTTTCATTAAAAATAAAACAGCAAAGTCCATTTGGCTGTGATCTGTATTAATTATGAGACACAATTGTGTCAAAGTCATGTTTTTTTTGTTCATGCTTGAAATAAGAAATGATTACTTTGAAAAAGCAGTTTTATACTTGTGAGTGTTGATTTGATTTGATTTTTTGGTTTTTATTAAGGATCCCCATTAGCTGGTTGCCTCAACAACCTACTAGTCTTCCTGGGGTCCACAATTCAATACAATTACAAGTAAAAGCATATAATTATAACTACACAATACAGAAAAAAAATAAAAGCATCAATAAGAAAACAAGCAAACAATTTACAGTCACAGAATAATAATTACCATATAAATATAACGACACAATATAAAACCAAACAAATCATCAACGAGCAGACTAATTTAAAGACTCAGATAAAATATTATTCTCTTTTTAAAAACCTGTTTACTTTCAATGCCGGTGAGAATTTGAGGCAGGTTATTCCAGAGCGATAAAGATCTATAAATAAAAGATTTCCGCAAAGCATTCTTCCTGTGACGAGGGAGTATAAAATGCCCCTCACTGGACGCCCTGGTATTGTGATTATGTATAGTGCTACTGTGAAGTATTTGGGCCATGAGAAAAGCAGGAGTTTTACTCCTGGTCACTGATTTGAACAATATAAGAGTATTAGCTGACAACCTGTTCTGCACTGTTAGCCAGGAAAGAAAAGCATGCATTTGGTTCACATTGGTTCTTAGTGAACAACCAAGAACCAGCCTTGCTGCCCTATTCTGGACAATCTGGAGCTTACTGATCTCACCACTTGCAGCAGACGCCCAGACTGATGTCACAGCTTTGCAACAGTTGATATTTTAGTTTCAAGCATATTTTACTCAATATAGGTCATCAAATCTCAGCAACAAACTGTAATATCTTACTGAGATCATTTAGGACCAAAACTAAATGCCGATATCTGATATCCCGA
The DNA here is from genome assembly GCF_033978685.3 of Nerophis lumbriciformis. Classification (NCBI taxonomy): domain Eukaryota; kingdom Metazoa; phylum Chordata; class Actinopteri; order Syngnathiformes; family Syngnathidae; genus Nerophis; species Nerophis lumbriciformis. The sequence goes on from NC_084548.2 coordinate 67,217,817, forward strand.
TATTGTCCAACTCTTAATTACCGATTCCAATATCAACCGATACCGATATATACAGTTGTGGAATTAACACATTATTATGCCTAATTTTGTTGTGATGCCCCGCTGGATGCATTAAACAATGTAGCAAGGTTTTCCAAAATAAATCAACTCACGTTATGGAAAAAAATGCCAACATGGCACTGCCATATTTATTATTGAAGTCACATGCGTGCATAATTTTTTTTAACATGCCTCAAAACAGCAGCTTGGAATTTGGGACATGCTCTCCCTGAGAGAGCATGAGGAGGTTGAGGTAGGCGGGGTTGGGGGGGTGTATATTGTAGCGTCCCAGAAGAGTTAGTGCTGCAAGGAGTTCTGGGTATTTGTTCTGTTGTGTTTATGTTGTGTTACGGTGCGGATGTTCTCCCGAAATGTGTTTGTCATTCTTGTTTGGTGTGGGTTCACAGTGTGGCGCATATTTGTAACAGTGTTAAAGTTGTTTATACGGCCACCCTCAGTGTGACCTGTATGGCTGTTGACCAAGTATGCCTTGCGTTCACTTGTGTGTGTGAAAAGCTGTAGATATTATGTGATTGGGCCGGCATGCAAAGGCAGTGCCTTTAAGGCACGCACCCAATAATGTTGTCTGGCTGGAAATCGGGAGAAATCCGGGAGAATGGTTGCCCCGGGAGATTTTCGGGAGGGTTGGCAAGTATGACTGGGAGACACAACTGCTCTGTACTTCTCCCTATGTCCGTGTACCACTCCGTATAGCGGCGTTTTAAAAAGTCATACATTTTACTTTTTGATACCGATAATTTCCGATATTACATTTTAAAGCATTTATCGGCATCTCTAACCCATACTTGCCAACCCTCCCGGATTTTCCGGGAGACTCCCGAAATTCAGCGCCTCTCCCGAAAACCTCCCGGGACAAATTTTCTCCCGAAGATCTCCCGAAATTCAGGCGGAGCTGGAGGGGGCGTGGCCTCCAGCTCCATGCGGACCTGAGTCCGCTTTCCCACAATATAAAGAACGTCTACAGTAAAGCAGTCCGTCTGCCGTAAACAGCAATGTTGTGACACTCTTAAACAGGACAATACTGCCATCTAGTTCATTTGATGAAAGCACTTTTGTGCGTGCCACACAGCAATGTATAATCAGAGAGGGTGTTCAGCATGGTTAGAAAGATAGTGACAGAGAATAGAACAAGGATGGACAATTCAACCCTTAACTCAACAATGAGTAGATGAGTGTTATGTGTGTGTATATGTGTAAATAAACGAACACTGAAATTCAAGTATTTCTTTTATTTATATATATATATATATATATATATATATATATATATAGCTAGAATTCACTGAAAGTCAATTATTTCTTATATGTATATATATATATATATATATATATATATATGAAATACTTGACTTGGTGAATTCTAGCTGTAAATATACTCCTCCCCTCTTAACCACGCCCCCAACCACGCCCCCGCCCCAACCACGCCCCCCGCACCCACCCCCCACCTCCCGAAATTGGAGGTCTCAAGGTTGGCAAGTATGCTAACCAAAACACTTAAAACACTCTAACATAAAATCTGCTTAGTGAGAAGAGTTATCTTATCAGACAGAAAATAAGCAAATAACACCCTTATTTGAGATATTCAATCTTACTTAGATTTCAGTTTTTGCAGTGTAGTATCTTTCCTTACTCATCCTTCATCCCTTGCGCCAGTGAACACCTTCAGGGAGCACTTTGCCGCCGCCATCGACTCCTTCCAGGACGCGGTCAAGTGCCTGTCGGAGTTTGTCTGCAACGCAGCGTTTCCCGACACCAGCATGGAGGCCATCCGACTCATCCGCCACTGCGCCAAATACGTCTCAGAGAGGCCACAGGTAGGCGCCGCTGAGCTGAGGTCATTTCCGCAGCTGACGTGTAAGTAAAAGTGAAATGTTTGCCATGCAGGCTCTGAGGGAATACACCAGTGACGACATGAACGTTGCCCCCGGCGACCGGGTTTGGGTGCGCGGCTGGTTCCCCATTCTGTTTGAGCTGTCTTGTATCATCAACCGCTGCAAGCTGGATGTGCGGACCAGGTAGCAACCTTGATCCCTTACGTCAGGGGTGCTCATTACGTCGATCGTGAGCTACCGGTCGATCTCGGAGGGTGTGTCAGTCGATCACCAGCCAGGCATTAAAAAAATAGTCCTAAAAATGAGCGATCATAAATCTTCACTATGACGTCACTTTCGTCACTTGATTGACATTCACGGCACTCGATGGTCCTCTGAGAAGGCGCTGGCTGCTGCCAGCTCATTAAAATTACCGACTGGAAGGCGAGAAACACTTTATTTCAACAGACTCTGGCGCCGTACCTGTCGTCAAAACTCCAAAGACCGACTGCACAGTTGCACAGTTGCGCTAACAAAATAGGAGTCTCAGAAAGCTGGCGTGCACAAGCTAGCAAGCTACGGAGTTTGCCGACAATGTATTTCTTGTAAAGTGTATACAAAGGAGTACGGAAGCTGGACAAATAAGATGCCAAAAACCAACCACTTTCATGTGGTATTGGACAGAAAGGAGGACTTTTTTTCTCCTCCATTCGAAAATGTGGACCTTATCAGCACCACTGTCTGATTCCAATCAATGCAAGTCATCAGAATCAGGTAATAAACCAACTTATATTCTTGTCTTCATGAAAGAAAGGAATCTATATGTGTTAAACATGCATGTATATTCATTAAAACACATTTAACTTATTAACAATATTAACTATATGTGTTAAACATGCTTGTATTATCTTTAAACACCTTTAACTTATTAACAATATTAACTATATGTGTTAAACATGCTTGTATTATCTTTAAACACCTTTAACTTATTAACAATATTAACTATATGTATTAAACATTCTTGTATTATCATTAAACACCTTTAATTTTTTAACAATATTAACTATGTGTTAAACATGTTTGTATTATCATTAAACACCTTTAACTTGTTAACAATATTAACTATATGTATTAAACATGCTTGTATTATCATTAAACACCTTTAATTTTTTAACAATATTAACTATATGTGTTAAACATGCTTGCATTATCTTTAAACACCTTTTACTTGTTAACAATATTAACTATATGTATTAAACATACTTGTATTATCATTAAACACCTTTAATTTTTTAACAATATTAACTATATGTGTTAAACATGCTTGCATTATCATTAAACACCTTTAACTTGTTAACAAAAACATATATTTCATAAATAAATAAATGTAAATTATATATATGAATGAGGTAGATCCCCACGACTTGATCAATTGAAAAGTAGCTCGCCTGCAGAAAAAGTGTGAGCACCCCTGCCTTACGTGGTGCAGTTAAGTTAAGCCAGGAGAAGAATCGTCCATAACTATGTTCATTATTTGTCTTTGCAGAGGTCTCACTGTCATGTTTGAGATCATGAAGAGTTACGGGCACACCTTCGAGAAGCATTGGTGGCACGACCTCTTCCGCATCGTCTTCCGCATTTTTGACAACATGAAGCTCCCCGAGCAGCAAACCGAGGTCAGGTTTTAGGTTGTTTCTTTATTTAAAGTAATATTGGTACTTATATGCAATAATGTTTCTTGTGTTCTTCTAGAAAACCGAGTGGATGACGACCACATGCAACCATGCCTTGTACGCCATCTGTGACGTCTTCACGCACTTTTACCAGCCTCTCAGTGAGATCCTGCTGGCCGACATTTTTACACAACTGCAGTGGTGTGTCAGGCAAGGTGGGTGTGGAACTACTATTACCTGTTAGGCACACAAATAACCCTTTATTCATCTCTGTCATACTTGCCAACCCTCCCGAATTTTCCGGGAGACTCCCGAAATTCAGCGCCTCTCCCGAAAACCTCCCGGGACAAATATTCTCCCGAAAATCTCCCGATTTTCAGCCGGAGCTGGAGGCCACACACCCTCCAGCTCCATGCGGACCTGAGTGAGGACAGCCTTTTTTCATGACGGGAGGACAACAGGGTGACAAGAACTAAATCATCCAGACTAGAGATAAATTGTATTATTATGTTTATCTTACCTAAAAATAAATATATTTATTAATTTAAAAAAAATAAAAATAAATAAATGTTTACTATATTTTGCTAAAAACATAAAAATTAATTGTATTTTTATTTGTATTTTTTCTGACTCCTTATTACATCCAGCCATAGAATTATACATTAAAATAAACATATTTGAAATAATTAATTTTAAATTATCATAATAATTCATTTAAAATGACCATATTTAATTATTAAAATAATTGCTTGTTTATCAACAACTTTAGCATTTTATTCATTACATTTTGAAGCTCTCAGAAGTCAAGTTATGTTATATTCCTTAATATTTATTTATGCAAGTTTGAAGTATCAATTATCTAAACAGTTTTGTTTGCATATTTTCAGGATATATATGTATATATATATATATATATATATATATATATATATATATATATATATATATATATATATGAAATACTTGACTTGGTGAATTCTAGTTGTCAATATACTCCTCCCCTCTTAACCACGCCCCCACCCCCCACTTTTCGAAATCGGAGGTCTCAAGGTTGGCAAGTATGATCTCTGTAAGCAGAAAAAGTACCCATTTTTCATCTTATTAAGAGCATGATCGATTGCACAAATGTTAGTCAAAGATCATTTATGTGACAGGATCCCTCCTGGTGTTTTTCATTATAGCCTGCAAAATGCTCATCAAAATTCATATGTATATATATGACAGAAGCCCATCAATAGCAAAAATGATAGCCAAAGATCATATATATGACAGGAGCATTATGCTGTTTTTCATGATCAACTGCAAAAATGATAGCCAAAGATCATGCATTTGGTGAGAGCACTCTGCTGTTTTTCAAGTTCAACTGCAAAAAATGCTATTCAAAGATCATACATGTGACACTCTGCTTTTTTTCATGATTGACTACGAAAATACAAGTCAAAGGTCATATATATGACAGGAGCACTCTGCCTTTTTAATGATTGACTGCAAAAATGGTAGCCAAAGATGGCAGGAGCATTCGGCAAAAATGTTTTATAATCAAATGCAAAAATGATATTCAAAGATCATATATTTAGCAGAAGCACTCTGCTGGTTTTTCCTTATTTACTGCAGAACTGTGAGTCAAAGATGATATATATTTGACAACTGCTTTCAGCTTTTTTTTAAAGACCTCCTCCAAAAAGGCTAGCCAAAGATCATATGTATGAGAGGAGCACTCTACCTTTTTTACGATGAACTGCAAAAATGTTAGTCCAAGATCATAAAAATGACAGGAGCACCTTGTTGTTTTTTTCCTTTTAACGACAAAACAGCTAGTCAAAGATCATATCTTTGACAAGTTCTTTCTGCTGTGTTTTAATGACCTTATGCAAAAATGCTAGCCAAAGATCATATGTATGGCAGGAGCATTCGGCTAAATTTTTTTATAATCAAATGCAAAAATGCTATTCAAAGATCATATATTTGACAGAAGCACTCTGCTGGTTTTCCTTATTTACTGCAGAACTGTGAGTCAAATATAATATATTTGACAACCGCTTTCAGCTTTTTTTAAGGACCTCCTCCAAAAATGCTAGCCAAAGATCATATGTATGAGAGGAGTACTCTACCTTTTTTTTATGATGAACTGACAGGAGCACTGCTGGTCTTCATGATTGACTGCTAAAATGCCAGTCAAAGATCATTTATGTGACAGGATCCCTCCTGGTGTTTTTCTGCTAGTTGACAGAAGCACTCTGGCATTTTTTTCTTATTTACTGCAGACCTGTGAGTCAAAGATCATATATTTGACAACTGCTTTCTGCTTTTTTTTAAGGACCTCCTGCTAAGCCAAAGATCATATGTATGAGAGGAGCACTCTACTGTTTTTCATAATGAACTGCAAAAATGTTAGTCAAAAATCATACAATTGACATGAGCACCCTGTTGTGTTTTTCTTTTTTACGGCAAAACTGCTAGTCAAAGATCATATATTTGACGAGTTCTTTCTGCTGTTTTTTAAAGACCTCCTGCAGAAATGCTAGCCAAAGATCACGTGTGACAGGAGCACTGCAGGTCTTCATGACTGACTGCAAAAATGCTAGTCAAAGATCATATATAACAAGAGCAAACTGTTTTTTTCTGAATCCACTGCAAAACTGCTAGTCAAAGATCATATAAATGACAAGCGCACACTGATTTTTTTTCCTTGATCGACTACAAAAATGCTAGTCAAAGATCATATGTACGACAAGCGAACACTACATTTTTACTTGATCGACTGCAAAAATGGTAGTCAAAGATCATATGTATGACAAGAGATCAATGCATTTTTTCTTGACTGCAAAAATGCTAGTCAAAGATATGCATGACAAGAGCACACTGATTTTTTTTCTCGATCGACTGAAAAAATGCTAGTCAAAGATCATAGGTATGGCAAGAGCACAGTGCATTTTTTCTTGACTGACTGCAAAAATGCTAGTCGAAGATCACACGTATGACAAAAGAACACTGCTTTTTTTCTTGATAAACTGAAAAATGGTAGTCAAAGATCATATGTAAGACAAAAGAACACTGTTTTTTTTCTTGATCGAATGCAAAAATGCTAGTCAAAGATCATATTTACGACAAGACAACACTGCATTTTTTCTTGATCGGCTACAAAAATGCTAGTCAAAGATCATATATAACAAGTGCACAATGCATTTGTTCTTGACAGCCTGCAAAAATGCTAGTCAAAGATCTTATGTATAACAAAAGAAAAGTGCTTTTTTTCTTGATTGACTGCAAAAATGCTAGTCAAAGATCATATTGTATGACAAGAGAACACTGCCTTTTTTCTTGATCGGCTACAAAAATGCTAGTCAAAGATCGTAGGTGTGACAAGAGCAGAGTGCATTTTTTCTTGACTGACTGCAAAAATGCTAGTCAAAGATCATACGTATGACAAATGAACACTGCTTTTTTTCTTGATCGACTGCAAAAATGCTAATCAAAGATCATATGTATGACAAAAGAACACTGCATTTTTTCTTGATCGGCTACAAAAATGCTAATCAAAGATCATATATAACAAGAGCACAGTGCATTCTTGACTGACTGCAAAAATGCTAGTCAAAGATCATACGTATGACAAAAGAACACTGCTTTTTTTCTTGATCAACTGAAAAATGCTAGTCAAAGATCATATGTAAGACAAAAGAACAGTTTTTTTTCTTGATTGGCTACAAAAATGCTAGTCAAAGATCATATATAACAAGAGCACAATGCATTTTTTCTTGACTGACTGCAAAAATGCTAGTCAAAGATCATATGTATGACAAAAGAACAGTGCTTTTTTTCTTGATCGACTGCAAAAATGCTAGTCAAAGATCATATGTATGACAAAAGAACAGTGCTTTTTTTCTTGATCGACTGCAAAAATGCTAGTCAAAGATCATATATAGCAAGAGCACAATGCATTTTTTCTTAACTGAGTGCAAAAATGCTAGTCAAAGATCATATGTATGACAAGAGAACACTGCATTTTTTTCTTGACTGACTGCAAAAATGCTAGTCAAAGATCATATGTATGACAAGGAACAGTGCTTTTTTTCTTGATCGACTGCAAAAATGCTAGTCAAAGATCATATATAGCAAGAGCACAATGCATTTTTTCTTAACTGAGTGCAAAAATGCTAGTCAAAGATCATATGTATGACAAGAGAACACTGCATTTTTTTTCTTGACTGACTGCAAAAATGCTAGTCAAAGATCATATGTATGACAAGAGAACACTGCATTTTTTTTCTTGACTGACTGCAAAAATGCTAGTCAAAGATCATATGTATGACAAGGAACAGTGCTTTTTTTCTTGATCGACTGCAAAAATGCTAGTCAAAGATCATATATAGCAAGAGCACAATGCATTTTTTTCTTGACTGAGTGCAAAAATGCTAGTCAAAGATCATTGGTATGACAAGAGAACACTGCATTTTTTCTTGACTGACCGTTAAAATGCTAGTCAAAGATCATATGTATGACAAAAGAACACTGTTTTTTTTATTGATCAACTGCAAAACTGCTAGTCAAAGATCATATGTATGACAAGAGAACACTGCATTTCTTCTTGACTGACCGTTAAAATGCTAGTCAAAGATCATATGTATGACAAAAGAACACTGTTTTTTTTATTGATCCACTGCAAAAATGGTAGTCAAAGATCATATACAACAAGAGCACAATGCATTTTTTCTTGACTGACTGCAAAAATGCTAGTCAAAGATTATATGTATGACAAAAGAAGAGTGCATTTTTTCTTGATTGGCTACAAAAATGCTAGTCAAAGATCATATATAGCAAGAACACAATGCATTTTTTCTTGATTGACTGCAAAAATGCTAGTCAAAGATCATATGTATGACAAAAGAACAGTGCTTTTTTTCTTGATCGACTGCAAAAATGCTAGTCAAAGATCATATATAGCAAGAGCACAATGCATTTTTTCTTGACTGACTGCAAAAATGCTAGTCAAAGATCATATGTATGACAAAAGAACAGTGCTTTTTTTCTTGATTGACTGCAAAAATGCTAGTCAAAGATCATATATAGCAAGAGCACAATGCATTTTTTTCTTGACTGAGTGCAAAAATGCTAGTCAAAGATCATTGGTATGACAAGAGAACACTGCATTTTTTCTTGACTGACCGTTAAAATGCTAGTCAAAGATCATATGTATGACAAAAGAACAGTGCTTTTTTTCTTGATCGACTGCAAAAATGCTAGTCAAAGATCATATATAGCAAGAGCACAATGCATTTTTTCTTAACTGAGTGCAAAAATGCTAGTCAAAGATCATATGTATGACAAGAGAACACTGCATTTTTTTCTTGACTGACTGCAAAAATGCTAGTCAAAGATCATATGTATGACAAGGAACAGTGCTTTTTTTCTTGATCGACTGCAAAAATGCTAGTCAAAGATCATATATAGCAAGAGCACAATGCATTTTTTTCTTGACTGAGTGCAAAAATGCTAGTCAAAGATCATTGGTATGACAAGAGAACACTGCATTTTTTCTTGACTGACCGTTAAAATGCTAGTCAAAGATCATATGTATGACAAAAGAACACTGTTTTTTTTATTGATCAACTGCAAAACTGCTAGTCAAAGATCATATGTATGACAAGAGAACACTGCATTTCTTCTTGACTGACCGTTAAAATGCTAGTCAAAGATCATATGTATGACAAAAGAACACTGTTTTTTTTATTGATCCACTGCAAAAATGGTAGTCAAAGATCATATACAACAAGAGCACAATGCATTTTTTCTTGACTGACTGCAAAAATGCTAGTCAAAGATTATATGTATGACAAAAGAAGAGTGCATTTTTTCTTGATTGGCTACAAAAATGCTAGTCAAAGATCATATATAGCAAGAACACAATGCATTTTTTCTTGATTGACTGCAAAAATGCTAGTCAAAGATCATATGTATGACAAAAGAACAGTGCTTTTTTTCTTGATCGACTGCAAAAATGCTAGTCAAAGATCATATATAGCAAGAGCACAATGCATTTTTTCTTGACTGACTGCAAAAATGCTAGTCAAAGATCATATGTATGACAAAAGAACAGTGCTTTTTTTCTTGATTGACTGCAAAAATGCTAGTCAAAGATCATATATAGCAAGAGCACAATGCATTTTTTTCTTGACTGAGTGCAAAAATGCTAGTCAAAGATCATTGGTATGACAAGAGAACACTGCATTTTTTCTTGACTGACCGTTAAAATGCTAGTCAAAGATCATATGTATGACAAAAGAACACTGTTTTTTTTATTGATCAACTGCAAAACTGCTAGTCAAAGATCATATGTATGACAAGAGAACACTGCATTTCTTCTTGACTGACCGTTAAAATGCTAGTCAAAGATCATATGTATGACAAAAGAACACTGTTTTTTTTATTGATCCACTGCAAAAATGGTAGTCAAAGATCATATACAACAAGAGCACAATGCATTTTTTCTTGACTGACTGCAAAAATGCTAGTCAAAGATTATATGTATGACAAAAGAAGAGTGCATTTTTTCTTGATTGGCTACAAAAATGCTAGTCAAAGATCATATATAGCAAGAACACAATGCATTTTTTCTTGATTGACTGCAAAAATGCTAGTCAAAGATCATATGTATGACAAAAGAACAGTGCTTTTTTTCTTGATCGACTGCAAAAATGCTAGTCAAAGATCATATATAGCAAGAGCACAATGCATTTTTTCTTGACTGACTGCAAAAATGCTAGTCAAAGATCATATGTATGACAAAAGAACAGTGCTTTTTTTCTTGATTGACTGCAAAAATGCTAGTCAAAGATCATATATAGCAAGAGCACAATGCATTTTTTTCTTGACTGAGTGCAAAAATGCTAGTCAAAGATCATTGGTATGACAAGAGAACACTGCATTTTTTCTTGACTGACCGTTAAAATGCTAGTCAAAGATCATATGTATGACAAAAGAACACTGTTTTTTTTATTGATCAACTGCAAAACTGCTAGTCAAAGATCATATGTATGACAAGAGAACACTGCATTTCTTCTTGACTGACCGTTAAAATGCTAGTCAAAGATCATATGTATGACAAAAGAACACTGTTTTTTTTATTGATCCACTGCAAAAATGGTAGTCAAAGATCATATACAACAAGAGCACAATGCATTTTTTCTTGACTGACTGCAAAAATGCTAGTCAAAGATTATATGTATGACAAAAGAAGAGTGCATTTTTTCTTGATTGGCTACAAAAATGCTAGTCAAAGATCATATATAGCAAGAACACAATGCATTTTTTCTTGATTGACTGCAAAAATGCTAGTCAAAGATCATATGTATGACAAAAGAACAGTGCTTTTTTTCTTGATCGACTGCAAAAATGCTAGTCAAAGATCATATATAGCAAGAGCACAATGCATTTTTTCTTGACTGACTGCAAAAATGCTAGTCAAAGATCATATGTATGACAAAAGAACAGTGCTTTTTTTCTTGATTGACTGCAAAAATGCTAGTCAAAGATCATATATAGCAAGAGCACAATGCATTTTTTTCTTGACTGAGTGCAAAAATGCTAGTCAAAGATCATTGGTATGACAAGAGAACACTGCATTTTTTCTTGACTGACCGTTAAAATGCTAGTCAAAGATCATAATATGACAAGAGCATCCAGCTGATGTTCGGAATCTGCTGCAAAAACGTTTGCTAAACAACAAAGTTGATCGAAGGTGTCCTCCTTGTTCTTGTTGTTGTTCAGATAACGAGCAGCTGGCCCGGTCAGGAACCAACTGCCTGGAGAACCTGGTCATCCTTAACGGGGAGAAGTTCAGCCCAGAAGTGTGGGACATCACCTGCTCCTGCATGCTGGAGATCTTCCAGAACACCAGCCCTCAGGTGTACGTGTCCAACGCTCTACTCGGAACAACAAAGCTGTCCTGTCTGTGACGCTGTCTTTGTGTGCTGTCCTGCTTAGCTTGTTGACATGGCGACCGGCTGGACAGGAGGACGACGCTGCTGCTGATGCTAAACACTTTGTAAGCACCAACGCCAAACGTCGGTGAACAGAAAGGGTCGAACTCCACGGTGTGTTTGTCTTTTTCTCAGGATGTAGATTTTGACAGCCAGTCTCAGAGCAGCTTTGACAGAGCACTTTCTGACAGAGGACACAGCCAGATGTCCAGTGACGACACCTGGAAGGCCAAATCCAACGCTAGTGAGTACACGAAACATACTTCTGTCACATGTCAGCAACTTTTCACTTGCAGACATTTGTAAGAACATCTCTTCCCAGTAGGGCTGGGCGATACGGCCTTTTTTTAATATCTCGATATTTTTAGGCCATGTCACGATACACGATATTTATCTCGATATTTTGCCTTAGCCTTGAATGAACACTTGATGCATATAATCACAGCAGTATGATGATTCTATGTGTCTACATTAAAACATTCTTTTTCATACTGCATTAATATATGCTACTTTTAAACTTTCATGCAGAGAGGGAAATCACAACTAAGTCATTTTACCAAAACTGTGTTTATTAAACAATTATTAAACATTCATGTCATTTTCAAAACAGAAAGTGCAAGATTGTCAGAGACATTTTAAAACAAAAGTTCCGGCTAGATATAGTCGGACTCACTTCGACGCACAGCAAGGGCTCTGGAACCACTTCTCTTGAGAGGGGCTGGACTCTCTTCCACTCTGGCGTTGCCGGCAGTGAGAGGCGACGGGCTGGGGTGGCAATTCTTGTTGCCCCTCGGCTCAAAGCCTGCACGTTGGAGTTCAACCCGGTGGACGAGAGGGTAGCTTCCCTCCGCCTTCGGGTGGGGGGACGGGTCCTGACTGTTGTTTGCATTTACGCACCAAACGGCAGCTCAGAGTACCCACCCTTTTTGGATTCACTCGAGGGAGTACTGGAGAGTGCTCCCCCGGGTGATTCCCTCGTTCTACTGGGGGACTTCAACGCTCATGTTGGCAGCGACAGTGAAACCTGGAGAGGTGTGATTGGGAAGAATGGCCGCCCGGATCTGAACCCGAGTGGTGTTCTGTTATTGGACTTTTGTGCTCGTCACAGATTGTCGATAACAAACACCATGTTCAAACATAAGGGTGTCTATATGTGCACTTGGCACCAGGACACCCTAGGCCGCAGTTCCATGATCGACTTTGTAGTTGTGTCATCGGATTTGCGGCCTCATGTTTTGGACACTCGGGTGAAGAGAGGGGCGGAGCTTTCTACCGATCACCACCTGGTGGTGAGTTGGCTGCAATGGTGGGGGAGGATGCCGGACAGACCTGGCAGGCCCAAACGCATTGTGAGGGTTTGCTGGGAACGCCTGGCAGAGTCTCCTGTCAGAGAGAGTTTCAATTCCCACCTCCGGAAGAACTTTGAACATGTCACAAGGGAGGTGCTGGACATTGAGTCCGAGTGGACAATGTTCCGTACCTCTATTGTCGAGGCGGCCGATTGGAGCTGTGGCCGCAAGGTGGTTGGTGCCTGTCGTGGCGGTAATCCTAGAACCCGTTGGTGGACGCCGGCGGTGAGGGATGCCGTCAGGCTGAAGAAGGAGTCCTATCGGGTTCTTTTGGCTCATGGGACTCCTGAGGCAGCAGACAGGTACCGACAGGCCAAGCGGTGTGCGGCTTCAGCGGTCGCGGAGGCAAAAACTCGGACATGGGAGGAGTTCGGGGAGGCCATGGAAAAAGACTTCCAGACGGCTTCGAAGCAATTCTGGACCACCATCCGCCGCCTCAGGAAGGGGAAGCAGTGCAGTGTCAACACCGTGTATGGTGGGGATGGTGCTCTGCTGACCTCGACTGCGGATGTTGTGGATCGGTGGAGGGAATACTTTGAAGACCTCCTCAATCCTACCAGCACGTCTTCCTATGAGGAAGCAGGGCCTGGAGAATCTGTGGTGGACTCTCCTATTTCTGGGGCTGAGGTTGCCGAGGTAGTTAAAAAGCTCCTCGGTGGCAAGGCCCCGGGGGTGGATGAGATCCGCCCTGAGTTCCTTAAGGCTCTGGATGTTGTGGGGCTGTCTTGGTTGACAAGACTCTGCAACATCGCGTGGACATCGGGGGCGGTACCTCTGGATTGGCAGACCGGGGTGGTGGTTCCTCTCTTTAAGAAGGGGAACCGGAGGGTGTGTTCCAACTATCGTGGGATCACACTCCTCAGCCTTCCCGGTAAGGTCTATTCAGGTGTACTGGAGAGGAGGCTACGCCGGATAGTCGAACCTCGGATTCAGGAGGAACAGTGTGGTTTTCGTCCTGGTCGTGGAACTGTGGACCAGCTCTATACTCTCGGCAGGGTCCTTGAGGGTGCATGGGAGTTTGCCCAACCAGTCTACATGTGCTTTGTGGACTTGGAGAAGGCATTCGACCGTGTACCCCGGGAAGTCCTGTGGGGAGTGCTCAGAGAGTATGGGGTAACGGACTGTCTTATTGTGGCAGTTCGCTCCCTGTATAATCAGTGTCAGAGCTTGGTCCGCATTGCCGGCAGTAAGTCGGACACGTTTCCAGTGAGGGTTGGACTCCGCCAAGGCTGCCCTTTGTCACCGATTCTGTTCATAACCTTTATGGACAGAATTTCTAGGCGCAGTCAGGGCGTTGAGGGGATCTGGTTTGGTGGCTTCAGGATTAGGTCACTGCTATTTGCAGATGATGTGGTCCTGATGGCTTCCTCCGGCCAAGATCTTCAGCTCTCACTGGATCGGTTCGCAGCCGAGTGTGAAGCGACTGGGATGGGAATCAGCACCTCCAAGTCCGAGTCCATGGTTCTCTCCCGGAAAAGGGTGGAGTGCCATCTCCGGGTTGGGGAGGAGATCTTGCCCCAAGTGGAGGAGTTCAAGTACCTCGGAGTCTTGTTCACGAGTGGGGGAAGAGTGGATCGTGAGATCGACAGGCGGATCGGTGCGGCGTCTTCAGTAATGCGGACGCTGTATCGATCCGTTGTGGTGAAGAAGGAGCTGAGCCGGAAGGCAAAGCTCTCGATTTACCGGTCGATCTACGTTCCCATCCTCACCTATGGTCATGAGCTTTGGGTCATGACCGAAAGGACAAGATCACGGGTACAAGCGGCCGAAATGAGTTTCCTCCGCCGAGTGGCGGGGCTCTCCCTTAGAGATAGGGTGAGAAGCTCTGTCATTCGGGGGGAGCTCAAAGTAAAGCCGCTGCTCCTCCACATCGAGAGGAGCCAGATGAGGTGGTTCGGGCATCTGGTCAGGATGCCACCCGAACGCCTCCCTAGGAAGGTGTTTCGGGCACGTCCGACCGGTAGGAGGCCACGGGGAAGACCCAGGACACGCTGGGAAGACTATCTCTCCCGGCTGGCCTGGGAACGCCTCGGGATCCCCTGGGAGGAGCTGGACGAAGTGGCTGGGGAGAGGGAAGTCTGGGCTTCCCTGCTTAAGCTGCTGCCCCCGCGACCCGACCTCGGATAAGCGGAAGAAGATGGATGGATGGATGGATTTTAAAACAAGCTATGAGTGCACTTTTGTGCATGATGTCACTAAGGTGACATATCAAAACAACACTAAATTAAAGTGCACTTTTTGTACAGAACGCCACTACAATAGTTTAAAACAAATAAAGTGCACTTTTGTGCATGATGTCACACAAGATAGTTCAATAAGTGTCAAATAAAAATGAGCTGCATAATAGGAAATCAAATAGTGTATGTCCTTCGCTATGTGGTAGGTTCCTTCTGTTGTTAACTATTTTTTTCATACGGTGTTGATGTGGAAATGTTTGCCTCAGCATTTTGTTGGTGTGGCACCGAACGGAGATGTTGACATTAGGGATGTCCGCTAATGGCTTTTTGCCGATATCCGATATTCCGATATTGACCAAACCCTTAATTACTGATACCGATATCAACCGATACCAATATATACAGTCGTGGAATCAACACATTATTATGCCTAATTTGGACAACCAGGTATGGTGAAGATAAGGTCCTTTTTAAAAAAAGAAAAAATAAGATAAATAAATAAAAAACATTTTTCTTGAATAAAAAAGAAAGTAAAACAATATAAAAACAGTTACATAGAAACTAGTAATTAATGAAAAATTAGATGTTAAAGGTTAGTACTATTAGTGGACCAGCAGCACGCACAATCATGTGTGCTTACGGACTGTATCCCTTGCAGACTGTATTGATATATATTGATATATAATGTAGGAACCAGAATATTAATAACAGAAAGAAACAACCCTTTTGTGTGAATGAGTGTAAATGGGGGAGGTTTTTTGGGTTAGTGTACTAATTGTAAGTGTATCTTGTGTTTTTTGTTGATTTAATAAAAAATAAAAAAAATAAAACGATACCGATAATAAAAAAAACGATACCGATCATTTCCGATATTACATTCTAAAGCATTTATCGGCCGATATTATCGGACATTTCTAGTTGACATGCAGAGTTTCAAGCACTCTTCATTCTCTAGCGCAGGCCCGGGCAATTATTTTGACTGGGGGGGCCACATTTAGAGAAAGAAATGTGTCTGCGGCCGGTATATCTATTTTTAGGAACACTAATACAAAACCTCACAATAATGTCTTGATTGAATGCTAAAAACGTTATGACAGACCGCCTTAAAAAACGTAATGGAATTCTGCAATTTTCTATGAATGATAAAACACTGAATATTGACAAAATATGAACGTCACACCCCGTTTCGATCAACATATTTTACAATCAAGTGAAACGCAACAAAACAGTGAAATATGAACAAAATAAACCCACCTACAATCTGATATATCTGATATTTGCTGAATTTCCCCCAGGGATCAATAAAGTACTTTCTATTCTATTCTATACATCACTAAGCTTTAGAACTTTGTTGTGAAAATCTCCTTCCGCGTCTGTGGAAACGCTTCCCGCCCACACTGCTTGGTGCCTCGTCTGAGCTGCTGTGACGTAGATTACCATAGTAACTAATTCGGTGACCGTAGTAACTAATTAGATTACCATAGTAACTGGTAAATCATCCATAAGCGCATATTCCAACCATTGAAATACTTTGTATAGTTGAAGACTTAACCACGACCCATCAGGAGCAAGTGTGAAGTGTCTTGCTCAAGGACACAACGGACGTGACGAGGTTGGTAGAAGGTGGGGATCAAACCAGGAACCCTTAGGTTGCTGGCACGGCCACTCTCCCAAATTCACCACGCCGTCCCCTTTGTAATCAATCCCTTATACCAAAATAACACTTGAGTTTGCATTGATTCAAGCAAGCTGTTACAGACTGAACAACAACACATAACTTCCAACTACTTCAACTTTTAACACATCAGATCGTATGAAGTATAAACGATAAACCGTTGAATATTAAGAGTATGGAAAAGCTTGACTACGACCTTGTCTACTTCCCTGTCAACTTCCTTTAAAGTTTTGGAATCAATCAGAAATATCAAGCAGCTAAAATGCGGACAGTGTGGAGACAGTATTTTGCATATCACCCATCAAGCGCTGTAATGGATTCGTATATATGTGCAATTTTAAACTATGTATACGTGTTTTATAATGTCCACAAAGTTCAATGAACAGGAGGTGTGTTATGGGGGACCTTGTGTTGACTTTATTTGATGTTTATAGTCAATTTATACCATGAGTGGGAAAAGTTGTTTGTATGAGGGGCCGTTAGGGACATTATTCGGAATTACCTCTTTCATACACTACTGAAATGCTCTCACATAAACAACTGAAATGTTTTTCTCTCACACACTACTGAAACACTCTTATACACATTACTGAAACACTCTTATACACACTACTGAAATGCTCTCACATAAACAACTGAAATGTTTTTCTCTCACACACACTACTGAAATCCTCTCACATACACTACTGAAATGCTCTCACATACACTACTGAAATGCTCTCACACTACTGAAAAGCTCTCACATACACTACTGAAATGCTCTCACATACACTACTGAAATGCTCTCACATACACTACTGAACTGCTCTCACATACACTACTGAACTGCTCTCACATACACTACTGAAATGCTCTCACATAAGCAACTAAAATGTTTTTCTCTCACGCACACACACACACACCACGTGCGTGTGAGAGACAACAATTTCAGTAGTATGTGTGCAAGGATTTCAGTTATGTGTATGAGAGCATCTTACCAGTGTGTATGAGAGAGGTTGCATTCCGGTTCCGGTCACCAATAATTGCCGCCCAGTAGTGTGTATAAGAGTGTTTCACTAGTGTGTGTGAGAGAAAAACATTTCAGTTGTTTATGTGAGAGCATTTCAGTAGTGTTTATAAGAGTGTTTCAGTAGTGTGTGTGAGAGAAAAACATTTCAGTTGTTTATGTGAGAGCATTTCAGTAGTTTATGTAAGAGGTAATTCTGAATAACGGCCCCTCATATATTTGGATTGTGTCATATAAACTGATGCTGTACTCAATTGGTTCCCAAATGAAACTAATGATCAGTGATGGTCGTTTGTAACTTTGCGCACAAGAGGGCGACAAGATCACTCCGAATTGACTCCTAGTGAGCTAAACTGAGGCAAAACCACGCCGCGGGCCAATCTTTTTGTTAAACTTGTGATGTGTCGCAGGCTGCACATACCCATGGGCCGTATTTTGGACAGCCCTAGTCTAAAAGATCAACTCTTTTTTTAGATGCCACCACTAAGGTGTAATGATTACCATTAGAGATGTCCGATTATATCGGACTGCCGATATTATCGGCCGATAAATGCTTTAAAATGTAATATCGGAAATTATCTGTATCTGTTTCAAAAAATAAAATGTATGACTTTTTAAAACGGCACTGTACGGAGCGGTACAGAAGCAGTTGCATAAAAACAACAAGAATGTGTTGTTGCCGGTGCTGTAGCCGTGGCTAACAAGCGAGCTCGCTCGGTGACTGACTAACGACACCATGTCTATGGTTTGGGATTATTTTAAAGTGTCTCTGACGGATAAAAAACTGGCAATTTGCAATGACTGCAAAAAGTTGGTTATGCGAGGAGGAACCAAGACGGCCTCCTTTAATACGAGCAAGTTGATCTCCCACCTCTTCAAGAATCATAAGGAGATACACGATGAATACAAGCGGAAGATGGATGAAAAGCAAACACCGAAAAAAAGTAGTACCACACAGTTGTCGCTTAAAGACTCCGCCGAGAAAAAACAAAAATACAACAAAAAACACCCCAAGGCCATGTTGGCATTTTTTTTCCATAACTTGAGTTGATTTATTTTGGAAAACCTTGTTACATTGTTTAATGCATCCAGCGGGGCATCATAACAAAGTTAGGCATAATAATGCGTTAATTCCACGACCGTATATATCGGTATCGGTTGATATCGGAATCGGTAATTAAGAGTTGGACAATATTGGAATATCGGATATCGGCAAAAAAGCCATTATCGGACATCTCTAATTACCATATAACAGGAAATGGACTGAATGTAATGTAATGTAAATGTAAAAATCTCTGCACCGTGTGAAGGCAGTCACAACACAGAGTTGTTTGCTTGTGATTATTTTCATTATTATTACAGTATTCAGCTGATGATTGTACGAGTAACATTTATTTTTGTACTACTATGGGCAATAAGTCTTCAAATAATCCTTCCAGGAGTGTCGGACCACAAGCTGTTCGCAGGTCTGCTCATCAAATGTGTGGTCCAGTTGGAGCTTATCCAGACCATAGACAACATCGTCTTCTACCCGTCCACGAGCAAGAAAGAGGACGCTGACAACATGGCCGCCGCACAGGTAAGCCACGTGCCGTCTTTTTCGGTCTGCCAATACCTACCAAAATACACACAATTTAGCATGTGACTGTTTGTATAAATTATCGCTATAGTAAAACAGTTTTGATATAAACACTCACTTAGTATACTGTATATAGTGCAGTATATAAGTGTTGTTATAAGTCCTATACAGTGTTGACATGACACTATATTGTAAAAACCCCGTTTCCATATGAGTTGGGAAATTGTGTTAGATGTAAATATAAACGGAATACAATGATTTGCAAATCCTTTTCAACCCATATTCAATTGAATGCACTACAAAGACAAGATATTTGATGTTCAAACTCATAAACTTTTTTTTTTTTTGCAAATAATTAACTTAGAATTTCATGGCTGCAACACGTGCCAAAGTAGTTGGGAAAGGGCATGTTCACCACTGTGTTACATGGCCTTTCCTTTTAACAACACTCAGTAAACGTTTGGGAACTGAGGAAACACATTTTTTAAGCTTCTCAGGTGGAATTCTTTCCCATTCTTGCTTGATGTACAGCTTAAGTTGTTCAACAGTCCAGGGGTCTCCGTTGTGGTATTTTAAGCTTCATAATGCGCCACACATTTTCAATGGGAGACAGGTCTGGACTACAGGCAGGCCAGTCTAGTACCCGCACTCTTTTACTATGAAGCCACGTTGATGTAACACGTGGCTTGGCATTGTTTTGCTGAAATAAGCAGGGGCGTCCATGGTAACGTTGCTTGGATGGCAACATATGTTGCGCCAAAACCTGTATGTACCTTTCAGCATTAATGGCGCCTTCACAGATGTGTAAGTTACCCATGTCTTGGGCACTAATACACCCCCATACCATCACAGATGCTGGCTTTTCAACTTTGCGCCTATAACAATCGGGATGGTTCTTTTCCTCTTTGTTCCGGAGGACATGACGTCCACAGTTTCCAAAAACAATTTGAAATGTGGACTCGTCAGACCACAGAACACTTTTCCACTTTGTATCAGTCCATCTTAGATGAGCTCAGGCCCAGCGAAGCCGACGGCGTTTCTGGGTGTTGTTGATAAACGGTTTTCGCCTTGCATAGGAGAGTTTTAACTTGCACTTACAGATGTAGCGACCAACTGTAGTTACTGACAGTGGGTTTCTGAAGTGTTCCTGAGCCCATGTGGTGATATCCTTTACACACTGATGTTGCTTGTTGATGCAGTACAGCCTGAGGGATCAAAGGTCACGGGCTTAGCTGCTTACGTGCAGTGATTTCTCCAGATTCTCTGAACCCTTTGATGATATTACGGACCGTAGATGGTGAAATCCCTAAATTCCTTGCAATAGCTGGTTGAGAAAGGTTTTTCTTAAACTGTTCAACAATTTGCTCACGCATTTGTTGACAAAGTGGTGACCCTCGCCCCATCCTTGTTTGTGAATGACTGAGCATTTCATGGGATCTACTTTTATACCCAATCATGGCACCCACCTGTTCCCAATGTGCCTATTCACCTGTGGGATGTTCCAAATAATTATTTGATGAGCATTCCTCAACTTTATCAGTATTTATTGCCACCTTTCCCAACTTCTTTGTCACGTGTTGCTGGCATCAAATTCTAAAGTTAATGATTATTTGCACAAAAAAAAAAGGTTTATCAGTTTGAACATCAAATATTGGTTGAAAATGATTTGCAAATCATTGTATTTCGTTTATATTTACATCCAACACAATTTCCCAACTCATATGGAAACGGGGTTTGTAGTATGTACAGTAAGTGTTAGTATACGTATAAGTCAAGTTATTGTCATTTTGTCAGCGTGATGCAGTGGAAGAGTGTTTGACGGACGGAGGAGACGCTTCTTGCGACGAGGGCATGTACAGACTCATGACTTCGGCTCACCTCTTCAAGCTGCTGGACTGTCTTTTGGAGTCGCACAGCTTCGCCAAGGACTTCAACTCCAACAATGAACAGAGGACGGCCCTGTGGAGGGCAGGTACAAAGACCTTCAACCTGTTCGCCATACTGTATGTGCTCCGTAGTAGAATACATTCATGTAATTCTATCATTATCAATGTGCAGGCTTTAAAGGAAAGTCCAAGCCCAATTTGTTGAAGCAGGAAACCAGCAGTCTGGCCTGCAGCCTGAGGATTTTATTCAGAATGTATTCCGATCCAAAACTGCAGGACTCTTGGCCTGACATCCAAACACGCCTCCTGCTGTGAGTACAATAATACACTACTTGATTGTCATGGTTATAAAATACCAAGATCAAAGGACTTTGGACCTTAAACAGGAACACACATCCAGACAAGAACACAACGCTTTCCATATTGGAGCATCTTCACATTAACAATTATCTTTGACTGACTGCGTGGGTTCCCCGGCACTCCGGCTTCCTTCCACCTCCAAAGACATACATACGGGGTTAGGTTGATTGGCAACACTAAATTGGCCCTAGTGTGTGAATGTGAGTGTGAATGTTGTCTGTGTTGGCCCTGTGGTGAGGTTGCGACTTGTCCAGGGTGTACCCCGCCTTCCGCCCAAATGCAGTTGGGATAGGCTCCAGGCACCCCCACGACCCCGGGAGGGACAAACACTAGAAAATGGATGGATGGATGGATGACTTAAGGGGTCACAAAACGCTCTATAGTAGGCACTCTATACACTCTTTACTATATAACTACACACTATGATATATAAATATACTTTCTATGATGTTGCCCCTGTTGTATTAATTTACCTGTTTGTACAGCACTTTGTGCTTTTTATCTGCGAAAAGTGCTTTATAAATAAAATGTACTTACTTAGTATGTACAGAAACACTATACACTATTACAAAGATGTCAAACTCAAGGCCCGGGGGCCTGATGTGGCCCGCCACTTCATTTTATTTGGCCCTTGAATGCCTGGAAATGATATGTATAAGTAAAGTACTGTAAATTTTCTTACTAAATGTATTATTTATTTGTATTTTGGGAGAAAAAAAAGATGTACTCTGTGTAATCGCAAACCATTATAACTTAAAGGGGAACATTATCACAATTTCAGAAGGGTTAAAACCATTAAAAATCAGTTCCCAGTGGCTTATTTTATTTTTCGAAGTTTTTTTCAAAATTTTACCCATCACGCAATATCCCTAAAAGAAGCTTCAAAGTGCCTGATTTTAACCATCGTTATATACACCCGTCCATTTTCCTGTGACGTCACATAGTGATGCCAATACAAACAAACATGGCGGATAGAACAGCAAATTATAGCGACCTTAGCTCGGATTCAGACTCGGATTTCAGCGGCTTAAGCAATTCAACAGATTACGCATGTATTGAAACGGATGGTTGTAGTGTGGAGGCAGGTAGCGAAAACGAAATTGAAGAAGAAACTGAAGCTATTGAACCATATCGGTTTGAACCGTATGCAAGTGAAACCGACGAAAACGACACGACAGCCAGCGACACGGGAGAAAGCGAGGACGAATTCGGCGATCGCCTTCTAACCAACGATTGGTATGTGTTTGTTTGGCATTAAAGGAAACTAACAACTATGAACTAGGTTTACAGCATATGAAATACATTTGGCAACAACATGCACTTTGAGAGTGCAGACAGCCCATTTCAGGCGCGCTAAGAACATATATTTTTCCACGATTTCAGCACTCAGGTTAACCATACCTAAATAGACACAAAATACTGCATTACACAAGACTACCCAAATGTACTCGAATGATTGAAAAAAATAAATGTTTTTAAGCTAAATTATTGGTAAACACAGTTTAGGTATAATAATTTACGTAAAACCGCGAGTAATGAATAAAGTTTTCATCAATTGATATATTCTGTAGACATACCCTCATCCGCTCTCTTTTCCTGAAAGCTGATCTGTCCAATTTTGGAGTTGATGTCAGCATCTGCTTTGAGTGTCGCAGGATATCCACACATTCTTGCCATCTCTGTCGTAGCATAGCTTTCGTCGGTAAAGTGTGCGGAACAAACGACTGACCATTTCGTCGGCTTTCCCCACAGCCTCGTATTTTGAACAAATTTCGTCCAATTTTTTGCCACTTTCGCATCTTTGGGCCACTGGTGCAACTTGAATCCATCCCTGTTCGTGTTGTTACACCCTCCGACAACACACAGACGAAAGTGAGAAAATGGCGGATTGCTTCCCGATGTGACGTCACGTTGTGATAATAGAAAGGCGTTTAATTCGCCAAAATTCACCCATTTAGAGTTCGGAAATCGGTTAAAAAAATATATGGTCTTTTTTCTGCAACATCAAGGTATATATTGACGCTTACATAGGTCTGGTGATAATGTTCCCCTTTAAATATTGTCTAATTATGCAAAAATATGTTATCAAACATTCAAATCATTTTTTAAATAGATATAAATACTACCGTATTTTTCGGAGTATAAATCGCTCCGGATTATAAGTCGCACCGGCCGAAAATGCATAATAAATAAGGAAAAAAATATATAAGTCGCACTGGAGTATAAGTCGCATTTTGGGGGGAAATTTATTTGATAAAACCCAACATCACGAATAGACATTTGAAAGGCAATTTAAAATAAATAAAGAATAGTGAACAACAGGCTGAATAAGTGTACGTTATATGAGGCATAAATAACCAACTGAGAACGTGCCTGGTATGTTAACGTAACATATTATGGTAAGAGTCATTCAAATAACTATAACATATAGAACATGCTATACGTTTACCAAACTATCTGTCCACTCCTAATCCCTAAATCCCATGAAATCTTATACGTCTAGTCTCTTACGTGAATGAGCTAAATAATATTATTTGATATTTTACGGTAATGTGTTAATAATTTCACACATAAGTCGCTCCTGAGTATAAGTCGCACCCCCGGCCAAACTATGAAAAAAACTGCGACTTATTGTCCGAAAAATACGGTAATAATAATGATTTCAAAGCAAGTTATCCATCAATTTGTGCAATGTAAAAGTAGCAATAGATTTCATGGTAAAATTGTGAAATTTACTGTGGTTTTTACAGCATTTTTTCTGAAATGAATTATAAATATACATCATTATGTATTAGACTGTGTAGAGGAGGGAGCTCAGTGTTTGCCATACATTCCTTTGACATTTCACATTTGGATCGCCACAAATAGATTTGCACTTACCTGTTCGCCCGCCGCAATAAACACATTGTAATGGGACTGTTTGTGAATGTCGCTTGTCGTTACAGCAGTAACTCTTGCTTCTTACCACACCATGAACAACAACTCATTTATCACGCTGCTGACTCAGCAATAATATGTGCATGATGACTACATGTTGTGTTTTTGTTTGGTTTAGGGTGTGCAGTGAAGCTTTGTCGTACTTCATCAGTTTGACTTCTGAGAGTCACAGAGAAGCTTGGAACAGTTTACTCATGCTGCTGCTCACCAGGACGCTCAGGATGCCCGACCACAAGGCAACACACACACACACACACACACACACACACACACACACACACACACACACACACACACACACACACACACACACACACACACACACACACACACAACACACCATGGATTATTTGTAGGAAGACAAATCACAGTCATAAAATGACACATTTTTTGTAGACACCGATGTAGTATTACTTGAGGGAGGAGCAATCGCAATATTGACTTGTCTGTATGGCACGCATATGTAGTATTACTTGTGAGAGGAGCATTTGCAGTGATAACATAACTTGTCTTTATGACACACAAAAGATGTGTTACTTAAGGGAGGAGCAATCACAGTATTTACTTGTCTGTTTTGCACACATATGTAGTATTACTTGTGAGAGGAGCATTTGCAGTAATAAAATACCTTGTCTTTATGACACACAGAAGGTGTGTTACTTAAGGGAGGAGCAATCGCAGTGTTGACTTGTCTGTATTGCACACATATGTAGTATTACTTGTGAGAGGAGCATTTGCAGTGATAAAATGACACGTCTTTATTACACAACGATGTAGTATTACTTGAGGGAGGAGCAATCGCAATATTGACTTGTCTGTATGGCACGCATATGTAGTATTACTTGTGAGAGGAGCATTTGCAGTGATAACATAACGTGTCTTTATGACACACAGAAGATGTGTTACTTAAGGGAGGAGCAATCGCAGTGTTGACTTGTCTGTATGGCATGCATATGTAGTATAACTTGTGAGAGGAGCATTTGCAGTGATAAAATTACACGTCTTCATGACACACTGAAGACGTGTTACTTAAGGGAGAAGCAATCGCAATATTTGTCTGTATTGCACACATATGTAGTATTACTTGTGAGAGGAGCATTTGCAGTAATACAATGACATGTCTTTATTACACAGCGATGTAGTATTACTTGAGGGAGGAGCAATCGCAATATTGACTTGTCTGTATTGCACACATATGCAGTATTACTTGTGAGAGGGGCATTTGCAGTAATAAAATAACGTGTCTTTATGACACGCAGAAGTTGTTACTTGAGGGAGGGGCACTCGCAATATTGACTTGTCTGTATGGCATGCATATGTAGTATTACTTGAGAGGAGCATTTGCAGTGATAAAATAACATGTCTTCATGACACACAGAAGATGTGTTGCTTAAGGGAGAAGCAATCGCAGTATTTGTCTGTATTGCACACATATGTAGTATTACTTGTGAGAGGAGCATTTGCAGTAATAAAATAACGTGTCTTTATTACACACCGATGTAGTATTACTTGAGGGAGGAGCAATCGCAATATTGACTTGTCTGTATTGCACACATATGCAGTATTACTTGTGAGAGGAGCATTTGCAGTAATAAAATAACGTGTCTTCTTGACACGCAGAAGTTGTTACTTGAGGGAGGAGCAATCGCAATATTGACTTGTCTGTATGGCATGCATATGTAGTATTACTTGAGAGGAGCATTTGCAGTGATAAAATGACTGTCTTCATGACACACACAAGATGTGTTACTTAAGGGAGGAGCAATCACAGTATTTACTTGTCTGTATTGCACACATATGTAGTATTACATGTGAGAGGGGCATTTGCAGTAATAAAATAACGTGTCTTTATGACACACAGAAGTTGTTACTTGTGGGAGGAGCAATCGCAACAATAACTTATCTTTATTATACACCGATTTTGTATTGCTTGTGAGTGGAGCAAACACCTTAATAAAATAACTCATCTTTAATACACACAGATGCACTATTTGTGGGAGAAGCAATTCCAGTAAAAAGATAACTCGCCTTTATTACAGAGTATTGTGTGTGGGAGGAGCAATCGCAATATTAACTTGTCTTTATTACTCACGGATGTAGTATAACTTGTGAGATGAGTAATTGTACAAATAAAATAACTTGTCGTCATTAGACACAGATGTAGTATTATTTGTTGGAGGAGCAAATGCAGTACTACAATAATTCACCTTTATTACACACAAATGTATCACTTAGGAGAGGAGCAATCACAATACTAACTTGTGTTTATTACACAAAGATGTAGTATTGCTTGTTGGAGGAGCGATCGCAATAATAACTCATCTGTTTTACACGCTGATGTTGTATTGCTTTGGTTGAAGAGCAATCACAATAATGAAATAACTTGCCTTTATTACACACAGACATAGTATTACTTGTGAGAGGAGCAATCACAGTAATATAACTTCCCTTTATTACACACAGATGGAGTACCACCTGTGAGAGGAGCTATCGCAATATTAACTAATATTTTCTAAACACAGATGTAATATTTATTGAAAGGAGCAATCACAATAATAACTTTTGGTTATTACACACACATGTAGTATTACTTGTTAGATGAGCAATTGCAGTAATAAAATAACTTGTTTGATACACACAAATGTAGTATTACTTGTGAGAGGAGCAATTGCAGTAATAAAATGTGTCTTTATTACACACAGATGAGTATCACCTGTGAGAGGAGTAATCGCAATAATCATTATTTTCCAATGATGTAATATTTTTTGTGAGGAGCAATTGCAACAAAAACTTGTGCTAATTACGCTCAGATGTAGTATTATGAGAGGAGCAATGACTGTAATATAATAACTTGCCTTTATTACACACAGATGGAGTACCACCTGTGAGAGGAGCTATCACAATATTAACTCATCTTTATTATACACAGATGCAACATTTCTTGAGAGGAGCAATCACAATAATAATGTTTGGTTATTACACAGAGATGTAGTATTACTTGTTAGATGAGCAATTGCAGTAATATTTTTTTTAATTACACACAGATGTAGCATTACTTGTGAGAGGAGCAATTGCAGTAATAAAAAAAATAACTTGTCTATTACACATAGATGTAGTAGTACTTATAAAAGGAGCAATTGCAGTAATAAAATAACTTGTTTGTTACACACATATGTTGTGTTACCTGTGTGAGGAGCAATTGCAGTTTAAAAAAAAAGGTGCCTTTATTATACACATTGGGCCCTAGTACCACCTGTGAAAGGGGCTATTGCAATATTAACTAATCTTTATTATCCACTGATGTAATCTTTCTTGAGAGGAGCAATCACAATAATACCTTTTGGTTATTACACAGAAATGTAGTATTACTTATTAGATGAGCAATTGCAGTAATAAAATAACAGTTGTTTATTACACACAGATGTAGTATTACTTGTAAGAAGAGCAATTGCATGAATAAAATAATGTGTCTTTATTACACACAGATGAGGATCACTTGTGAGAGGAGTAATCGCAATAATAATTAATCTTTGTTATACAACGATGTAGTATTTCTTGTGAGAGGAGCAATTGCAATGAAAACGAATGTTAATTACACACAGATGTAGTATTACTTGTGAGAGGAGCAAGCACAGTAACAAAATAACTTGCCTTTGTTACACACAATTGGAGTATTACCTCTGAGGAGCAATTGCAATAACTTATCTATTATACAAAGATGTAATATTTCTTGTGAGAGGATCATTTGCCATAATAAAATAACTTGTTTTTATTACACACAGATGAGTATTACCTGTGAGAGTAGCAATTGCAGTAATAAAATAACTTGCCTTGATTACACACAGATGCAGTATCACTTGTGAGAAGAGCAATCACAAGAATTACTTTTTTATTATACAAAAATGTAGTATTACTTGTAAAAGGAGCATTTGCAATAATAATTTGTGTTTATTACACACGTGTAGTATTACTTGTGGGAGGAGCAATTGTGTGAATGAAACGTCGTTATTGCGTACTTGATGTATTATTATACAGTACATGATTGTAGTAATATGTAGAGTACATGGATGTGGGATTAGGTAGCACATTAATATGGTTTTGTGTAGTACATAAATGTGGGATTATGTAGTACATGGTTGTAGTATTATGTAGAGTACGCTGATGTGGGATTAGGTAGAACATTAATATGGTTTTATTTAGTACATAAATGTGGGATTATGTAGTACATGAATGTAGTACTATGTAGACTACATGAGTTTGGTAATATGTAGTACAATAATGTAGTATTATGTAGAGTACATGAATGTGGGATGATGTCGTTCATAAATGTGGAATTGTGTAGAGTACATAAATGTGGTATTATGTAGTACATGAATGTGGTATTATGTAGTACATGAATGTGATATTATGTAGTACATGAATGTGATATTATGTAGTACATGAATGTGGTATTATGTAGTACATGAATGTGGAATTATGTAGTGCATGAATGTGGGATAATGTAGAGTACACAAATGTGGGATTATGTAGTACATGAATGTAGTGTTAAGTAGTATAATGTAGAGTACACAAATGTGTAATTATGTAGTACATGAATGTAGTATTGTGTAGAGTACATAAATGTGGGATTATGTAGTGCATCAATAGAGTATTACTTAGAGTACATAAAAGTGTCATGATGTAGTACATGTATGTGGGATTATGTAATACATGAATGTAGTATTATGTAGTACATGAATGTGGTATTACCGGTATGTAGTGCATAAGGCTGAAACGACGCGTTGACGTAGTCGACGTCATCGGTTACGTAAATACGTCGACGTCGTTTTTATGCTTCGACGCGTCGCATATTTACGTCACACTGCCGTCATGGCGGAGCGCAAAGCAGATGATGCGAGCGGTGCGAGCGAGGGAAAAAAAGCACGCCAAAAGTCGTCAAAAGTGTGGGAGTATTTCAATAAACAAATGTATATAATTCGGCATTATTTCGGCCAGTCGGCTTATAAAATCAGAGCCGATCAGTTTACGTTCGCGCGCAGGTATAACGCGGCGCGCTCCTGTCTCATCTGCTGGTGCGCGAGCCCGGTAATTAGACCGCTGTGTCAAATCAAGGAGTACAAAAGACGCCAGCGCAGAGTGGAAAAAGGTTTAGTTCATTACAGATAACCCAGAGTTGTGCCAAAAGTATGTAAGATTTAATATTTCTCTTCGTGGGTGTGGCGCACCTGTTGCGCTGGTGAGATGGGAGGGGGGGTTGTGTGCATGTAGCGTGCTTAGTCTGGAGGCTAAATACACACAGTGTGTTATGTAACTGTTGTTTAGTGTTGATATTCTTTGCTTAGTTTGATAAATGTTGGAGCAGTTTGCTTCATCAGGAGGGGGAAGTCGCTCAATTTAAAGTGTTGGATTTAACTGTGTTGGTGAGGGCGTAGAAAAAGGGGCATTTTTCTACCAGTAGACAGCGTTTAAGATTGAGTGTTTCACTGCTAAATTAATAATATATTTATATTGAATATGGATTTTAAATATGTATCTAAATAGGTGGTTAATTGGTTAGGTATTTATGTATTTGCATATTGGGTTTTCTGTTGCATTTATCTATTGTGTTTCTGGTGTTAAATGTATTTTATATGTATCTTGGTGCATTTATGTTGAGACAATTTATTTAAAATCTGTTTTAACTTAAAGGGAAAAGATGTGTCCATTTTCTTGCACTTGTTTAATGGTTAAGATTTTGATAGCTAATTAATAGTTGTAAATTATGGGATTGATAATTGATTGATTTTTTACAGCATGTTAATCTTGTGGTGTTTTGTCCTTAAAGGTTTTTCACCTACTAAAGAAGCTAAAGGCTACTAAAGGCTACTAAAGACAGCTAATGACAGCTAAAGAAACTAAAGTCTATTAACACTGCTAAAGACTGCTAAAAAGACTAAAGAAGAAAAAAGAAGCTGTTTCTTGGTTGGAAAAACTGTTGCAAACTAAAGGAAAATAAAAGGAAAAAGTAACTACTGTCTGGTCTTTTGAGTGAAATCCAGAAGCCACATTCAGCATTGGTACATCCCTTCAAGTGTGGGATAAGCACAGCGAAAAAAGCAAAACACTTGACAGTTGTTGTATGCACACTGTGTCGAGCGGAAATGGCCTATCATAGCAGCACAACGGCTATGAAGGAACATTTGAAAAGAAAACACCCGACAGCGTTCTTGCCATCACCATCAACTAGTCAATCGTCCGCGTGAGTATACATTGTCATCATTACACAAAATCATGAATGTGTCATTTGTATCTGTGTTGTAAATTCATAAACTAAAACACTGTTTCGCTCTGAGAGGCGCGTTTGGCATGCCTGTTCAGTGTTTACAAAGACGCGCTCCTCTTTAACGCTAACGTTAATTAGTTGTGCAAATACCTTTTACAACATTAACAGTTACATATACTATGTACAAACCAACAATTAACTTTCACTTTAATCATACTATCATTGTTGTGTTATTAAGCAAAATAAGCAATACTTTTACTTTTGTTGAAATGTTTACACTGTTACAGAATATTTCGTTTTGCACTTTTTTGTATTGGATGTTTATCTTTATTTTTGCACATTTTAAAGCAAAATAAGCAATACTTTTACTTTAGAAATGCTTATACTATTGCAGAATATTAAGATTTGCACTGGATGTTTACTTTTATATTTGCACATTAAAAAGCAAATAAGCTACTTTTAATTTTGTTAAATGTTAAAAGTTTTAAATGTTTACATTGTTACAGAATATTTTGTCATGTTGTTGTCAATGTTGACTGAGTGGCCATACTTTTTTTTTTGTATATAAAAGTCATGCCTTTTGAAAAAACTGGCCAACATTTATTTTTTCATCTTCATTTTAAATAAAAAAAATAATCGGTAAAAGGAAAAATAATCTATAGATTAATCGAAAAAATAATCTATAGATTAACCGATTAATCGAAAAAAAAATAATCTATAGATTAATCGATAGAAAAATAATCGTTAGCTGCAGCCTTAGTAGTGCATGAATAGTGTATTATGTAGAATGCACAAATGTGGAATTATGTAGTACATGAATGTAGTATACACAAATGTGGAATTATGTAGTGCATGGATAGAGTATTATGTAGAGTACATAAAAGTGGCATGATGTAGTACATGAATGTGGAATTATGTAGAGTACAGGACTGTGGAATTATGTAGTACATGAATGTGGTATTATGTAGTACATTAATGTGGTATTATGTAGTACATGAATGTGGAATTATGTAGTGCATTAATGTAGTGTACACAAATGTGGAATTATGTAGTACATAAATGTAGTATTATGTAGAGTACATAAATGTGGGATTATGTAGTGCATGAATAGTATTACGTAGAGTACATAAATGTCATGATGTAGTACATGAATGTGGAATTATGTAGAGTACAGGACTGTGGAATTATGTAGTACATGAATGTGGTATTATGTAGTACATTAATGTGGTATTATGTAGTACATGAATGTGGAATTATGTAGTGCATTAATGTAGTATACACAAATGTGGAATTATGTAGTACATAAATGTAGTATTATGTAGAGTACATAAATGTGGGATTATGTAGTGCATGAATAGTATTACGTAGAGTACATAAATGTCATGATGTAGTACATGAATGTGGGATTATGTAGTACATGAATGCGGGATTATTTAGTACACAAATTGAGTTTTATGTAGAGTACATGATTGTAGGATTATGTTATACACAAATGTGTAATTATGTAGTACATGAATGTAGTATTATGTAGAGTACGTAAATGTGGGATTATGTAGTACACAAATGTTGGATTATGTAGTACATGATTGTGGGATTATGTAGTACATGTATGTAGTATTTTGTAGAATACATGAATGTAGTATTTTGTAGAATCAATGTGGTATTATGCAGTACATGAATGTAGAGTACATGAATGCGGGATTATGTAGTGCATGAATAGTGTATTATGTAGAGTACACAAATGTGGAATTATGTAGTACATGAATGTAGTATTATGTAGAGTACATGAATGTGGGATTATGTAGTGCATGAATAGTGTATTATGTAGAGTACACAAATGTGGAATTATGTAGTACATGATTGTAGTATTATGTAGAGTACATAATTGTGGGATTATGTAGTGCATGGATAGAGTATTACGTAGAGTACATAAAAGTGGCATGATGTAGTACATGAATGTGGAATTATGTAGAGTACAGGACTGTAGAATTATGTAGTACATGAATGTGGTATGTAGTACATTAATGTGGTATTATGTAGTACATTAATGTGGTATTATGTAATAAATTAATGTGGTATTATGTAGTACATTAATGTGGTATTATGTAGTACATGAATGTGGAATTATGTAGTGCATGAATAGAGTATTATGTACGGTACACAAATGTGGAATAATGAGTACATGAATGCATTAAGTAGTATTATGTAGAGTACACAAATGTGGAATTATGTAGAACATGATTGTAGTATTATGTAGTGCATGAATAAAGTATTACTTAGCATGCATAAAAGTGGCATGATGTAGTACATGAATGTGGAATTATGTAGTACGTGAATGTGGGATTATGTTATACACAAATGTGTAATTATGTAGTACAGGAATGTAGTATTATGTAGAGTATGTAAATGTGGGATTATGTAGTACATGAATGTAGTATTTTGTAGAGTACATGAATGTGGTATTATGCAGTACATGAATGTAGTATAATGTAGAGTACATGAATGTGGGATTATGTATTACAAGACTGTAGTGTTTCGTAGTAAATGTAGTCGTAGTTTTAACTTGTCATACGTTTGGAGTATTTGATTTCTATGAAGAAAGGTGTTATCATAAAGAACTAGCGAGGAGCGATTGCATTACAGTCATTCCATGTCAGCATGCCGTGTCCTGGCCCACCTTCTACATGTCGTACACCATACAAATACACCCCAAACAAGTGGCATCTCTCCTCTATTCGCAGTTCAAGCCGCACGCTTCCTGTTACTTCTCCCACCTGTGTGAGGTGATGCAGTTCGACCTGATCCCCGAGCTGCGAGCCGTCCTGAGGCGCTTCTTCCTGCGCATCGGCTCCGTCTTCCACATCTCCGCCCCCGGAGACGGACACTAATAAAGACACTCGTTAGTGGTCTCCTTCTCCTTCCGGTCCCAGATACTTGACACAAACTTCACTTGCTCTCTTCTGGCCGCCTGTGCCTGTTGTTGTCGTCGTTGTCGTCATTCTCCTCTTTTCCTTTGCCTCTTGTCTTTTTTGTGTCATCATCATGCTCGCTTTTAACATCTCAATGTTTATTTTCCATCTCACCTCAGTGTTATTGCCTTGTGTGTGTGTGTGCGTGCGTGCGTGTGTGTGTGATGTGTCAGCACTCTGACAAGAGCAGCGTGTGATCCTCACTGCAGTGTTGACCAGTGTCTTGTTTACGAGACGGTGTTGCGTTCAAAGTCTGCTCGGACATTCGGGCGTCATGAGCAAAATATACGACGTTTATGTCTCGGCAGCAGCGCCTTGCCCTCCCAAAAATGCAAAAGTGACCCAGGATAACTCGCAAAGACGTCAAACTTGCCAGTATGTTAAGTCCATGCCTTTATTCTTTTTCTTCTTTTTTAAACAAAATAATGTATAATTATTTAAAAGTGCATTTAAATATTTGTTTTCTGAGAATCATTCCTTTGTTTGCAATGATGGGTGTCTTAATTTTCTTCCCTAAAAACTAGGGAATCTATAAATATATATACATATATATATATAAATGCAAAAAATGCAGACTGGAGTTTGCGGTGTAATATTCAGTGTAAAATATACCATAGACATGTTATGAAAACACCATATGGTTCTACGATGTTGTGATGTTCTCTTTGCGCATTTGATGAAGTCATCAATAAACTGGAATTCTGATCAATTTCCTGCTGTTTCTGTTCTTAGAAAAGTTTGTCAGGTGCCAAAAATTTAGTTTTATCAGAACAAAGTTGTAATATTACCAGAAAAAGTCCTATGAGAAAATAAGTCTTTTTGAGGAAAAAGTCCTCGGGCTAATTTGGTGATTAAACGTATTTTAAGAATGAAAATACTGATTAAATATTAGAGATGTCCGATAATTGCGTTAAAATGTAATATCGGAAATTATCGGTATCCATCCATCCATCCATCCATCTTCTTCCGCTTATCCGAGGTCAGGTCGCGGGGGCAGCAGCCTAAGCAGGGAAGCCCAGACTTCCCTCTCCCCAGCCACTTCGTCCAGCTCTTCCTGTGGGACCCCGAGGCGTTCCCAGGCCAGCCGGGAGACATAGTCTTCACAACGTGTCCTGGGTCTTCCCCGCAGCCTCCTACCGGTCGTACGTGCCCTAAACACCTCCCTAGGGCATACTTGCCAACCCTCCCGGATTTTCCGGGAGACTCCCGAAATTCAGCGCCTCTCCCGAAAACCTCCCGGGACAAATTTTCTCCCGAAAATCTCCCGAAATTCAGCCGGACTCAGGTCCATGAGGACCTGAGTCCGCTAACCCACAATATAACCAGTATACCTGCCCAATCACGTTATAACTGTAGAATGATGGAGGGCGAGTTCTTGGTTTCTTATGTGGGTTTATTGTTAGGCAGTTTCATTAACGTCCTCCCAGCGCGGCAACAACACACAACAACAGCAGTCACGTTTTTATATACCGTAAAGCAGTTCGTCTGCCGTAAACAGCAATGTTGTGACACTCTTAAACAGGACAATACTGCCATCTAGTGCATTTGATGAAAGCCCTTTTGTGCGTGCCACACATCAATGCATCATCAGAGTTCAGCATGGTTAGAAAAATAGTGACAGAGAATAGAACAAGGATGGACAATTCAACCCTTAACTCAACAATGAGTAGATGAGTGTTATGTGTGTGTATATGTGTAAATAAATGAACACTGAAATTCAAGTATTTATATATATATATATATATATATATATAATAAAATTAATATATATACACGTGTGTGTGTATATATATATATATATACATATAATAAAAAAAAAATATATACGTATATATATAAATATATATACGTATATATATATATATATATATATATATATATATATATATATATATATGGCTAGAATTCACTGAACGTCAAGTATTTGTTATATATATATATATATATATATATATATATATATATATATATGAAATACTTGACTTGGGGAATTCTAGCTGAAAATATACTCCTCCCCTTTTAGCCACGCCCCCTCCCACCCCAACCACGCCCACCCCCCTCCCCCCACCTCCCGAAATCGGAGGTCTCAAGGTTGGCAAGTATGCCCTAGGGAGGCGTTCGGGTGGCATCCTGACCAGATGCCCGAACCACCTTCCAGAGCCCTTGCTGTGTGTCGAAGTGAGTCCGACTATATCTAGCCGGAACTTCTCCACCTCGCGCACTAGCTCAGGCTCCTTCCCCCCCAGCGAGGTGACGTTCCACGTCCCAAGAGCTAGCTTCTGTAGCCGAGGATCGGACCGCCAAGTGCCCTGCCTTCGGCTGCCGCCCAGCTCACGTCTCACTTGACCTCTATGACCCCTGCTATGGGTGGTGAGCCCGTTGGAGGGGGGACCCACGTTGCCTCTTCGGGCTGTGCCCGGCCGGGCCCCATGGGGACAGGCCCGGCCACCAGGCCTGGCTCCAGAGGGGGGCCCCGGTGACCCGCGTCCGGGCGAGGGAAATCTGGGTCCTTTGTTTTTATTTTTCATGGAGGTCTTCGAGCTGCTCTTTGTCTGATCCCTCACCTAGGACCAGTTTGTCTTGGGAGAGCCTACCAGGGGACATAAAGCCCCCGGACAACATAGCTCCTAGGATCATTGGGACACGCAAACTCCTCTACCACGTTAAGGTGGCAGCTCAGAGAGGAGATTATCGGTATCGGTTATGTTGATTTAATAAAAAAAATAAAAACATAAAAAATAAACCGATACTGATAATACAATTTTAAAAAATATCGGTATCGGTTTTTTTATTATCAGTATCGGTTTATTTTTATTTATTTATTTTTTATTAAATCAACATAAAAAACACAAGATACACTTACAATTAGTGCACCAACCCAAAAAACCTCCCTCCCCCATTTACACTCATTCACACAAAAGGGTTGTTTCTTTCTGTTATTAATATTCTGCTTCTTACATTATATATCAATATATATCAATACAGTCTGCAAGGGATACAGTCCGTAAGCACACATGATTGGTCCACTAATAGTACTAACCTTTAACAGTTAATTTGACTCATTTTCATTAATTACTAGTTTCTATGTAACTGTTTTTATATTGTTTTACTTTCTTTTTTATTCAAGAAAATGTTTTTAATTTATTTATCTTATTTTATTTTTATTTTTAAAAAGGACCTTATCTTCACCATACCTGGTTGTCCAAATTAGGCATAATAATGTGTTAATTCCACGACTGTATATATCGGTATCGGTAATTAAAGACTTGGACAATATCGGATATCGGCAAAAAAGCCATTATCGGACATCCCTATTAAATATATTAAATGACCTGTAACACATTTGAACAAATACTTTTTTAATTTAAGTTTGAAAACGTATGATCAAGTTTAGTCTGTCTTAACTCCAAATGTCCACGTAGTGTCGCTGTGACTCAACTGGAGTGAATCCGGAAATTCCCAAGACTACAAAATAAAAGTGCTCTTTTCAAAATAAACCCTGACGCTTGCTTTTTTTTTGTCGTCGTCGTCCTCACCCGCGGCTATATTCTTGCTGGAGACATATTTAATAGTACTATACCGACTTGAACGTGCCATAAAGACTCTATAATGTGGTTATATTGTCATAAATGACATCCATTTAGTACAGTACGACCTTAAAAAAAAAAAAAACATTTGTCTTTGCTCTAACGTTCAAAGTACGTCATAGAGGATCACTTCAAAGTGATCAAACAAACTGCGCCAAAAAAAAGTCGATACACTTTCTAATAAGTACTGTGGTTGGACAGCAAAACTCATCTTTTTGGAGCGTTCAAGTCCAGTAAGTACTGCACATTCTATGTTTACTAAGTAAACAGTTAGGCCTCTTTTAAGGGGGCTGAAATTAAACCCCCCTAAAATATTCTTAAACCCTCGTAAATAATTTGGTGTGATATTTTTATTTTTTTATTTTTT
The DNA here is from genome assembly GCF_033978685.3 of Nerophis lumbriciformis. NCBI lineage: Eukaryota > Metazoa > Chordata > Actinopteri > Syngnathiformes > Syngnathidae > Nerophis > Nerophis lumbriciformis. The sequence continues at coordinate 67,255,494 of NC_084548.2, forward strand.
TTTATTTTTTTAACAAACAAAAGCAGAAATATTCTATATAAATATGCAGGAATATGAGTTAAAATAATACTAAAATCTGTCATTAATCATTATGATTATAAATCCTTTGAAGACCCTTTGTCAGCGCTTATTATCCAATCCGTTCCACCAGTAACGCCTGCATTACTATACTGTTGTAAATAATGTCAATAATTCAATGTATATAATCTGATGATTAACTTGTGTGATGACTGTATTATGATTATAGTACATATTTGTACCATGAATTCGTGGACCCCGACTTAAACAAGTTGAAAAACGTATTCGGGTGTTACCATTTAGTGGTCAATTGTACGGAATACGTACTGTACTGTGCAATCTACCGTATTTTTCAGAGTATAAGTCGCACAGGAGTATAAGTCGCACCTGCCGAAAATGCATAATAAAGAAGGAAAAAAACATATATAAATCGCACTGGAGCCCGGCCAAACTATGAAAAAAACTGCGACTTATAGTCCGAAAAATACGGTACTAATAAAAGTCTCTATCATTGAATCAAAATCCGCGTTCACGTTACAAAAAAATGTGTCCAGACTCGTATGTAAACGCTAACTGACCCGCCATTATGCGACTGGAGTGCCGCGTCACCATCTGATTGATCTGTAATATAAAACTTACAACCGTGTGTTTAATATTCCTTACAGAAAAATTACTTCCATACCGTGTGATAAGCAAATCACACTGCAGCTGTGTAGTATAATATTCAACCTGAATGATGTAGTTGAATAGCCTTAGTCTTATTTTAGATTAGTGTTTCGGATGCACTCTATGACTGTTTTTTATGTTCACCTTTATCGTTTTCACCATAAATGTCAGGTGATTGTGATAGTTTGTATCACCCATCGTTGTGGCCTGTGTGCCTTGAATTTGACGCTTGTGGTTTAAAAAACTCTTAAAGGACCATTACAGGTGGGTTTTTTTGGTTGCTTTGTTGGGTCTGCTCTTGTTTCTGGCCATGATCCCCCCCCACCCCCAGCAGACGATGGCGCGGAACACCGCAGAAGCGCCTATTCAGTGGCTATAGTGGTTAAGAGTGTCCGCCCTTATGGGCCTGCTGCAATACAAGCAGCCCATATTATTATTCCACATACTTCTACTTTTATTATTATAGTTCCGCACGTATTTCTTAAGATTAATACGAGACGGATCGGCCAACGAACCCCCACATATGTTATACCATTGGAAAGGTCTCACTCGCTCCTACGGCGGTACTTTTAAGTTGGCAACATTTCGTGTTACCATGGTGACGCTATTCACGAAAAAAAAGGGTACATTCAATGTGTACATACCCATTTAATGGAAAAAGACAAGATTACCTCCTCTTGTAGCTCAGCCATACTTTTACGTAGCTCGGCGCTTAACGTCTCATTTTGTCTACTTTCGACACAAGCTAACGTTAGCTTGCTTGCATGCTAACATAAGCATGGTTACTTTTTTAGCTAAATTTGCTTCCGTTTACCCCAGAGTCAAATAACGTAGTCCGTGACACTTGTTAACTGTTAGCATGCAAACTTTAGCATGCTAGCAAGCTAATATTAGCATGCTAACTTTTTTTTGTTGTTGCTGTTTTTTCACTTTTTTCTTTATTTCCGCAGCCATACACCCTACATCCGTGTTACTTGATGGGTGAGACATGCTAACTTAGCATGCCATCGTTAGCACACATGCTAAGTGTTACATTTTAATGTAATCATGCTAATGACCTGCTCAGTGGCCAAGTGGTTTAGAGTGTCCGCCCTGAGATCGGTAAGTTGTGAGTAGAGATGTTCAATAATATCGGCCTGCCGATAAATGCTTTAAAATGTAATATCGGAAATTATCGGTATCGGTTTTTATTTTTTTATTTATTTTTTTTAAATTAAATCAACATAAAAAACACAAGATACACTTACAATTACTTTCTTTTTTATTCAAGAAAATGTTTTTAATTTATTTTTCTTATTTTATTTTATTAATATTTTAAAAAAGGACCTTATCTTCACCATACCTGGTTGTCCAAATTAGGCATAATAATGTGTTAATTCCACGACTGTATATGTCGGTATCGGTTGATATCGGTATCGGTAATTAAAGAGTTGGACAATATCGATCAAGGGGATGGGTCAAATGCAGAGGACAAATTTCACCACACCTAGTGTGTGTGTGACAATCATTGGTACTTTAACTTTTACCTTTAACACGGTGTATATGTTGTTTTGTTGTATTTGTTTGTTGTTGTTTTACTTTTGTAGCTGTATTGCATCAGCTCTGCTCTTATAATGTCTTTCGTGTTCTTTGATGTTTCCCTCTTACACACATGCTTATGTGTGTTATGGCTATGAGGTCCCCCCCCCCCTTGGCCTCAGTCTGGGAACGGTTTAATGTAGGCATTATTTTCACAGACCGGCCTTCCACGTGTGGCATGTAGATATAGCAAATAAGTGCATGAAAAAACTCACCATAACATACAATTAGTGGGAGACGCTGGTCTTTTTCCCCTTTGCAAAAAAGCTCTCTAGAGACTTTTGTTTTTTGCTCATTTTTGCTAGTAGTAGGCTTTGTTTTGGCTTTAGTGCCTGGTGGGTTATAGGTGATACATCCCATTCCAGGACAAGAGCGTGGATGTGTAAGAAAGCTAGAAATACTTGACATTAGTTCCAATAGATTTCTGTGGATTACTATTTCCAGTCTAAAAGTTATGTATTCATATTTTGTGCAATGTTTCATGCGTAGATACACTGTTAGCTTACCTTTTGTTTATTTTTGGTTTAAGCATTAAGACACATTTTTACCTGCACACTGCCTCCCGCTGTTCCTGACATCTGCAAAGCAATTAGCTACCTGCTGCCACCTACTGATATGGAAGAGTATTACACGTTTACTCTGCCGAGCTCGAGACAACAACAACGCAATCATACTTGCCAACCCTCACAAATTTTCCGGAGACTCTCGAATTTCAGCGCCTCTCCCGGACAAATATTCTCCCGAAAATGTCTCGATTTTCAGCCGGAGCTGGAGGCCACGCCCCCTCCAGCTCCATGCGGACCTGAGTGAGGACAGCCTTTTTTCACGTCCGCTTTTCCACGATATAAACAGCGTGCCTGCCCAATCACGTTATTCCATACGAGGCGTCCGGCATATCGCCGATGAGCATCGTGCAGATGGAGAAGATCTTCTCGGCGTCCGTGTTGGCGCACACGTTGCCAAAGCCGACGCTGGTCAGGCTGCTGAGGGTGAAGTAGAGGGCGGCGATGTACGAGCTGCGCACCGACGGGCCGCCGACCGCGTTGTTGACGTAGGGCATCTCCTGGCGTTTGCCCAGCTCATGGAGCCATCCTTGGGGAAGAGACGGGAGGACAACAGGGTGACAAGAACTAGATCATCCAGACTAGAGATAAATTGTATTAATTTGTTTATCTTACCTAAAAATAAATATATTTATTAATAAAAAATATATATATATTTTGCTAAAAACATCAAAATTAATTATATTTTATTTGGATTTTTTCTGACTCCTTATTACATCCAGCCATAGAATTATACATTAAAATAAACATATTTTGAAATAATTAATTTTACATGATTATAATAATTCATTTAAAATGACCATATTTAATTATTAAAATAATTGCTTGTTTATCAACAACTTTAGCATTTAATTCATTACATTTTGAAGCTCTCAGAAGCCAAGTTATGTTATATTTAGGGATGTCCGATAATGGCTTTTTGCCGATATTCCAATATTGTCCAACTCTTTAATTACCGATACTGATATCAACCGATATATACAGTCGTGGAATTAACACATTATTATGCCTAATTTGGACAACCAGATATGGTGAAGATAAGGTCCTTTTTTTAAATATTAATAAAATAAAAAAAGATAAATAAATTAAAAACTTTTTCTTGAATAAAAAAGGAAGTAAAACAATATAAAAACAGTTACGTAGAAACTAGTAATTAATGAAAATGAGTCAAATTAACTGTTAAAGGTTAGTACTATTAGTGGACCAGCAGCACGCACAATCATGTGTGCTTACGGACTGTATCCCTTGCAGACTGTATTGATATATATTGATATATAATGTAGGAACCAGAATATTAATAACAGAAAGAAACAACCCTTTTGTGTGAATGAGTGTAAATGGGGGAAGGAGGTTTTTTGGGTTGGTGCACTAATTGTAAGTGTATCTTGTTTTTTTATGTTGATTTAATAAAAAAATTAAAAAAACGATACCGATAATTTCCGATTTTACATTTTAAAGCATCTATAGTTATTTTCCTTAAGATTTATTTATGCAAGTTTGAAGTATCAATTATCTAAACACAGTTTTGTTTGCATATTTTCAATTTTCAGGATGTAGATATATATATATATACAGAGCCGGCCCAAGGCATAAGCGTACTATGCGCTTGCTTAGGGCCCCGCGGCCACCAGGGGGCCCCCAAAAGCAATTAACAAAAAATTCTTATTTTTTATTTTGTGCATGTACGAGTCTGACTGATGATTTCTAAATGATCAAAGATATATTATTGTACAAAAACACAATTTTAGGTCAACAGAGTGCTGCTGCTGATCTAGGCTTAGTGATTCTTCCTGCCTCTCTTTAAATGTAAAGCTGCCTCTGCTGCACCTGTGACGTTTGCCGCCTGCTATGGCGTCACATTAGTGCCAAAAATCCGAGCGCATAAAAACTGTTATCGCGCGCTGATTCTCCACTTCGTGCGCGCGCGCGACACCCTTTTGCGCGCGCGTGGTGCCTTTTTGCGCGCGTGCCGTCTCGGTCTGTGCGCTGGCATGTTTCGTTTTGGCACTTTGGGGGTGGGTATGCTTAGCCGGCCCCTTCTTTCTGATTGGCCAGGCGAAAAATGCTCAGAGATAATCAGAAGTATAGCAGGGCGGGTCATCGTCAATATGTATCAAGCTTGTTATAGGCGCAAAGTTTTCACTTCTTCTTGAACATTTGTTTTCTAATTTATGGAATTTCTTTTGATTCAGCCATAAAATTAATGAAATAATCTTTGAATTTTGTTTTTAAAATGTTAAAAATAGCCTTTTAATAATGTATTCTGAAACAGTTTAAAATAATCAGAGAACTGACTAACACTGACCCTACACAACTATGTTGCACAATTAAGTCATTTTTTTTTATAGCGAAAGAGGTGATTTCAACAGGTGCAGCATCCTATGTCATATCTACATGTAATAAGATTTGTAACAAGGCAAACCGTTTGTAAATTGGTCGAAAATCGAGCAAGTTATGGTAATTTAATTGGTACATGTACTAATTAAATTACCATAACTTGCTATGATTGAGGCTAGCTGTCCGAGGTAAGATGGCTACAACGTTGCTACGCTGGAGAATGATTGGTCTTATGAAAAATGCTCAGAGCCAATCAGAAAGGAGGGGCCGTCTAAGCATACCTGCCCCCAAAGTGCCAAAAAGAAACATGACAGCGCGAGGAGAGATGCCAGGAGTACACAGAGAGCGCACAGACCGAGACGGCGCGCGCGCAGAAAGGCACCGCGCGCGCGCAAAAAGACACCACGCGCGCGCACGAAGTGGAGAATCAGCGCGCGATAACAGTTTTTATGCGCTCGGATTTTTGGCACTAATGTGACGCCATATCTTTCCTCTCAGATTCAGACAGGACTGAGCAGGTGATCAGAGGACCACTGTCTATTAAGGAGAACTTTTCATTCCCCAAACGGCATGATGGCCGAAGTTTTCATTATCATTATACCTACAGACAGCTAGTCAATGGGGAAAAAGTCAAGCGTAGCTGGCTGACTTATTCAAGAAGTAAAGATGCAGTCTATTGCTTTTGCTGCAAATTATTTTCCAAAAAGTCCTTAAAACTGGCAGCCGAGGGACAGCGGGATTGGGTCAACATAGGTGCACTGCTGAAACAGCATGAAAACAGTGAAGATCATTGTAGCAACATGGTGAAATGGAAGGAATTTGCCTTGCGTCTTTCAAAGGGGAAAACTATTGATGAATTTAACTTCAGTAGACTGCGCTCTCTTTGTACAAAGTAAACATTAAATATGAACAATTAACTAAAAATGTAAACTAGTAATTAAAGACTAATAAGTACAAGACTGATGAGACAAGATGACACTTTTACTGTAAATACAAAGCTTTATCACTTGGACTGTTCAACCCCAGGCCACTCTTGTAGCTGAATGTTTTCTACATTTTAAGATTAGGAACCATATGTGGCACTCTGGACATCATTCGTTCATTCATTGGTATTATTTATGTTCTTAACTGGGCCACCCCCATATCTTTATAAATGACATGTCATTTGTAAAGACATGCCAGGCTGACAATAGGATAATGTAAACAACACTGCCAGAGCCGCAATGAGTTTATAGTAGGTGTGTGAATGATCAACAATCAATATTATTGGCAGAAATAGAGGGCCCCAAAATCAAATTTTGCTTAGGGCCCCATGGAGGCTTGGGCCGGCACTGTATATATATATATATATATATATATATATATATATATATATATATATATATATATATATATATATATATATATATACATGAAGTACTTGACTTGGTGAATATAATATACTCCTCCCCTCTTAACCACGCCCCTAACCACGCCTCATGCCCCCAACCACGCCCCCGACCACGCCCCCACCTCCCACCTCTCGAAATCGGAGGTCTCAAGGTTGGCAAGTATGAACACAATCATTTGCAGAGTATAATTACTGATTTGCAAAAAATATTTTTAACCCAAATAGGTGATATGACATAATCTCCCACGGCATACCAGACTGTATCACTTGCCTTAAATGACCATTACAGATAAAAGTTGCAATACTCTATGAGGAAAGAACATACAAGTCATATATTGTTTTACAGTAATAAAGCCATGATAGAATATACAATAATTTATGAATTCATGAAGCTAATAAGGGTGTATAATACAAAAATCAGTAACAATGAAACTGCGTTATTTTAGGTAATGAAAACGCGGAAGTAGCCGCCAGGGGGCGGACGTGCTGCGCCTGTGCGAAGTCTCAGCGGGCGGAAGTAGCTGCGACCGACGAGCTAGCTGCTGCAAGTCGCTAGCTATTGATTCGTCTGCGGGAGCGATGACTGCATTTTTCCTTTCGGGTTTTGACCGTGACTCGACGGGACATGGTTCTATGGAGGCCGCCGTGCAAGTAAGAGCGTGTTGTCCAATCCGTTGTAAAGTAACGTTTGCCAGGCGCGTGTGATTAGAATCGGCGAGAAAAGGGGGCTCTTACGTAGCTACGTTTCCCCTCCCGATCTACCACCGAAGCCGATCATTTTTGCTATTATTGACACTTTTTTTTTGTTCAAATGAAAACGCTTTGTGTTTGGTGTAAATACAACGTGCCTAAGCCAGTGACACATTTACCGCCGTTTTCAATGAGCCTACCATTATATATGGTATTTGTTTAATAAACACCACTGTAATTACAAAAAATACATAAAAATGCTTACGTCTGCTTTAGACTTTGAACCTTGGGTATTTACATTTTAGGACGCAGCGATAAATGTCCCAGTTCGGTGTTATAATACAAGAGCTTGTGGTGCTTTCAGGATCCCAACTGAACCTGTTATCTATAATCGGAAACGGCACCGTTCATCGTGAAAAACAATATCCGGTCTATACCTTTAGTGATAGTTACATACATGTGACTTCCCATACGACGTACTCGGTTAAAGTAGAATGCACAAGTGTTTTACGATTAAATGTAAATACAAATAAATGTCAAAATTGATGCGAGTTTGGAGATTTCCCACAGGCTCTTGAAAGCATCTTGTTACGTAATAGATGAAGTGGGCGTGCCTATTGGAAAGAAGGTGGTTAAAATGTCTTGTCCTTCCATCCTGTCCATCCTGAGCACAAAGTGAACTTTAAAAAAAACAATTTAAATACCAAATAATTTCTCGGATTTAAAAAGAAGAAAAAAACTGACACGATTTTAGCAGCATAACAGGAGGGGACAGAGTCGTCTTGCTTTGTGTCATTTTTGAACGAAAGTACTGGTAAGACTCTTTTATTTGTAAACATTCGCAGAAGACAAGTCATTAAATGTCGGGAGCTGTTCAGAATGCTAATGTGTCGCTTGTCACGTCTCGTTGACGGGAGACGGCCACGCCGACGAGCTCGGGGAAAACAAGCTCGCTGGCTTACGGTGATATTTGTGATATTGATCATTTTTGGGGTGGAAATGTGGCGTCCAGGTGCCATATTGGGGCGGTACGGGTGATGTCCAGGTGCCATATTGGGGCGGTACGGGTGATGTCCAGGTGCCATATTGGGGCGGTACGGGTGATGTCCAGGTGCCATATTGGGGCGGTACGGGCGATGTCCAGTTGCCATGTTGGGACGGTACAAGCTCGCCATGTGATGTTTACGCGCAGCCAAGCAGCCACGTGCTGACCATGTGGCTCCTTGTAAACACTGCGTGGGGCTAATATTGTTATTGTTTGAACGAGCTGTTTATTTGCCACATCCAAACACGCATGACGCGTGTAATTAAATTGATTGCCTCGTTACACCATTGAGCAACACGTTTTTGTTTTTGACACCACCGCCACTCTATTGTGTAGCCATCACAGGGACAGTCCATTAGGTACACCTGTCTACTCTTGAGAAGTCCCAATTGCAGCGTTTCCACTGTGTGTGTGTGTGTGTGTGTGTGTGTGTGTGTTCTGGCGATGCTTACTTAATGGGGACATCGCTCTGTTTACACCAGGCCTGGGCAATTATTTTGACTGGGGGGCCAAATTTAGAGAAACAAATGTGTCTGGGGGCCGATGTATCTGATTTTTTTTGGAACACTAATACAAAACCTCACAATAATGTTTGAATGCTAAAAACGGAATGGAATTTTACATTTTTTTTTACTGAATGAGACACCCAGAATGTACAAACCCCGTTTCCATATGAGTTGGGAAATTGTGTTAGATGTAAATATAAACGGAATACAACGATTTGCAAATCCTTTTCAACCCATATTCAATTGAATGCACTACAAAGACAACATATTTGATGTTCAAACTCATAAATTTTGGCTGCAACACGTGCCAAAGTAGTTGGGAAAGGGTATGTTCACCACTATGTTACATCACCGTTTCTTTTAACAACACTCAATAAACGATTTGGAACTGAGGAAACTTAATTGTTGAAGCTTTGAAAGTGGAATTCTTTCCCATTCTTGTTTTATGTAGCGGTTCAGTCGTTCAACAGTCCGGGGTCTCCGCTGTTGTATTTTACGCTTCATAATGCGCCACACATTTTAGATTGGAGACAGGTCTGGACTGCAGGCGGGCCAGGAAATAAATGATAAATGGGTTATACTTGTATAGCACTTTTCTACCTTCAAGGTACTCAAAGCGCTTTGACAGTATTTCCACATTCACCCATTCACACACACATTCACACACTGATGGCGGGAGCTGCCATGCAAGGCGCTAACCAGCAGCCATCAGGAGCAAGGGGTGAAGTGTCTTGCCCAAGGACACAACGGACGTGACTAGGATGGTAGAAGGTGGGGATTGAACCCCAGTAACCAGCAACCCTCCAATTGCTGGCACGGCCACTCTACCAACTTCGCCACGCGTCCGAAAGTAACCGCACTCTTTTTTTTTTTTACGAAGCCACGCTGTTGTAACACGTGCTGAATGTGGCTTGGCATTGTCTTGCTGAAATAAGCAGGGGCGTCCATGAAAAAGATGGCGCTTAGATGGCAGCATATGTTGTTCCAAAACCTGTATGTACCTTTCAGCATTAATGGCGCCTTCACAGATGTGTAAGTTACCCATGCCTTGGGCACTAATACACCCCCATACCATCACAGATGCTGGCTTTGCAACTTTGCGCCTATAACAGTCTGGATGGTTCGCTTCCCCTTTGGTCCGGATGACACAATGTCGAATATTTCCAAAAACAATTTGAAATGTGGACTCGTCAGACCACAGAACACTTTTCCACTTTGTATCAGTTCATCTTAGATGATCTCGGGCCCAGAGAAGCCGGCGGCGTTTCTGGATGTTGTTGATAAATGGCTTTCGCTTTGCATAGTAGAGCTTTAACTTGCACTTACAGATGTAGCGACTAACTGTATTTAGTGACAGTGGTTTTCTGAAGTGTTCCTGAGCCCATGTGGTGATATCCTTTAGAGATTGATGTCGGTTTTTGATATAAGTGCCGTCTAAGGGATCGAAAGTCACGGTCATTCAATGTTGGTTTCCGGCCATGCCGCTTACGTGGAGTGATTTCTCCAGATTCTCTGAACCTTTTGATGATATTATGGACCGTTGATGTTGAAATCCCTAAATTTCTTGCAATTGTACTTTGAGAAATGTTGTTCTTAAACTGTTTGACTATTTGCTCATGCAGTTGTGGACAAAGGGGGGTGTACCTCGCCCCATCCTTTCTTGTGAAAGACTGAGCATTTTTTGGGAAGCTGTTTTTATACCCAATCATGGCACCCACCTGTTCCCAATTAGCCTGTGGGATGTTCCAAATAAGTGTTTGATGAGCATTCCTCAACTTTATCAGTATTTATTGCCACCTTTCCCAACTTCTTTGTCACGTGTTGCTGGCATCAAATTCTAAAGTTAATGATTATTTGCAAAAAAATAAATGTTTATCAGTTTGAACATCAAATATGTTGTCTTTGTAGCATATTCAACTGAATATGGGTTGAAAATGATTTGCAAATCATTGTATTCCGTTTATATTTACATCTAACACAATTTCCCAACTCATATGGAAACGGGGTTTGTACATGAAAATAAAGAATGTGGGATCTACAATATTAACTATGAACGATAAAACACTGAATATTGACAACATATGAACGTCACACCCCACACACCAATCGGACATATCTGATACATCAATAAGCTTTAGAACTTTGTTGTAAAAATCTCCTTCCGCACTTCAGGCTGGCCGCTCTTGAAAAACTATGTGGAAACGCTTCCCACCCACCCTGATAGGTGCCTCGTCTGAGCTGCTGTGATTTAGATTACCATAGTAACTCATTAGATTACGATAGTAACTCATTAGATTACCATAGTAACTAGTATATCATGCAAAAGCTCAGATTCCAACCATTGAAATACTTTGTATATTTGAAGACTTACGATCATTTGAAAACATCACTGCACATCATAATGGCAGCGACACTTTCCATCTTGAAGATCTAAAAAAAATTATTTGGGAATGTCCGGCTGGCCGGATTGAAAAACTTAATGGGCCGCATGTGGCCCCCGGGCCTTAATTTGCCCACCCAGGTCTGGTTTACACAGTCACCTTTAGGGGACCTCTGACGGTATGGGGACAAAAAAAACAGGTGTACTACTCTTTAGAAGTCCCAATTGCAGCGTTTGCTACCACGTGACCAAAAGGCGTTTCCAACTGTGTGTGTGTCTGCCTGCGTGAGTGTGTGTGTGTGTGTGTGTGTGTTCTGGCAATGCTTACTTAATGGGGACATCGCTCTGTACACAGTCACCTTTAGGGGACCTCTGACAGTATGGGCACCAAAAAAGAGGTCCCCTAAAGTGAAACCTTTTTAAATGATAGTCAGATCCATTCTGAAGATGCCTAAGTAATTTTTAAGCTTTGGCCCATAAAAGCATGTTTACTGGTTAGTTTGAGTGTGAGACATTTGCACAGCAGCCCCCTCATCGGGCTGTAGCTGGTACATTTAAGTGGTGAAACTTCCTATAAGAGGACAGCTGTAGTGCTATATTCTGAGGATCATGTCATATTTAATTTTTTTAAACTTTTTTTTTTTTTTAAATGGTCCTCAGTAGGTACGTACAAATTTGTGTGAATTATGCAAAATTATTTAAATTTGGTCCCCATGAACCAATCCAATCCACTTTATTTATATAGCAAATGTAAACAACAAAAATGTTTCCAAAGTGCTGCACAACAATATTAAAAACAACATTAAAGCTGCAAGCAGCGATGGACGGGACCGACTTTGAGGGCTCATAAAATCCAAACCGGAGCAGTAATTAAAACTCTTTCATCAACTTTTAATCAGAAGGGTTCAATCTCTCTCCTGGGCTAATTTGAAGCCGACACGACAAACGCGCTCAGAGGAGATAATGTTTGAAAAAAGGTGACTGTTTTTACACAACTTTTGTTTTGAAGGGGGAATTGCAAACTTCCTGTTGATTTTTGCTGGGGGTTGTCAGTGTATGAAATATAGGTTTAAATGAGACCTACATAAAGGTTTTTGTTTCATGTCTCTACAACATTCCTACTGGGAGTTACAGGCAGTTTTGTCTGTGTGTTCTTCCTAGGGGGCGCTAGAGCGCAATTTTGAGTTTTGGGGTTTGGTTTTTTGATTAAATCGCAATTTTCGCCAGTCCTGATGTTTGTGTCCAATTTGGTGAGTTTTGAAGCATGTTAAGGGGGTCAAATTACAGCTCAAAGAGGCGGCAGTATAATAATAAAACGCTAGAAATACAATACGGTCCTCTGTCCCAAATTAAAAACAATATTCAAATATTATCCTTAGCTCCACCAATGACTGAATAAAAACAAATAAATATAAAAACAATATAAAAATAAATGATTAAAAATGATTTTAAAGGGTAAAACCAATTAAAACAGTAAATAGAAATCAAAATTTATTAAAAAAAAAACACAGAGTACAACAGAGGACCACACAACTCACGTAGTGTTAAAAGCCAAAGAATAAAAGTGGGTCTTAAGACGAGACTTAAAACACTCCACTGTGGAAGCAGTTTTAACATGGAGGGGCAGAGTGTTCCAGAGCTTAGGGCCGACCACAGAGAAGGCCCTGTCTCCCCTGGATTTAAGTCTGGTCTTGGGCACCACGAGCTGGAGCTGGCTCTCGGACCTCAGAGCGCGCGCAGGAGTGTAAATTTGGATGAGGTCCGAGATATACTGAGGTGCCAGTCCATGTAAAGCTTTAAAAACAAACAGCAAGGTTTTAAAATCAATTCTAAAATGAACAGGGAGCCAGTGCAAACTCTGAAGAATTGGGGTTATATGCTGGCGTTTCCTGGCCCCTGTTAAAAGTCGTGCTGCCGCGTTCCGGACTAACTTCAACCGGGAGAGAGCTTTTTGGCTAATGCCAGCATAAAGTGCATTGCAGTAGTCCAGGCGACTTGAAATAAAAGCATGCACGACTTGTTCAGAAAGGTTACAAGATAAAAACGGTTTTATCTTCACTAAAAAACGAAGATGATAAAAACACGATTTTATGAACCATATTAACTCTTTTCCCCCAGGGTCCCCAGTAAGAATGATCAGCACATTACTTCATCAATCCAGAGATTTAAAGGCCTACTGAAATGCGATTTTCTTATTTAAACGGGGATAGCAGGTCCATTCTATGTGTCATACTTTATAATTTCGCGATTTTGCCATATTTTTGCTGAAAGGATTTAGTAGAGAACATCGACGATAAAGTTGGCAACTTTTGGTCGCTGATAAAAAAAAGCCTTGCCTGTACCGGAAGTAGCAGACGAGTAGCGTGACGTCACAGGTTGTGGAGCTCCTCACATCTGCACATTGTTTACAATCATGGCCACCAGCAGCGAGAGCGATTCGGATCAAGAAAGCGACGATTTCCCCATTAATTTGAGCGAGGATGAAAGATTCGTGGATGAGGAAAGTGAGAGTGAAGGACAAGAGGGCAGTGAGAGCGATTCAGATAGGGAAGATGCTGTGAGAGGCGGGTGGGAACCTGATATTCAGCTGGGAATGACTAAAACAGTAAATAAACACAAGACATATATATACTCTATTAGCCACAACACAACCAGGCTTATATTTAATATGCCACAAATTAATCCCGCATAACAAACACCTCCCCCCTCCCGTCCATATAACCCGCCGATACAACTCAAACACCTGCACAACACACTCAATCCCACAGCCCAAAGTACTGTTCACCTCCCCAAAGTTCATACAGCACATATATTTCCCCAAAGTCCCCAAAGTTACGTACGTGACACGTGATGGGCAAGCGATCAAATGTTTGGAAGCCGCAGCTGCATGCGTACTCACGGTACCGCGTCTGCGCATCCAACTCAAAGTCCTCCTGGTAAGAGTCTCTGTTGTCCCAGTTCTCCACAGGCCAATGGTAAAGCTTGACTGTCATCTTCCGGGAATGTAAACAATGAAACACAGGCCGTGTTTTGTGTTGCTGCAGTCGGCCGCAATACACCGCTTCCCACCTACATCTTTCTTCTTTGCTGTCTCCATTGTTCATTGAACAAATTGCAAAAGATTCACCAACACAGATGTCCAGAGTACTGTGGAATTTTGCGATGAAAACAGACGACTTAATGCTGTCCCAATATGTCCGTGACGTCACGCGCTGACGTCATCATACCGAGACGTTTTCAGCAGGATATTTCGCGCAAAATTTAAAATTGCACTTTAGTAAGCTAACCCGGCCGTATTGGCATGTGTTGCAATGTTAAGATTTCGTCATTGATATATAAACTATCAGACTGCGTGGTCGGTAGTAGTGGGTTTCAGTAGGCCTTTAAAGACGTGTATGCCTCAACAACCTGTAGAAAGGGTGGTGCCCACAAGTGATGATCAAAAACTTGGTCCCCATTCCACATGATAACCAGTATGTGTGTGTGTGTGTGTGTGTGGTGGTGCCTTTTGACAGCACACGTTTAACTTTTGACGGGATCGGGCCAAATGAAAAATCTGCAGGTCAGAGGTCATCTGTTGAGTAATGCTGACGGGTGGAGCTCATATAAAGTCACATTTACACCTTCACCACTCCTCTGCCTCACCTCTCCCTTTGTCTTGCCTCTTTCTCTCTCAAACAAACACACACACACACATCCGTTATTGCAGGAGCTTCTCATTAATTTAACAACCATCTGCTCCATATGTAGCTGCCCAATTAGAGGGATTGCACTCTGACCTACCTGTCTAGATCTAATGTGAGAGGTCCAGGTGTACACACACACACACACACACACACACACACCTACGTCTATTTAGCGTACTATTCTATACACTCTCCAGACTTTGACCCAATATTGTTGTCTCTCCACAGGATCTGAACTGGTTTGTCAGCCTTGTGTAGCTTTTTTGGTGGGTTCTTTTGCCCCCTCAAAGTGTCCTCTGGACCCGTGGTCCCCGGCCATGGTGCTCTGAAAAGAGGGAGGCAGCGTGCTCGTGTGAGTGTGTCTTCACTCAAAGGACCCCGGGAGCAGCAATTGAGAAGCAGTACCGTTTTTCCACGCTCCATTGCGCCATGTCTGACAACAGGGAACTGGTTGTGTTCTACATTAGCTATAAACTCTCGCAGAGGAACTACCCGCTCAGCCACATGGGACTCATAGAGGTGTCCAACAGGACTGACGGGGGGGAGGAAGGCTCGGGGGCCGGGGAGCAGCGGGTGCCGACGCACGCCAACAGGACTTTAAACGGGACCAGCCCGCCGCCGCCGCCGTCGTCGCCGCTGCGGCGTGAGGCGTCGAGCGCGACCGGCCTGGACGCGGTCAAGGAGGCCCTGCGGGACTCGGCCAACGAGTTTGAGCTGCGCTACGCCCACGCCTTCAGCGACCTGCACAACCAGCTGCACATCACGCCGGCCACGGCCTACCAGAGCTTCGAGCACGTCATGGACGAGGTGTTCCGGGACGACGTCAACTGGGGTCGCATCGTGGGTCTATTTGCGTTCGGCGGGGCGCTCTGCGTGGAGTGCATGGAGAAGGAGATGAGCCACCTGGTGGGCCGGATCATCGAGTGGATGACCGTCTACCTGGACCTCCACATTCAGCCCTGGATAGAGAGCCAAGGAGGATGGGTGAGTCTTTCCTGCACGTACGCACTCAGGCCAAGTAGAATGGAATACAATCAAATGGGCTTTGTTGTCATTGCCCTGTGTGACACAATTAAAGTGTGTGTGGGGTAAGGGGTTTGGGGCTCCTCCTCCGCAGTGCACTTGTAAAATACAAACCCCGTTTCCATATGAGTTGGGAAATTGTGTTAGATGTAAATATAAACGGAATACAATGATTTGCAAATCTTTTTTTTTTTTTTTTTTTGATTATACAGCTGGATGGAGTGTGGAATGAAGGAGTTAGATGTAAATATAAACGGAATACAATGCTTTGCAAATCCTTTTCAACCCATATTCAATTGAATGCACTACAAAGACAAGATATTTGATGTTCAAACTCATAAACTTTATTTATTTTTTTTGCAAATAATAATTAACTTGCCCGGAAAAGGGTGGAATGCCATCTTCGGGTTGGGGAGGAGACCCTGCCCCAAGTGGAGGAGTTCAAGTACCTCGGAGTCTTGTTCACGAGTGAGGGAAGAGTGGATGGTGATGGTGAGATCGACAGGCGGATCGGTGCGGCGTCTTCAGTAATGCGGACGCTGTATCGATCCGTTGTGGTGAAGAAGGAGCTGAGCCGGAAGGCAAAGCTCTCAATTTACCGGTCGATCTACGTTCCCATCCTCACCTATGGTCATGAGCTTTGGGTTATGACCGAAAGGACAAGATCACGGGTACAAGCGGCCGAAATGAGTTTCCTCCGCCGGGTGGCGGGGCTCTCCCTTAGAGATAGGGTGAGAAGCTCTGTCATCCGGGGGGAGCTCAAAGTAAAGCCGCTGCTCCTCCACATCGAGAGGAGCCAGATGAGGTGGTTCGGGCATCTGGTCAGGATGCCACCCGATTGCCTCCCTCGGGAGGTGTTTAGGGCACGTCCGACCGGTAGGAGGCCACGGGGAAGGCCCAGGACACGTTGGGAAGACTATGTCTCCCGGCTGGCCTGGGAACGCCTCGGGATCCCCCGGGAGGAGCTGGACGAAGTGGCTGGGGAGAGGGAAGTCTGGGCTTCCCTGCTTAGGCTGCTGCCCCCGCGACCCGACCTCGGATAAGCGGAAGAAGATGGATGGATGGATGGATGGATAATTAACTTAGAATTTCATGGCTGCAACACGTGCCAAAGTAGTTAGAAAAGGGCATGTTCACCACTGTTACACATCACCTTTTCTATTAACAACACTCAATAAACGATTGGGAACTGAGGAAACTAATTGTTGAAGCTTTGAAAGTGGAATTCTTTCCCATTCTTGGTTTATGTAGAGCTTCAGTCGTTAAGCAGTCCGGGGTCTCCGCTGTCGTATTTTACGCTTCATAATGCGCTGCACATTTTCGATGGGAGACAGGTCTGGACTGCAGGCGGGCCAGGAAAGTATGCGCACTCTTTTTTTACGAAGCCACGCTGTTGTAACACGTGCTGAATGTGGCTTGGCATTGTCTTGCTGAAATAAGTGGGGGCGTCCATGGAAAAAGACAACGCTTAGATGGCAGCATATGTTGTTCCAAAACCTGTATGTACCTTTCAGCATTAATGGTGCCTTCACAGATGTGTAAGTTACCCATGCCTTGGGCACTAATGCACCCCCATACCATCACAGATGCTGGCTTTTGAACTTTGCGTCGATAACAGTCTGGATGGTTCTCTTCCCCTCTGGTCCGGATGATTTGCAAATCCTTTTCAACCCATATTCAATTGAATGCACTACAAAGACAAGATATTTGATGTTCAAACTCATAAACTTTATTTTTTATTTTTGCAAATATTAATTAACTTAGAATTTCATGGCTGCAACACGTGCCAAAGTAGTTGGGAAAGGACATGTTCACCACTGTTACACATCACCTTTTCTATTAACAACACTCAATAAACGATTGGGAACTGAGGAAACTAATTGTTGAAGCTTTGAAAGTGGAATTCTTTCCCATTCTTGTTTTATGTAGAGCTTCAGTCGTTAAACAGTCCGGGGTCTCCGCTGTCGTATTTTACGCTTCATAATGCGCTGCACATTTTCGATGGGAGACAGGTCTGGACTGCAGGCGGGCCAGGAAAGTACCCGCACTCTTCTTTTTTTTTACGAAGCCACGCTGTTGTAACATGTGCTGAATGTGGCTTGGCATTGTCTTGCTGAAATAAAAAGACAACGCTTAGATGGCAGCATATGTTGTCCCAAAACCTGTATGTACCTTTCAGCATTAATGGTGCCTTCACAGATGTGTAAGTTACCCATGCCTTGGGCACTAATACACCCCCATACCATCACAGATGCTGGCTTTTGAACTTTGCGTCGATAACAGTCTGGATGGTTCGCTTCCCCTTGCAATATACCCTAACTCAAAATGCCGGACATTTGAGGCATTTAAGAAACACCGCCCGACAGCCCCGCTAAAGAGGACATGTCCGGTGAAAAGAGGACGTATGGTCAGGACCTAGCCCGCTCGCTGCTAGTCCTCTTTTGCTAGCATGCTAGCAGCTAACAGGCTAGGATAGACTGACCATACGTCCTCTTTTCACCGGACATGTCCTGTTTTGCGGAGCTGTCAGGGCGGAGTTTCTTAAATGCCTCAAATGTCCGGCATTTTGAGTATTGTTTACACAACGTGCAGTACGCTACTTAATGTGTCCGTGTGGAAACTCGTTCGGTACACTTCGGTACGGAAACAGTTCGATAAAAAATACAAGTACAGTTACACCCATATTATTTTGATTATTGTTTCTCAGCTGTTTGTATCGATGACTAAATTAATCGGCAACTATTTTTATAATCGATTTTAATCGATTTAATCGATTAGTTGTTGCAGCCCTAATCGCGATACAGCTTTCAGCCATATCGCCCAGCCCTAAGACAGATACCTGGTCATGGCAGTCGAAAATTGTCCAACTTTTTTGTCCATTAGTGTCAGGATTTGATCAATATTGAAAACCAATAGTTTGCTGCTGAGTCAGCTGATGCTGTGCACACAAGTACGCATGTACACAGTGATGGCAGCAGTTGGAATGTGAGCAGAAACTAACGCATATTTGTAGTGATTGAGTGTCCGTGTGGTTGTGACATTGTTTATTGTTTATTGAATGGATCCCCATTAGCTGACGCCAAGGCGACTGCTAGTCTTCCTGGGGTCCATATAGGAGCATACAAAATGAAAATACAAAGAATACATGCATTACCAGACATTATACAATGGAAAAATACAACATAAGATAAAAAGCTAGTTTAAAACCAGTATTAAAAATTCATGTCATGTGGGCAGCTGCAAAAGGTGTATCTTCAAAGCTGTCTTGAATGACCATTTACTTTGTGAGAGATTAATGTGAGATGGCAACCCATTCCAGAATGATGTATCTATACATGACTGTATGATTGAGGAGATTGGTCCTGGGAGCAGGAAGTGCCAAATAGCCATTGCTGACATTCCTAGTGTCATGAATATGTGTGTTAGTTGATTTTAAAAACTGTTAGTAAAAGTAATCTGCTGATTGATCTAACACAGGGGTTGGCAACCTTTACCAGTCAAAGAGCCATTTTGACCAGTTTCACAAATTAAAGAAAACAATGGGAGCCACAATCATCTTTTGAAATTTAAAATGAAATAACACTGCATTCAAAGTTTTTTTTTTGCGTTGTGCTATGTATAAACCAGGGGTCTCAGACACGCGGCCCACACCTTAATATGAAAATTGAATGTTACTGCGGCCCGCGGGTTTTATATAAATGGCGCTTGACAGCGTCATACTTGCCAACCTTCCCAATTTTTCCGGCTGACTACGAATATCAGGGCAAGTATTCTCTCGAACGTGCCGTGATGCTACAGCATTTAGCGCCCACTACAACCAGCGTGCCGGCCCGGTCATACGTTGTATGGGGCTTCTGCTTGCTCACGTCAGTGACCGCACAGCATACTTGGTCAACAACCACACAGGTTACACTGACGGTGGCGGTATAAAACAACTTTAACACTCTTACTAATAATGCGCCACACTGTGAACCCACACCAAACAAGAATGACAAACACATTTCGGGAGAACATCTGCACCGTAACACAACATAAACACAACAGAACAAATACCCAGAATCCCATGCAGCCCTAAACATTATACACCCCCGCTACCAAACCCCGCCCACCTCAACCGACGCACAGGGGGGGTGGAGGTTGATGTGTGAGGGAGCAGGGTTGGTGTGGGGACGGGGTTTGGTGGTAGCAGGGGTGTATAATGTAGCCCGGAAGAGTCAGTGCTGCATGGGATTCTGGGTATTTGTTCTGTTGTGTTTATATTGTGTTATGGTGCAGATGTTCTACCGAAATGTGTTTGTCATTCTTCTTTGGTTTTGGTTCACAGTGTGGCACATTATTAGTAAGAGTGTTAAAGTTGTTTTATATGGCCACCGTCAGTGTAACCTGTGTGGCTGTTGACCAAGTATGCTTGCTGTTACTTACGTATGCAAGCAGAAGATGCATATAATAAAAGGCTGGACTGGCATGTTGTTTATACAGATTGTAGTGGGCATTAAATGCTGTACCATCACGACACGCCCTTATTATTATTGTAAGGGTGCAAATCTGAGAATATTAATCCCGGGAGTTTTCTGTTAGAGGCACTGAAATCCGGAAGTCTCCCTGGAAAATCGGGGGGGGTCGGCAAGTATGCAGCTGAGCCACATCAGAGTGATCGAAGAGCCGCGGGTTGCCGACCCCTGATCTAACATGATAGTTCTAAAGAACATAAGGAGTCTACAATGCATCTTTTGTTCAACAGACAACCAGGACAGGCGTGAATGCATAAATGAAATATTAGTGCGCAAAGAACATTTAAGTACCAGTCTATCTGCTCTGTTCTGAATAAGTTGCAGTTTGTTTAGGTCAGACTTAGTAGTAGCGGACCATATTGTAGGACAGTAATGAAGATGACAGAAAACCAAGGACTGTATGACCCATTGTTGAGGATGTCAAGAAGGTGGAGCACTTCCTGACCATGGCTAAACCTCTTCCCATTTTCATTGAAATACCATCAATATGATCGGACCATGACAGTTGACTGTCTAATAGCACACCAAGCAGTTTTGCTTTTTTGACCTGCTCAATACTTATGTCTGACATTGAAATATGAAGCTGTGGGTCATCAACAAGCATATGCCTGGATCCAAAAAGAATGCTTTTTGTTTTGTCAATATTCACAACAAGTTTACTATCATTTACCCAGCGTGACACTCTCTCCAGGTCCCGATTTAAGTTATTTTGTAGGTCATTGAAGGTAGAGGCAGTACTGTACAGAGTTGTGTCATCTGCATACATAACCATATTGGTGTTTGTTGTAACACAGGGAAGATCATTAGTAAAAATAATCAAAAGTAAAGGACCTAAGCAGCTTCCTTGAGGCACTCCACAGTAATTGTACTTGCGTTCGGATAGGCTACCATTAAAACACACTTTCTGTGATCTTCCTGATACATAGCTCAACATCCAAGAAAGTGACATACTATTAAAACCATATTTTCTCAGTTTGGAGATGATTATGTTGTGATCGATGACATCGAATGCCGCACTAAAGTCAATCAGGACAGTACCAACCATCTTCTTGACATTCATTTGTGACAGCCAGTCATCAGTCAGCTGAGCTAGAGCAGTAGATGTTGAGTGACCTTGCCTATAAGCATGGCAGCATAGTCATTAACAAGGCACGATTTAAGGATTAGACAGGATGGAGTGCAGATTGTGTTGAAAGAAACGGTTTTGATGGTGTAGTCAGGCTATTGGTCAGCGCTCCATCGAGCTTTGCGGGTCGCTTTGTCGCGGTCCTTTAGTCAAGACCGCCTGCCAGTGTTTCGTCACAGGGTAGGATGATTCCAGCTTTTTCCACAGATAGTTCTTTGTTTCCACTGTGGCAGGATAGTTCTTTGTTTGTTTCCACTGTGGCCTTGTTCTTTTCCCACACTGTCCTTTTTTCTGCACCCGCCCTCTCCTCTACTGGGATGCGCTAACGAGGCCACCCCAGACCCCGTACAGTCTGACCCGTGCGTGCACGTGTCAGGACCGTTAAAGGGGAACATTATCACAATTTCAGAATTGTTAAAACCATTAAAAATCAGTTCCCAGTGGCTTATTATATTTTTCGAAGTTTTTTTCAAAATGTTACCCATCACGCAATATCCCTAAAAAAAAGCTTCAAAGTGCCTGATTTTAACCACCCGTCCATTTTCCTGTGACGTCACATAGTGAAGCCAACACAAACAAACATGGCGGAAAGAACTGCAAGCTTTAGCGACATTAGCTCGGATTCAGACTCGGATTTCAGCGGCTTAAGCGATTCAACAGATTACGCATGTATTGAAACGGATGGTTGTAGTGTGGAGGCAGGTAGCGAAAACGAAATTGAAGAAGAAACTGAAGCTATTGAGCCATATCGGTTCGAACCGTATGCAAGCGAAACCGACGAAAACGACACGACAGCCAGCGACACGAGAGAAGGCGAGGACGAATTCGGCGATTGCCTTCTAACCAACGATTGGTATGTGTTTGTTTGGCATTAAAGGAAACTAACAACTATGAACTAGGTTTACAGCATATGAAATACATTTGGCAACAACATGCACTTTGAGAGTGCAGACAGCCCAATTTTCATCAATTAATATATTCTGTAGACATACCCTCGTCCGCGCTCTTTTCCTGAAAGCTGATCTGTCCAGTTTTGGAGTTGATGTCAGCAGGCCAGGGAAGCTAGGGTCGATAGGGGGTTTAGCTCGCTCGTCTGCGGGAACAAACTGCCGCCATTGCTTGCCGTGCTACCGAGGTCCTTTGTCCCTGAATTGCTCACACACTCCGGCAGATTCAATGGGGGTCTGGCGGCAGATTTCTTTGACTTTATCGTTGGAGATGCATCTGCTTTGAGTGTCGCAGGATACCCACACATTCTTGCCATCTCTGTCGTAGCATAGCTTTCGTCGGTAAAGTGTGCGGAACAAACGTCCAATTTCTTGCCACATTCGCATCTTTGGGCCACTGGTGCAACTTAAATCCGTCCCTGTTCGTGTTGTTACACCCTCCGACAACACACCGACGAGGCATGATGTCTCCAAGGTACGGAAAACAGTCGAAAGAGCTGATTTAACTCGGTGTTTGAGAAAATGGCGGATTGCTTCTCGATGTGACGCCACGTTGTGACGTCATCGCTCCGAGAGCGAATATTAGAAAGGCGTTTAATTTGACAAAATTCACCCATTTAGAGTTCGGAAATCGGTTAAAAAAATATATGGTCTTTTTTCTGCAACATCAAGGTATATATTGACGCTTACATAGGTCTGGTGATAATGTTCACCTTTAAGGGTAACTCTTTCTTTGTGCCACCACTAGGGGTGTTACAGTACACAAAAATTTCGGTTCGGTACGTACCTCGGTTTAGAGGTCACTTTTCGGTACAGTAAGAAAACAACAAAATATGCATTTTTTGGTTATTCACCAAATTTGCAAAATCTTCCACCAAAAATATTTTTCTTAGTGGAATATTTGATGTGAAGTAATCAGAACCTTGGATAGGTCAATAATTCATAATAACATTGATTTTGATTCAATATTAAGTTTTGAGCAAGAAAAAAAAAAAAACAGCTTTGTTTTATTAGTCAACATTGCAACTTTTTCTAAATTACATTTAACTTTTAAGCTTTTTTATTTCACTTTTGTTATGTTGTGTTTATTTTAATAGTATTTTTAGAATGTGCCGTGGGTGTTTAAAACATTAGCTGTGGGCCGCAAATGGCCTCCGGGGCACACTTTTGACACCCCTGCTATAGATAATAAAAACTTAAATCTGATAAATCTATGGATAAAAAGCAGAGCCTGGCGACGCATGCGCGTTTATCATAACTCTCTCTCTCTCTCTCTGTCTCTGCCCCTCCCTTACGAATGCTGCTGCGCGCACACTTTGTTTTGTTTTTAACCCCTTCTTAACCCTGGACGTACATTAAAAATACACGCAACCATAACTCAAAATGCCGGACATTTGAGAGGACATGTCCGGTGAAAAGAGGACGTATGGTCAGTCTAATATATACATATATACTAGAACAGGATCATTTTGGCCACAATAACCGTGGTATTATACACCCCTAGTATGGATCAAGTATGAAGCAGGATCGGCATTGTGTATGTATCAGTAGCAGCAAATAGGGGCTGGCTATTGTTTACACCCACTCTGCTGTGCTGTGTAACACAGGGTCAAGAGATCACACCTATGGAAACCCACATCCCAATAGCAGCAGCACGTGTCTCGCCGAGAACAAAATCCCACGGGGAGCCAGACGGTGGCTTTGTTTGTTTATGCGGCCGAGACTATAACAGACATGGGGGGTGGGGTAGGAGCAAAATATAGGTATTTAGTGTGTGTCACATCTTTAATTTTAATAATAACAATCATTATTATGCTACATCGTCTGTGATACTCCAATGTCGTCCTTTGAAGAGTGGACAGTCAAGAGTAATGGTAATTATTAGGGATGTCCGATAATGGCTTTTTACCGATATCCGATATTCCAATATTGTCCAACTCTTAATTACCGATACCGATATCAACCGATATATACAGTCGTGGAATTAACACATTATTATGCCTAATTTGGACAACCAGGTATGGTGAAGATAAGGTCCTTTAAAAAATAATAATAATAATAATAAAATAAGATAAATAAATTTAAAACATTTTCTTGAATAAAAAAGAAAGTAAAACAATACAAAAACAGTTACCGGTACATAGAAACTAGTAATTAAATTATATTTTTATTTGTATTTTTTCTGACGCCTTATTACATCCAGCCATAGAATTATACATTAAAATAAACATATTTGAAATAATTAATTTGACATGATTATAATAATTCATTTAAAATGACCATATTTAATTATTAAAATAATTGCTTGTTTATCAAAAACTTTAGCATTTTATTCATTACATTTTGAAGCTCTCAGAAGCCAAGTTATGTTATATTTAGGGATGTCCAATAATGGCTTTTTGCCAATATCCGATATTCCGATATTGTCCAACTCTTTAATTACCGATACCGATATCAACCGATATATACAGTCGTGGAATTAACACATTATTATGCCTAATTTGGACACCCAGATATGGTGAAGATAAGGTCCTTTTTTTAAATATTAATACAATTAAAAAAGATAAATAAATTAAAAACATTTTCTTGAATAAAAAAGGAAGTAAAACAATATAAAAACAGTTACATAGAAACTAGTAATTAATGAAAATGAGTCAAATTAACTGTTAAAGGTTAGTACTATTAGTGGACCAGCAGCACGCACAATCATGTGTGCTTACGGACTGTATCCCTTGCAGACTGTATTGATATATATTGATATATAATGTAGGAACCAGAATATTAATAACAGAAAGAAACAACCCTTTTGTGTGAATGAGTGTGAATGGGGGAGGGAGTTTTTTTGGGTTGGTGCACTAATTGTAAGTGTATCTTGTGTTTTTTATGTTGATTTGATATAAAAAACAAAAACAAAAAAAACCCGATACCGATAATTTAAAAAAAAATGATACCGGTAATTTCCGATATTACATTTTAAAGCATTTATCGGACATCTCTAGTTATTATCACATAATCGTCTCCGTCGACAATACTAAACACTTTCCAGGATGTCGGTTCATTTCTGATTTGTTCATATTTTGAGATGGAAAATGATGAAAATAGAAATGATCTGTGCCAGGGTCAAAGTGTCCCCATCACATCACGTTGTTTATTCATAAAGTGTAAAGATATGTTGAGTACTGCTGATAAGTCTTGACTCGGGTTGTCTCGATACCAATATTTTGGTACCGGTACCAAAATGTATTTCGATACTTTTCTAAATAAAGGGGACCACAACAAATGGCATTATTGGCTTTATTTTAACCAACAAATCTTAGGGTACATTAAACATGTGTTTATTATTGCAATCAAATAACAATTTTGTCCTTAAATTTAAATAGTGAACATACTAGACAACTTGTCTTTTAGTAGTAAGTAAGCAAACAAAGGCTCCTAATTAGTCTGCTGACAAATGCAGTAACACATTGTCATTCCCCATTCTATTATTTTGTCAACATTATAAAGGACAAGCTGTAAAAAAAATATTATTAATCTACTTGTTTATTTACTGTTAATATGTGCTTATTTTCTGTTTTAACATGCTGTTAAAATGTAATACCGTATTTTCCGCACTATAAGGCGCACCGGATTATTAGCCGCACCTTCTATGAATTACATATTTCATAATTTTGTCCACCAATAAGCCGCCCCGGACTATAAGCCGCGCCTACGCTGCGCTAAAGTGAATGTCAAAAAAACGCTGCGCTAAAGTGAATGTCAAAAAAACAGTCAGATAGTTCAGTCAAACTTTAATAATATATTGAAAACCAGCGTTCTAACAACTCTGTCCCAAAATGTACGCAAATGTGCAATCACAAATTCAAAATGGTGTAGAGCAATAGTAACATAATGTTGCTCGAACGTTAATGTCACAACACACAAAATAAACATAGCGCTCACCTTCTGAAGTTATTCTTCATTCGTAAATCCTTCGAATTCTTCGTCTTCGGTGTCCGAATTGAAAAGTTGCGCAAGCGTGGTATCCAAAATGGCCGGTTCCGTCTCGTCGAAGTCATCGGGAGTCAGTGTCGCTGTTGTTCTGTGAATCCTGCCTTCCGGAAAGCTCGGACCACAGTTGTGACCGAAATATCTGCCCAGGCATTTACGATCCACTGGCAAATGTTGGCGTATGTCGTCCAGCGCTGTCTGCCCGTCTTAGTGAAGGTGTGTTCGCCTTCGGAGCTGTGTGAAAAAAGCCACCCGGCCTCTTCGCGTAAACTTCCCTTAACCACTCGCTCATCTTTTCTTCATCCATCCATCCCTTCGAGTTAGCTTTTATGATGACGCCGGCTGGAAAGGTCTCTTTTGGCAAGGTCTTCCTTTTGAATATCACCATGGGTGGAAGTTAGCATGGCAAGCTAGAACCACAGTGAAGGATGACTTCTCATTCCCTGTGGTGCGAATATTCACCGTACGTGCTCCCGTTCCACAGTGCGGTTCACAGGAATATCAGTTGCTGTGAAATACGGTAGTAATCCGTGTGCGGATGGAGAGATTGCGTCTTTTTATGAACCGGATCCTTTTCGTTTAGTAGGAGCCATTTTGTGGTCTTTACAGATGTAAACAGGAAATGAAACGTACGGTGATATCCGCGCGTTTTTTCTTCTTCTTCCGGGGGCGGGCGGTAGCTTACAGTAGAAGAAGAAGCGCTTCCTGTTCTATGGGGGCGGGTGCTTACCTTGGCGGTTGCTTGCGTAGAAGAAGAAGCGCTTCCTGTTCTACCGGGAAAAAAGATGGCGGCTGTTTACCGAAGTTGCGAGATCGAAACTTTATGAAAATGAATCGTAATAAAGCGCACCGGGTTATAAGGCGCACTGTTAGCTTTTGAGAAAATTTGTGGTTTTTAGGTGCGCCTTATAGTGCGGAAAATACGGTAATCACTTATTCTTCTGTTTGGATACTTTACATTAGTTTTGGATGATACCACACAGTTAGGTATTGATCCGATACCAAGTAGTTACAGGATCATACATTGGTCATAATTTAAGTTCTCATGTGTCCAGGGACGTATTTCCTGAGTTTATGAATATAATAGGAATTTAAAAAAAGAAACAAGATTTTGTGACGATAAAAATATAGCTGTAATCATCGTAGTATCGACTAGATACGCTCTAGTACTTGGTATCATTACGGTGTAGATCCACCCATGGCATTACGGTGTAGATCCACCCATGGCATTACATTGTGACGCCAATGTGCTATTGTATCCTCCTACGGTGTGTAGTGAAGCATGTTTAGCTATTCCTTGTCCTGCAGGGATGATACTTGTAAGAAACAAAAAAAATGTGTCGCCATGGAGGCGAGGATTAGTGATTTAGAAGTAGCTAAAACACTGCCGATTGCGGATGGACATTAGCCGCTAACTAGCTAGCCATGTCTTAAAGCACCTCTTCACGTGGACATTTGTGTTATAACTTCCTTTATCTTTAGTTTTTAAGCCAAAATGCATCCATTCTCCCTTTTCTGTCTACACACTGTGTCTGCTTGTAAGTACTCCGTGATTGTGCGCCGCCGAACATGCCTGTCTTCTCGTAAAGCCAACAATTTCACGACATGACGACGACTTTGCCGTCATGCCTGTAAAAAAAAAATATATATACAGGTAAAAGCCAGTAAATTAGAATATTTTGAAAAACTTGATTTATTTCAGTAATTGCATTCAAAAGGTGTAACTTGTACATTATATTTATTCATTGCACACAGACTGATGCATTCAAATGTTTATTTCATTTAATTTTGATGATTTGAAGTGGCAACAAATGAAAATCCAAAATTCCGTGTGTCACAAAATTAGAATATTACTTAAGGCTAATACAAAAAAGGGATTTTTAGAAATGTTGGCCAACTGAAAAGTATGAAAATGAAAAATATGAGCATGTACAATACTCAATACTTGGTTGGAGCTCCTTTTGCCTCAATTACTGCGTTAATGCGGCGTGGCATGGAGTCGATGAGTTTCTGGCACTGCTCAGGTGTTATGAGAGCCCAGGTTGCTCTGATAGTGGCCTTCAACTCTTCTGCGTTTTTGGGTCTGGCATTCTGCATCTTCCTTTTCACAATACCCCACAGATTTTCTATGGGGCTAAGGTCAGGGGAGTTGGCGGGCCAATTTAGAACAGAAATACCATGGTCCGTAAACCAGGCACGGGTAGATTTTGCGCTGTGTGCAGGCGCCAAGTCCTGTTGGAACTTGAAATCTCCATCTCCATAGAGCAGGTCAGCAGCAGGAAGCATGAAGTGCTCTAAAACTTGCTGGTAGACGGCTGCGTTGACCCTGGATCTCAGGAAACAGAGTGGACCGACACCAGCAGATGACATGGCACCCCAAACCATCACTGATGGTGGAAACTTTACACTAGACTTCAGGCAACGTGGATCCTGTGCCTCTCCTGTCTTCCTCCAGACTCTGGGACCTCGATTTCCAAAGGAAATGCAAAATGTGCATGGTTGGGTGATGGTTCTATTCTCTGTCACTATTTTTCGAACCATGCTGAACACCCTCTCTGATGATGCATTGATGTGTGGCACGCACAAAAGTGCTTTCATCAAATGCACTAGATGGCAGTATTGTCCTGTTTAAGAGTGTCACAACATTGCTGTTTACGGCAGACGAACTGCTTTACGGCATACAAAAAAGTGACTGCTGTTGTTGTGTGTTGTTGCCACGCTGGGAGGACGTTAATGAAACTGCCTAACAATAAACCCACATAAGAAACCAAGAACTCGACCTCCATCATTCTATAGTTATAACGAGATTTTTATATTGTGGAGGACCTGAGTCCGCCTGAACTTCGGGAGATTTTCGGGAGAAAATTTGTCCCGGGAGGTTTTCGGGAGAGGCGCTGAATTTCGGGAGTCTCCCGGAAAATCCGGTAGGGTTGGCAAGTATGATAAATAGTAATTTTAACGTATTTAGAAGAACCTTTTTGGGTGAAAAATTATCCTCTTAAAATGTAAAAAGTGAAATAACTGTTCACCATCATCAAAGTCCTGCTAATTCTTGACTGGATCACAATTTGTAATCAATTTGTATCAATAAAAGTGCCAAACAAAAGCTGAATTAGTGGTGTGTCTCTGCTAGGGGTGTGACTGTGACGCGATGTCACGCGGGATTAAAATGTGACAATAGATCTTTTTTTATTTTCTATTTTTTTTTTAATAGTCAGGAACTTTTCTTTCTGGCCCTGAGCGAGGGATTGAAATTGACCAATACGTGCTTTCCGCATGACAAACCGACCGGGAGAGAGTATATGTCCAAGCAGGCTAAAAATGTCAATCATGGACGCCAAGACCCGGCCGGCACGGAAAAGTACTCCGGGAACATTTGATTGCTTCCCCCAGAGCAGTCCGGAGATACAAGACTATGATCAAATCAATGATACACTTGACAGAACACTTGAATACACTGCGGAGCTCTTCAAAAAAGAAACATAATTATATTTACTAACTTTTATCATTTTAAATGTCAGTTTTTATTCCTAGAAACATAATCAATAATTAAATGCCAATCAAACAGGCCGTTACGATAATGCAACTATTGGGCAGATCGAAACCGAAAGTTAACTTGGCATATGCGTTGGGCACACACACCTGTCCACTCTCCTTTCATCTCATTGCTGGTACCTCTTCTTCCGGAACCTACAAACCTCGTTTCCATATGAGTTGGGAAATTGTGTTCGATGTAAATATAAACGGAATACAATGATTTGCAAATCCTTTTCAACCCATATTCAATTGAATGCACTACAAAGACAACATATTTGATGTTTGAACTCATAAACTGTATTTTTTTTTTTTTGCAAATAATAATTAACTTAGAATTTCATGGCTGCAACACGTGCCAAAGTAGTTGGGAAAGGGCATGTTCACCACTGTGTTACATGGCCTTTCCTTTTAACAACACTCAGTAAACATTTGGGAACTGAGGAGACACATTTTTTAAAAGCTTCTCAGGTGGAATTCTTTCCCATTCTTGCTTGATGTACAGCTTAAGTTGTTCAACAGTTCGGGGGTCTCCGTTGTGGTATTTTAGGCTTCATAATGCGCCACACATTTTCAATGGGAGACAGGTCTGGACTACAGGCAGGCCAGTCTAGTACCCGCACTCTTTTACTTCGAAGCCACGTTGATGTAACACGTGGCTTGGCATTGTCTTGCTGAAATAAGCAGGGGCGTCCATGGCAACGTTGCTTGGATGGCAACATATGTTGCTCCAAAACCTGTATGTACCTTTCAGCATTAATGGCGCTTTCACATATGTGTAAGTTACCCATGTCTTGGGCACTAATACACCCCCATACCATCACACATGCTGGCTTTGCGCCTATAACAATCCGGATGGTTCTTTTCCTCTTTGGTCCGGAGGACACGACGTCCACAGTTTCCAAAAACAATTTGAAATGTGGACTCGTCAGACCACAGAACACTTTTCAGCTTTGTATCAGTCCATCTTAGATGAGCTCAGGCCCAGCGAAGCCGACGGCGTTTCTGGGTGTTGTTGATAAACGGTTTTCGCCTTGCATAGGAGAGTTTTAACTTTCACTTACAGATGTAGCGACCAACTGTAGTTACTGACAGTGGGTTTCTGAAGTGTTCCTGAGCCCATGTGGTGATATCCTTTACACACTGATGTCGCTTGTTGATGCAGTACAGCCTGAGGGATCTTAGCTGCTTACGTGCAGTGATTTCTCCAGATTCTCTGAACCCTTTGATGATATTACGGACCGTAGATGGGGAAATCTCTAAATTCCTTGCAATAGCTGGTTGAGAAAGGTTTTTCTTAAACTGTTCAACAATTTGCTCACGCATTTGTTGACAAAGTGGTGACCCTCGCCCCATCCTTGTTTGTGAATGACTGAGCATTTCATGGAATCTACTTTTATACCCAATCATGGCACCCACCTGTTCCCAATTTGCCTGTTCACCTGTGGGATGTTCCAAATAAGTGTTTGATGAGCATTCCTCAACTTTATCAGTATTTATTGCCACCTTTCCCAACTTCTTTGTCACGTGTTGCTGGCATCAAATTCTAAAGTTAATGATTATTAGCAAAAAAAAAAAATGTTTTATCAGTTTGAACATCAAATATGTTGTCTTTGTAGCATATTCAACTGAATATTGGTTGAAAATGATTTGCAAATCATTGTATTCCGTTTATATTTACATCTAACACAATTTCCCAACTCATATGGAAACGGGGTTTGTAAATGAGACACAACGTGTGTGCATTTGCAAAGTTAGACCACACATTCATTGTGTTTGTCTTCTTCGAGCAAAACCAAGGCTAGTAACTTTGAAGGCGTTCCATTTTGCTAAAGGAGGGAAAATATTACCCTGACAAAACGTGAACACCTGACTGAAACTTCACTTGTATTTATATTTGTAACTGAGAATCTTGAAAGATCAGGCAGGTACTTTTGTTTAAATGTTCAACTCCAACACGGAGCAGAAAAAAACAATATAACAAACAATATAACATTCTGTCTGAACTATATAAGACTCCCAGAAAAATATCTCACGTATTTCCTGTTGTCATTTTGCACTTAAAGAAACAATACCTTAGGAATGTTGCAATACAAGAACACTCGCAATTTGTTTATTTAAAAATTTCCCTTTTAAGACTTTGGAGGAAGTTTCAGCTGCCCTGAGTTTAAATTTTTTTTTTTTTAATGATGATGGACAAAACTAAGTACATTTGTATTTTGTAACAGATAATGGTTATAATTGGCACACCCTTCGTCTTTGCCCTAGCTCATGGGTCAGCAACCCAAAATGATGAGCCATATTAGACCAAAAATACCCAAAAAAATCTGTCTGGAGCTGCAAAAATGAAAAGCCTGTATAAGTGTTATAATGAAGGCAACACTTAAGTGTCTATATTAGCCTATATTAGCCTACTATCAAAATTACTTTCTTATAGGTGTTATAATGAAGGCAACACACGATGTGTCTATATTAGCTATATTAGCCTACTATCAAAATTACTTTAAAAGTCTTATAGGTGTTATAATGAAAGCAACACACGATGTGTCTTTATTAGCCTACTATCAAAATTACTTTAAAAGTCTTATATAAGTGTTCTAATGAAGGCAACACTTGATGTAAGTGTCTATATTAGCCTACTATCAAAATGACTTTAAAAGTCTTACAGGTGTTATAATGAAGGAATCACACGATGTGTCTATATTAGCCTACTACTAAAATGACTTCAAAAGTCTTATAGGTGTTATAATGAAGGCAACACACGGTGTGTCTATATTAGCTATATTAGCCTACTATCAAAATGACTTTAAAAGTCTTATATAAGTGTTATAATGAAGACAACACGTGATGTAAGTGTCTATATTAGCTATATTAGCCTACTATCAAAATGACTTTAAAAGTCTTATATAAGTGGCCTAGTGGTTAGAGTGTTACGCAAAATAAAGGCTAATATTATCAAGCCAGTAGAGATGCGCGGTTTGCGGGCACAACCGCGGAGTCCGCGGATTATCCGCGGATCGGGCGGATGAAATTTTAAAAAATTAGATTTTATCCACGGGTCGGGTCGGGTCGGGTCTGGCGGTTGAAATAAAAACAAATTAGATTTTAAATAGATTCAGGCGGGTGGCAGTTAAACCAATTCGGAAATATATATACATAGTTAAATGTTGTTACCCACATACGAAAAACGAGCAGGCACCTGCTGCATATGCCACAACAGAAGAAAAAAAAAAAAAAGAGATGGACACTTTTACGGAGCGGAGAAGGGACGCCTCGCCGGGGTCCGGGACCGAGGCCCCTTCCCCCGAGAGGGCCCCACCGGGAGCCGTAGCTGAGGCGATCCGCGAGAAGGGCCCGACGCACGTCCAGGGTCACCACCGCGCCCACCGCACCGACACCCCGCCTCGTCCGCCTTCGCCGCGGCCGGCGTCACGCGCAGCAGGTAAGCAGCTTACCTGCCCGCCACCCCCGTGGCCGGGGGCTCGTAACAGGGGTCACTCCGCGCGCTCCGCCCGCGCAGCTTACCTGCCCGCCACCCCTGTTGCCGGGGGCGCGTAACAGGGGTCACTCCGCGCGCAGTGCGCTCACGAAAAGGGTGGGGCTCACCCTGGTTGATATAGACAGCAGCTAGGACGGTGGCCATGGAAGTCGGAACCCGCTAAGGAGTGTGTAACAACCCACCTGCCGAATCAACTAGCCCTGAAAATGGATGGCGCTGGAGCGTCGGGCCCATATACCCGGCCGTCGCCGGCAGCGAGACGCGCTTGGAGGTGCGCTCAGCGCGGCTCCCATATGATTGCGCACTGGTGTGCGTCTGGGTCGTGACAGCGTGGCACGCGAATATCTCTGTGCTGCATTGGATCAGTCTCCTTTCTTTAACAGGCAAAACTTTATAACCTCACTAATGCCTTGCATCGTCTATATTAGATATATAACAACGGGCGGGTGCGGGCGGATGCGGTTCTGATCAAATGTTAGATCGGGTGGATTGCGGATGGTTGACGACTTTCTGATGCGGTTGCGGATGAAATAATTGCCTATCCGCGCATCTCTACAAGCCAGTGTCCTACACGTCGACTAAATAGTGAATGGTCGGTATTAGGGCTGGGCGATATGGCCTTTTATTAATATCTCAATTTTTAGGCCATGTCACGATACACTATACATATCTCGATATTTTGCCTTAGCCTTGAATGAACACTTGATGCATATAATCACAGCAGTATGATGATTCTATGTTTCTACCAGTGACGTGCGGTGAGGTTGATGGCTGGTGAGGCACTGACTTCCTCACAGTCAGATTTACAAACATATGAACCCTAAAGAGTATCTTATTCACCATTTGATTGGCAGCAGTTAACGGGTTATGTTTAAAAGCTCATACCAGCATTCTTCCCTGCTTGGTACTCAGCATCAAGGGTTGGAATTGGGGGTTAAATCACCACAAATGATTCCCGGGCGCGGCGCCGCTGCTCCCCACTGCTCCCCTCACCTCCCAGGGGGTGATCAAGGGATGGGTCAAATGCAGAGGACACATTTCACCACACCTAGTGTGTGACAATCATTGGTACTTTAACTTAACTTTAACTTTACACATACAAACTGTAGCACACAAAAAAGCACATTTAATAAAAAAACGTTATTATGGTCTTACTTTTACTTATAAATGAAGTCCATGCACCGCTCCTTCTGAACAAAAGCATTGATAACTTGTTTATAGAAGTCTTCCTTATCTTTCTTCAGTTTTAAAAGTCTCTCTTTCTCGATGGAGATCTTCTTTAATTATTACCTCCTGCTTCGATTGAAAGTCCATTTTAGAAAACTGTTTTATTTTAGATTTGTAATCCTCCATGTTGAAAGTCCAGGCGAGAGGAAAAAATAAACGATCGCTGCTAACTGTTGCTGCTTGTTGTCACTTCTTCTGCAGCCGAGTTGTCGCATGAATGATCTCTGGGATCACTAGCGCCCTCTACCACCATGAGGCGGGATTACGTGAGCCTCAGCCAGTGCGTCTTCGCAGCCGTTTTATGATTGCTCAGCACAAGAAATACGTTACACACATACAGTTGTTGACAAAATACACTGTACATTATATACCTCAGCTAACTGAACTATGGAAATGTATAATATAATTCATATAGCAATACGGTCTCACTGCACAGCAGGCCAGCAGTTAGCCGAGTCATTGCGCAATGTTGAGGCTCAGCTGGCTCATCGCAAGTCTCTTCTCAGTATTTGAACAGCAAATGAAAAAATTCAGCGATTTTTAATAAAAATAATCCAAAACTGGTGAAGTTAAATGGAAAATAACTTTATAGTATAATCACTGGATACATATAACAATTTAATTACTTTTTTTTTCTTTTTACATTTGTTTTCTTTCCATGATGGCACGTGAGGCCCTGCCTCCCCTGACTGCACGTCACTGGTTTCTACATTAAAACATTCTTCTGCATACTGCATTAATATATGCTCATTTTAAACTTTCATGCAGAGAGGGAACTCACAACTAAGTCAATTTACCAAAAGTGTATTTTTTAAACAGTTATTAAGCAGTGGCACAAACATTCATGTCATTTCAAAACAGAAAGTGAAGAATTGTCAGAGACATTTTAAAACAAGCTATGAGTGCACTTTTGTGCATGATGTCACTAAGATGACATATCAAAACAACACTAAATTAAAGTGCACTTTTTGTACAGAACGCCACTACAATAGTTTAAAACAAATAAAGTGCACTTTTGTGCATGATGTCACACAAGATATTTCAATAAGTGTCAAATAAAAATGAGCTGCATAATAGGAAATCAAATAGTGTTCGTCCTGTTGACTATTTTTTTTCATACGGTGTTGATGTGGAAATGGTTGCTTGCGCATTTTGTTGGGTGTGGCACCGAACGGAGATGTTGACATGCGGAGCTTCAAGCACTCTTCATTCTCTAGCGGGTGACGGTGACTTTTCAAATGATGCTATATTAGTAGAGCTGCTACTTTTTGTACGCTTTTGCCCCACACTTGACATATTACGGTTGTCTGTTCGACATCTTCCCGCTTTAAGCCAAACCACCGCCACTCGATGGACCCCCTGCTGTTTTTCTTGGTCATTAATTCTACCTTCATTTGTTACCAGATTTGCACTTTCTTTCTCTAGTATTACCACTCGCACCACAGATAATGTTACCCATGCCGCTACCTCTCTGCTCCACGAGGGCGAATACGTATGTGACGTATGTAAGAAGGTGCGCTTGTTTTACGTCTCTGTGAGCAGGAGAGACTAGAAAGAGTGAGAAGAGCCTGTAGTGTAATGCCAGCAGCTAAAAGGAACTGCGTGAGATCATATACTCGAATATCACCATAGTCATTTTCTATCTATCGAGTATATCGATATATCGCCCAGCCCTAGTCAGTATGTCATTCCCCATATGTCGGATATGTTTTCCTCATCTCTTTCTGTCCATGATGTCTCACCCACCCACCCATGCACGCCAACACACACAAGTTGCATGTCAGCGTCCTCTTAGGGAAGTGAACGAGGGACACGTGTAAAAAGTTGAATGGGTCAGCGTGTTAAGAACATCCTGTAGTCCACTTTCATTTCTCCTGTAGATGCTGATGATGAACAATACAGCCTTGAGTGGACGATTCATATTTTTGTGTGTCTGGAACACACATACATCCGATTTACATGATTTCTTACGGGAAAATTGATTCCGCTTTTGTACAATTGGGTCTTTGTTGGAGATGGCTTTTTTGCCGTTATCCGATATTCCGATATTGTCCAACTCTTAATGACCGATTATCGATATCAACCGATACCGATATATACAGTCGTGGAATTAACACATTTTTATGCCTAATTTTGTTGTGATGCCTTAAACAATGTAACATGGTTTTCCAAAATAAATCAACTCAAGTTATGGAAAAAAGTGCCAACATGGCACTGCCATATTTATTATTGAAGTCACAAAGTGCATTCTTTTTTTTTTAACATGCCTCAAAACAGCAGCTTGGAATTTGGGACATGTCTCTGAGAGAGCATGAGGAGGTTGAGGTGTGTGGGGGGGAGGGGTGTAGCGGGGGTGTATATTGTAGCGTCCCGGAAGAGTTAGTGCTGCAAGGGGTTCTGGGTATTTGTTCTGTTGTGTTTATGTTGTGTTACGGTGTGGATGTTCTCCCGAAATGTGTTTGTCATTCTTGTTTGATGTGGGTTCACAGTGTGGCGCATATTTGTAACAGTGTTAAAGTTGTTTATACAGCCACCCTCAGTGTGACCTGTATGGCTGTTGACCAAGTATGAGTTGCATTCACTTGTGTGCGTGACAAGCCGTAGATATTATGTGATTGGGCGGCACGCAAAGGCAGTGCCTTTAAGGTTTATTGGCGCTCTGTTCTTCTACCTACGTCCGTGTACACAGCGGCGTTTTTAAAAAGTCATAAATTTTACTTTTTGAAACCAATACCGATAATTTCTGATATTACATTTTAAAGCATTTATCTGCCGATAATATCGGCAGCCCGATATTATCGGACATATCGGGGGGGTGTATATCGTAGCGTCCCGGAAGAGTTAGTGCTGCAAGGGGTTCTGGGTATTTGTTCTGTTGTGTTACGGTGCGGATGTTCTCCTGAAATGTGTTTGTCATTCTTGTTTGGTGTGGGTTCACAGTGTGGCGCATATTTGTAACAGTGTTAAAGTTGTTTATACGGCCACCCTCAGTGTGACCTGTATGGCTGTTGACCAAGTATGCATTTGCATTCACTTGTGTGCGTGACAAGCCGTAGATATTATGTGATTGGGCGGCACACAAAGGCAGTGCCTTTAAGGTTTATTGGCGCTTCTCCCTACGTCCGTGTACACAGCGGCGTTTTAAAAAGTCATACATTTTACTTTTTGAAACAGATACCGATAATTTCCGATATTACATTTTAAAGCATTTATCTGCCGATATTATCGGACATCTCTAACTACAATAAGTCACCTTCAGTCAGGGGCGACCAAACTGTTTACGAAATGAAAGGATGGGTCAGACGTACGTCACCTAATTATCGAAATATCCTTTCATAATAACAATACAGTATATTGCAGCGTCCTGGAAGAGTTAGTGCTGCAAGGGGTTCTGGGTATTTGTTCTGTTGTGTTACTGTGCGGATGTTCTCCCGAAATGTGTTTGTCATTCTTGTTTGGTGTGGGTTCACAGTGTGGCGCATATTTGTAATAGTGTTAAAGTTGTTTATACGGCCACCCTCAGTGTGACCTGTATGGCTGTTGACCAAGTATGCATTGCATTCACATGTGTGTGTGTGTGTGTGAATAGCCGTAGATATTATGTGATTGGACCGGGACGCACAGGCAGTGCCTTTAAGGTTTATTGGCGCTCTGTACTTCTCCCTACGTCCGTGTACACAGCGGCGTTTTTAAAAGTCATAAATTTTACTTTTTGAAACCGATACCGATAATTTCAGATATTACATTTTAAAGCATTTATTTATCTGCCGATAATATCGGCAGCCCGATATTATCGGACATCTCTAACTACAATAAGTCACCTTCAGTCAGGGGCGACCAAATTGTTTACGAAATGAAAGGATGGGGTCAGACGTACGTCACCTAATTATTGAAATATCCTTTCATTATAACAATACAGTGAAACCTCCAATATTCAACAAAGTGCATTATTTTTTTTAACATGCCTCAAAACAGCAGCTTGGAATTTGGGACATGCTCTCCCTGAGAGAGCATGAGGAGGTTGAGGTGGGCGGGGTTGAGGTGTGTGTGTGGGGGGGAGAGCGGGGGGGGGGGGGGGGGGGGGTGTATAGCAGCGTCCCGGAAGAGTTAGTGCTGCAAGGGGTTCTGGGTATTTGTTCTGTTGTGTTGCGGTGCGGATGTTCTCCCGAAATGTGTTTTTGTCATTCTTGTTTGGTGTGGGTTCACAGTGTGGCGCATATTTGTAACAGTGTTAAAGTTGTTTATACGGCCACCCTCAGTGTGACCTGTATGGCTATTGACCAAGTATGCCTTGCATTCACTTATGTGTGTGAAATATTATGTGATTGGGCCGGCACGCAAAGGCAGTGCCTTTTAAGGTTTATTGGCGCTCTGTACTTCTCCCTACGTCCGTGTACACAGCGGCGTTTTAAAAAGTCATTAATTTAACTTTTTGATACCGATAATTTCCGATATTACATTTTAAAGCCACATTTTAAAAATATCGGCGGTCCGATATTATCGGACATCTCTAGCCTTTGTCACACCCTTTTTTTTTTTTTTTTTGGAAGGGGTTACTTTTACTCACAAAAAGTGTGGTATGACTATTTAAAACATATTTCACAGCAAAGAGTGAGAACAAGCTTATTCCAGCGAGCGTTACTCTGATGGAAAGTTGTTATTTTACCAGCATCGTTCTTTTTCATTCCCCCGCCGTCATCTCTTATCCGCCATCTTTCACTTCATCTTTTTTGCGGTCTCGTCTGCTGAAAGTCAAAAGCCCCTAGTTTCCCCGAAAGGCAGCGGTTGCAAACCACTCGAGACTCTGTTGTTTCTCGCTTCGTTTCTTTCTTTCTTTTTTCGTAGCTCTTGCAAACCTTCCCTCTCTACCTGGCGGGGGAAGTATGCCGCCGGGTGATGTTGGCGCGTAGCCGCGGGGCAAGTGTGCCCTCCTCGTTGCTTGCTGATGAAATATCCCTAAACTGGGAGCCTGCAAGGGCACTTTCTCTTTCAGTCATTCTTGAAAAGAAGAATTGGTACCACAACTCGCAATTGTTTTCAAATATAATCCGTCTTTTTAGGCTGTTTTTTAGCTGCAAGTCAAAATTTGTGTTAGGGGCCAGCCATTAACTAATAGCTAGCATTAGATACCGTACAAGTCCACTCTCTCAGGTAAATTATGTACCGTATTTTTCGGACTATAAGTCGCAGTTTTTTTTCATAGTTTGGCCGGGCTCCAGTGCGACTTATATATGTTTTTTCCCTTCTTTACTATGCATTTTCGGCAGGT
The DNA here is from genome assembly GCF_033978685.3 of Nerophis lumbriciformis. Lineage (NCBI taxonomy): Eukaryota > Metazoa > Chordata > Actinopteri > Syngnathiformes > Syngnathidae > Nerophis > Nerophis lumbriciformis. The sequence continues at coordinate 67,295,476 of NC_084548.2, forward strand.
GCGACTTATACTCCAGTGCGACTTATACTCCGAAAAATACGGTACATTATTATTACTGCCCCAAAAACAGTGAAGTTTGCACCTTGTGTAATTCGTAAGGGTGTAACGATACACAAAAATTTCGGTTTAGAGGTCACGGTTCGGATCATTTTCGGTACAGTAAGAAAAAAACTAAATATACATTTTCTGGTTATTTATTTACCAACATTTGGAAACAATGGCTTTATCCTTTCAACATTGCTTTAAAATAGCTCTGTGTGTGATAGATGTGAGCCACCACTAGGCGGATCAGTGCAACAGCAGGCAGTTATGAATGCTAAGCATAACAATAACATACATACCGTATTTTTCGGAGTATAAGTCGCACCAGAGTATAAGTCGCACCGGCCGAAAATGCATAATAAAGAAGGAAAAAACATATAAGTCGCACTGGAGTCATCTTAAATAAATCACATTTTTGGGGGAAATTTATTTGATAAAAGCCAACACCAAGAATAGACATTTGAAAGGCAATTTAAAATAAATAAAGAATAGTGAACAACAGGCTGAATAAGTGTACGTTATATGAGGCATAAATAACCAACTGAGAATGTGCCTGGTATGTTAACGTAACATATTATGGTAAGAGTCATTCAAATAACTATAACACAGAGAACATGCTATACGTTTACCAAACAATCTCTCACTCCTAATCAATAAATCCCATGAAATCTTATACGTCTAGTCTCTTACGTGAATGAGCTAAGTAATATTATTTGATATTTTACGGTAATGTGTTAATAATTCCACACATAAGTCGCTCCTGAGTATAAGTCGCACCCCCGGCCAAACTATGAAAATAAACTGTGACTTATAGTCCGAAAAATACGGTATACACACAGGGTCCATTGCCAGGGTTAATGCAGTCAACATATATACAATAAAAACTAAATAAGATAAGGCTCAGAATTGGTTTCTTAACAAAACCTTTCTACATATAAAGTGCAAAATTTCCACATATAAAGTGCAAAACATAAAAGGACAAAACTTTTCATCGTTTGGCTTCAAGCGAGAAGATGTTGAACAGACAACCGTAATAGGTCAAGTATGCGGCAAAAGCGTTGCTACAAAAAGTAGCATTACTGCTAATTTGTAGCATCAGTTTGAAAAGTCACCCGCTGGAGAATAAGGAGTGCTTGAAACTCTGCATGTCAACATCTCCGGTTGGTGCCACACCAACAAAATGCCGAAGCAACCATTTCCACTTCAACACCGTATGAAAAAAATAGTCGACAACAGAAGGAGATAACGTCCGCAGGAACCTACCACATAGTGAAGGACATACACTATTTGATTTCCTATTATGCAGCTCATTTTTATTTGACACTTATTGAAATATCTTGTGTGACATCATGCATAAAAGTGCACTTTATTTGTTTTTAGGGCTACAACTAATCGATTAAATCGATTAAAATCGATTCTAAAAATAGTTGGCGATTAATTTAGTCATCGATTCGTTGGATCTATACTATGCGCATGCGCAGAGGCAATTTTTTTTTTTTTTAAATAAACCTTTATTTATAAACTGCAACATGTACAAAACAGCTGAGAAACAATAATCAAAATAAGTATGCTGCCAGTATGCTGTTTTTCCCCCCAATAAAATACTGGAAAGGATAGAAATGTAGTTCTCTTTTATCCAATTATTAATCGATTAATCGAAGTAATAATTGACAGATTAATCGATTATCAAATTAATCGTTAGTTGCATGTTTGTGCCACTGCTTAATAATTGTTTAATAAATACAGATTTAGTAAATTGACTTAGTTGTGATTTCCCTCTCTGCATGAAAGTTTAAAAGTAGCATATATTAATGCAGTATGAAGAAGTATGTTTTAATCATACTTGCCAACCCTCCCGGATTTTCCGGGAGACTCCCGAAATTCAGCGCCTCTCCCGAAAACCTCCCGGGACAAATTTTCTCCCGAAAAACTCCCGAAATTCAGGCGGACCTGAGTGACGTGTTGACAACACACAACAACAGTGTCTACCGTAAAGCAGTTCGTCTGCCGTAAACAGCAATGTTGTGACACTTTTAAACAGGACAATACTGCCATCTACTGTACATGCATATGTGACCCACCCATAATGTGTCACATTTTTGTGTTGATTTATTTTATTTTATTTTGTGGTTTGAATTCGTTTTTGGAGCTGTCATTACACATTTATCAGTATTCACATTGGTCAGTAGGGGGCAGTAGGGCGTTTCTTCCCAATTGAATGCTATCACCTGCACACCGGAAGTGTCTTGTCATTCTGATGAGGGCGACCAGTCTGTGAACAATTGAAACGTCCTGTGTGCTTTTTCCTCCTGTATAACAGGTTAGTTTTGGTGAATCAACTCACTGAATAATATCCATGTGATCTTTATAAGTTTAAGTACACATTCTGATGGTGGAGCCTAACTCTAAAGTGTTTGTGAGTTGTAGTTTGTAAATGAACACTGAAATTCAAGTATTTATTTTATATATATATATATATATATATATATATATATATATATATATATATATATATATATATAGCTAGAATTCACTGAAAGTCAAGTATTTCTTATATATATATATATATATATCTTAACCACGCCCCCGCCCCACCCCCGCCCCCACCCCCCACCTCCCGAAATCGGAGGTCTCAAGGTTGGCAAGTATGGTTTTAATGTAGACACATAGAATCATCATACTGCTGTGATTATATGCATCAAGTGTTCATTCAAGGCTAAGGCAAAATATCGAGATATATATCGTGTATCGTGACATGGCCTAAAAATATCGAGATATTAATAAAAGGCCGTATCGCCCAGCCTTACGTGTAAATACAGTTTAGTTTTTGATCTGAGCGGCCTTGCTTAAGTAAGAATGTGTTTGTGCTAATGTGATAATCGATTAATCTGTCGATTATTACTTCGATTAATCGATTAATAATCGGATAAAAGAGACAAACTACATTTCTATCCTGTCCAGTATTTTATTGGGAAAAAAAACCCAGCATACTGGCACCAGACTTATTTTGATTATTGTTTCTCAGCTGTTTGTACATGTTGCAGTTTATAAATAAAGGTTTATTTAAAAAAAAAAAAAAAAGCACATAGCATAGATCCAACGAATCGATGACTAAATTAATCGCAAACTATTTTTATAATCGATTTTTATAATCGATTTAATCGATTAGTTGTTGCAGCCCTAGTTTGTGCTTATTATCTAAAAAAAAAAAAAGGGAAACTAAACCGAGTCAGTCATCAAAAGAAGCCTTTAATGAAATAGATAGTGTTGCCACAAACATGTTATGTTATGTGTTCACGTAGAAGGTGCACCGCAGAGCACACCTCGCTGTCATCAACATTGCCTGTCCTGTCGCTTTAAACGATCCCGCTGGAGCTTATTTGGAAGTCTGCTGTGTCCGGGATGCTGCGATAGCGCCGTATTATCCGCCCCTGATGGGAGATAAATATGCTCGGCCAGAGCTGCGACCCAGGGAAAGTGGCGTAGTAAAAGGCCATATATCGCCAGATAATAGACAGACGGAGGAAGGAGCGGCGGTGCCATCGACCCTAATAACGCCGTTACTATCCGAGTGGGCGATTGCAGTGATTACTCACTAGAGACCCAGACGCCTCGGGGTGAGGGCACTGGCTTATTACCAATTAGGGAAGAATAATATCTTTGAAAAAATGTATTTCAGCCTTTCTGGCAGACATGAAGTGTTCAAGTCTTTATGTGGTCTGGAAAAGCAGATGGCTGCTGCAGAAACGTGTAAAAACAAAAGATGGCCGTTCGCCCTGTTGTTGCCCTCTGCTAACTGGTAAAAAAAAATATAGCAGCTTAAATGGCTTACTTTTTTCACCTGTCAGTCAAGTATCATTGAAGGAACAATTTCTTTCTTTCTTTCATAGTTCTTTTTATTGATTTCACATTAACAACAAATTCAAACCCTCTTCATCCCCTACCCCTGCTGTCACTCAAAACAAAAACAAAAGTAAGAGTACAAAAGTACCCAGAGTAAAAAATAAAAATGTCAATACAAGGCACTTGAGACCATTGGCGTTGCTAGGCCTATTTTAGGGGGGCTCAAGCCCCCCTAAAATATTCTTAAGCCCCCCTAAATAATTTGGTGTTTTTTTTTTTTTTACAAATACATGCCGACATATTCATTATAAAGTGGCCCGAATATGAGTTTAAATAAATAATCATATAACCTGTCATTATTCACTCAGTTTCCCCTCACTTCATAGTGTAAGGTAGAGAGCCCCTTTAGTGCATCGATATCCAATCCATTCCACTTGTTCATATAGAAAATGCCGACATCACTCAAAATCCAGTCCACATTTTCTCTGCGACCTTGCTTGCGGTTCTTGGACTTGTTCATATAGAAAATGCCGACATCACTGAAAATCCAGTCCACATTTTCTCTGCGACCTTGCTTGCGGTCCTGCAGATGTACGAAGCACATTAAGTAATATTTCCAGGGCTTGAATTTACAACCATTTTAGTCACATATGTGCCCAAAATGTAATCTGTGCAACTTCAAAATATTTGGGAACAAACAATTATTGTATTGTGAGCGAAAGTGGTGGCATTAGCCTCTATGTTGTGAAGGAATAACATAGAGGCTAATGCCATGACTTTCATTGTGTTTCAGTGTATCTTGAAGGATCATGCAAGTAATTGTTTCTTGTTGATGCTGTAAACAAAATGCCACTGTGCAAACCCATGTTTGTTGTTGTACTGAACACAGATTGAAAATAAACCGACTGAAATAATAATAATAACAATGAATAATTTCTAAGTCTTTGTTAGCCGTTTGTGAGGTTTTGTGCTCGTGCGCTATGTTCGCTCACATCCTGTGCATCTCCTGGGGGCTAAGCCCCCCCTGTCCTTAAAAGCTAGTGACGCCCCTGCTTGAGACTAAGTAGTTGAAAGCTGAAACACACTGTAGAAGCAGCATGACAAGGCCTGGAACGTGGGCAGTCATATTTAGGTACATGTCTAGGGCTATTCCTGCACTTGTGTAGAGGATTGGTAAAAAAAATAAATCAAAAAAGGTCTCCACACTTTAAAAAACTTGTTTTCAGAGCCCCGTAATGTACATCTTATTTTCTCGAGCTTCAGGTTTGCTAGCACATCCCTTATCCAGTGGGAGACTGAGGGTGGGACAGCCTCCTTCCACTTCAATAATATCAGGCGGTGTGTGAGGAGGGTGGTAAAGGCAACCCCCCCCCCCCCGTACAGATAGCTCCATCCCTTCAGGAATGATTCCAAATACAGAAATTAAAAGGTTTGGATCAATTTGAATTGTTAAAATTTGGCCCGCCGTGTAATTTCACTTGGCCCTTGAGGTGATATCAAATTAAAGGGGAACATTATCACAATTTCAGAAAGGTTAAAACCATTAAAAATCCGTTCCCAGTGGCTTATTATATTTTTCGAAGTTTTTTTCAAAATTTTACCCATCACGCAATATCCCTAAAAAAAAGCTTCAAAGTGCCTGATTTTAACCACCCGTCCATTTTCCTGTGACGTCACACAGTGATGCCGATACAAACAAACATGGCGCATAGAACAGCAAGCTATAGCGACATTAGCTCGGATTCAGACTCGGATTTCAGCGGCTTAAGCGATTCAACAGATTACGCATGTATTGAAACGGATGGTTGTAGTGTGGAGGCAGGTAACGAAAACGAAATTGAAGAAGAAACTGAAGCTATTGAGCCATATCGGTTTGAACCGTATGCAAGCGAAAACGACACGACAGCCAGCGACACGGGAGAAAGCGAGGACGAATTCGGCGATCGCCTTCTAACCAACGATTGGTATGTGTTTGTTTGGCATTAAAGGAAACTAACAACTATGAACTAGGTTTACAGCATATGAAATACATTTGGCAACAACATGCACTTTGAGAGTGCAGACAGCCCAATTTTCATTAATTAATATATTCTGTAGACATACCCTCATCCGCGCTCTTTTCCTGAAAGCTGATCTGTCCAATTTTGGAGTTGATGTCAGCAGGCCAGGGAAGCTAGGGTCGATATTCTTCTCTTGATTATCTTCGGTGGCATAAGGGACGGTGTGAGCCAAGACATCCAGGGGGTTTAGCTCGCTCGTCTGCGGGAACAAACTGCCGCCATTGCTTGCCGTGCTAGCGAGGCCCTTTGTCCCTGAATTGCTCACACACTCCGGCAGATTCAATGGGGGTCTGGCGGCAGATTTCTTTTGACTTTATCGTTGGAAATGCATCTGCTTTGAGTGTCGCAGGATATCCACACATTCTTGCCATCTCTGTCGTAGCATAGCTTTCGTCGGTAAAGTGTGCGGAACAAACGTCCAATTTCTTGCCACTTTCGCATCTTTGGGCCACTGGTGCAACTTGAATCCGTCCCTGTTCGTGTTGTTACACCCTCCGACAACACACCGACGAGGCATGATGTCTCCAAGGTACGGAAAACAGTCGAAAGAAACGGAAAATAACAGAGCTGATTCGACTCTGTGTTTGAGAAAATGGCAACGTGACGTCATCGCTCCGAGAGCGAATAATAGAAAGGCGTTTAATTCGCCAAAATTCACCCATTTAGAGTTCGGAAATCGGTTAAAAAAATATATGGTCTTTGTTCTGCAACATCAAGGTATATATTGACGCTTACATAGGTCTGGTGATAATGTTCCCCTTTAACACTGAAGCTGGCCCGCCGATTATATATTGCAGCAGTGCCGCGATAACACCGCATTCACATCCACCGCTAATTCTAATACTTGCCAACCCTACCGGGAGTCTTCCAAACTTCAGCGCCACTCCCGTAAATCGTCAGGTCTGCTTTTCAGCCAGTCCAACGAGTGCTGGCCCAGTCACTAAACATGTGCGGCTTCTGCACGCACTCACAATTGAATGCAACGCATACTTCATCAACAGCGATACAGGTTACACTGAGGGTGCCAGTATAAAAAACTTTAACACTGTTAGAAATATGCGCCACACTGTGAATCCACACCAAACAAGAATGACAAGCACATTTCGGGAGAACATCCGCACCGTAACACAACATAAACACAACAGAACAAATACCCAGAATCCTTTCCAGCACTACCTCTTCCTGGACGCTACAAGGTGTGTGTGGGGGGGGTTGGTGGTAGCGGGGGTGTATTTTGTCACAATGATAGCAACAATGGAGTCCTAGAAGTGTACGCCGATCCACACACTACATTGTCTCTGTGTTCAGAAGCAACCTTATTTTGGTAAACACGGCTGCTTCCTGTCTCCAGAAGTAACGATAATATTCCTTTGTAATTAACATTGAGGCGGTCTCGTGCCGTAGAATAGAGAGGAAAATCTCACCTTTGGGACCCATCAGCAGTCCCGCACTTCCTCCACCCCCATCTTTTATCTTCCATACGTCTTTCCCTCGCATCGATTTTTCTCCTCCCGCCGACTCACTCCATTTTTTACCGGCTATATTTCTGTGCCCCTTTTTCCCGTCACCTCTCGTCTGGACGGCGGCTTCTAAACGGAAAGCGAGTATCGATCAGTGGCCCGTGACAGTTTAGGTGTGGGAGATTGATCGCCATCAGGCCTCATTGCTAATTGACATTTTCCGTAAGTGTGTGTTGTGTTCGTGGGGTGTTGTTTACCGCAGTGTTTCCATCAGCGGTTGACGTATTATCGCATACTTGTTGACATTTTATCATACGCTGATGAGCAGCGAGAAGGGAGGGGACAGTGCCGTCTCGGACCACGTGACCATTTTAAACAAAGGACCTGAACACACACACACACACACATTCTGAAATTTGCTTACTGGTGCAATGCAATATGTGCGGTATCACTTTGCAGGCCAAAGTGCAAAATGAACGTGGCTTCGTTGTGTGGCACTTTACTGACACACTTTACATCACATGCCCCCCCCAAAAGCCTCCTTTGCACCCCATCACCATGACAGACACCTTTGTCCCTCGTGGTGGGCGGTTCTCTGATGACACAAATGGGCTCAAATGTATTCATATCCATTGTTACCATATGCAGTGTGTGTGTGTGTGTGTGTGTGTGTGTATGCGCTCATCTCTTTACCGTTATCGCCGATGTGCGTCTTTGTACTCGGCGTTATGTGTCAGTCCTGAAATGACAATGACAGTTAACAGATTTTATGACTGAGACGCCCGCAGCTTTAAAACAAAAACATCAGAGACGTCACGTTCGGTGTGTGTGTGTGTGTGTGTGTGTGTTGGTATGCAAGGATGTGTGCACATTTTTTGTTTGTTGGTAATATTTCATAGGCACCTCCAGATGACGTCAAAAAATGTTGTAACTCAATCTTTCCATGGAAGATTTTTTGCATCATGTCTCATGAAAAAAGCACAACAAAAAAATCGAATTGTAAAGTAGAGCTTGGTGTAATGTACCGTAATAGTGAAATGAGGGGGGAAAGCTCCTCCCTCAATTCGAGTTTTTTGTTGCAGACGATTTTAAAAAATTGATATTTTTTTCCTTCTTGCTCCGACATACTTTTTGCTTCCGTAGCTTCCGCCCTCACCCTTACTTCCTTAGCGGAGATTGACACACATAGCAAAGAACAAGGCTAATGCGAACGAGACCGAGACGTTTGTTCTAGGGATGTCCCGAGCCGATATTTGGATCGGATCGTCTGCCGATATTTACCAAAAATTGCGTATCGGCAAGGCATGGGAAAATGCCGATCCAGATCCAGTTTAAAAAAAAAACTCCGGTCCGTGTTTTCCAACGCACCGATTTAAATAATACCTTCCACTTTTCTGCTGCTCCCTAATTTCCGTTCCGCATTTTCCAGCACACCTTCAACACACCCACAGGTCTGTGAATTCTCACGCAGTTGCTTTTAGCTGCTGGCAGTACACGACAGGCTCTTCTCACTCTTTCCTGTGTCTCCCTCTCACAGACAGCAAGTGCACCTTCTTACACACGTCACATACTGTCACGACATACGTCACATACGTATACGCCCTCTCCCAGCAGAGAGCGAGGTAGCGGCATGGCTAACGTTAGCTGTGATGCTAGCGCAGCCGTGCGAGCAACGCTCCCTCTAAGGTGCTCGCCTGTGCAATTGCGCACTGTTTAAGCGTCCTCTGCGCATAGCAAATCTATGCCACGCACAAAATCAAATAAAAAAATAAGCACATAACAATGTTCTCCCGAAATGTGTTTGTCATTCTTGTTTGGTGTGCGTTCACAGTGTGGCGCATATTTGTAACAGTGTTGAAGTTGTTTATACGGCCACCCTCAGTGTGACCTGTATGGCTGTTGACCAAGTATGCCTTGCATTCACTTGTGTGTGTGTATGTGTGAAAAGCCGTAGATATCATGTGATTGGGCCGGCACGCAAAGGCAGTGCCTTCAAGGTTTATTGGCGCTTTGTACTTCTCCCTACGTCCGTGTACCACTCCGTAAATTTTACTTTTTGAAACCGATACCGATCATTTCCGATATTCCATTTTAAAGCATTTATCGGCCAATAATATCGGCAGTCCGATATTATCGGACATCTCCAAAAGTAATAGTTTTACATGCCTTCATTCACACTGTCTATGTGGGGAAACGGGCTCCAGTTCTGTAGATGACGTCACACCAAGAGGGGGCGACGGAAGGGCGCTCCAAGTACAGTTAGTTATCTACCCAGTACCCCAAAACTCATGTATTGGTATTTATATTCGTGTGACATATTGTTCCAGCCAGTGGAACGTAACGTTGTACTCTGGCACCTCAGGTTCTGAGAAGTGACTCTGCTATTAGCTTGTAGCTCCCAGTAGTGGTGCAGTCTAGCTGCTTTGTGGCGGACTACCTCCTGCTTTTTGCGTAAGCTTAGTGGTGAAATCAGGTCGCCACCCCACCCCCTGCTGCCATCGTCCATTTGTTTTTTGTTTTACCTCACTTGTACCCCGACAGGGCAGCGTTTTCTCTCCTTGCGCCACAATAAAAAAACACCCTATTGTCTGTTTTGCGGCATTTTGCTACCTCCCTCTCCTCATGTTCGTACTTTGCTTTCATATCTGTGATCAGATTATGCGCCATATCACCGGATTAGTGTGTCTGGTGGCGTTTTTAAAAGACGTGAGGAGGATGGAGAAGGTTTGATGAGGCTTTCATGCAAATGCATGCAGCCTTCTCGTTAAAAGACGAGAGGACTAAATGACGATAAAGCGCTCGCCCCGCTTATCCCAGCCGGGCTTCATAGGCTTGGGGGTTTCTAAGCAATAGCAATGAGATAGACACCGCAGATAATAAAACAATTTGCGCAAAGTCAAAAGATGGCGATCTGCTCCTTAGGTCAGGCTTCTTTCATGTCTGGCGTTGCTTCGCTTTGTAGCAACGATTTAATCATTTAAAAAGTCCCCTGATAATGTGGAACTTGATCAAAGTTGCTGCCAAGATGGTTATTTGACCTCACAATCTTTGTCTTGAGTGACAATGGAGCGATATCAAGCAGACAAGTTAGAGTAAGATTACTTCTACTCCTGAAGGGTGAAAATGTGTCACAACGTTCACCCGTACCGGTTTGCCTGTGCTATTGCTTTTATGACAAATTCCTGGTTAAACCCCAAAATTCGACCCCTTAATGCAGGGGTCCCCAAACTTTTTGACTCCGGGGCCGCATTGGGGTAGAACAATTTGGCTGGGACCCGGGCTATATATATATATATATATATATATATATGTGTATGTGTATATATATATATATGTGTATGTGTATATATGTGTGTGTGCGTGTGTGTGTGTGTATATGTATATGTATATAAATATATGTATATGGGTTATACTTGTATAGCGCTTTTCTACCTTCAAGGTACTCAAAGTGCTTTGACACTATTTCCACATTCACCCATTCACACACACATTCACACACTGATGGCGGGAGCTGCCATGCAAGGCCTTAACCACGACCCATCAGGAGCCAGGGTGAAGTGTCTTGCTCAAGGACACAACGGACGTGACGAGGTTGGTAGAAGGTGGGGATTGAACCAGGAACCCTCAGATTGCTGGCACGGTCACTCTCGCAACATATATACGCATATATACACATGTGTGTATATATGTATATGTATATATGTGTATGTGTATATATGTGTGTGTATACATGTATATGTATATGTATGTATGTGTGTGTGTGTGTGTATATATATATATATAATATATATATATATATGTATGTATGTATGTATGTATGTATGTATGTATGTATGTGTGTGTGTTGGAAAAAAAATCACAAGACTACTTCATCTCTACAGGCCTGTTTCATGAGGGGGTTCCCTCAATCATCAGGAGATTTTAATGTGAGCATTCACATACCATGGTTTATATAGGGCACAGAGTGGGTGGGTACAGGCTGGCGTAGGGGCGTGGTGATTGGCTCATGTGTTACCTAGGAGGTGTTTCCGTCTGTGGCGGCATGCTGATACAATTTCGCTGCGCTTGTTGAGGGATGACAGGTCTGGACGGTATATAATAAACAGTTTCTCTTTCAAGCATAGGTTGCATCTTTTATTACCACTATTGTAAGGTGTGCTAGATGCAAGAATTTGCCATGTTATTGAATATTCAACATTATTGTCTTTGAGGTCCCAAATGTGTTTGCTGAGTTCTGTGGTATTCCGCAGGTTTTGGTTCCTGAAAGAAGCCTTGTGATTGTTCCATCTGGTTTTAAACTCTCCCTCGGTTATATATATATATATATATATATATATATATATATATATATATATATATATATATATATATATATATATATATATATATATATATATATATATATATATACATACATATATATTCCGCGCGCACTAATTGACTTAAAGAGCGCACTTGCGGCATGTTACGTTATCGATGGTAAAATGCATTTTTAGACAATATGATTTGCCTGAGTGGGTAGGAGATGGTTGAAAATGGACAGATTAAAAAAAAAATTTTTTTTTTAAATATTTAAAAAAAAGTTTTTTTTGTTTTTTTTTTAATTTAACTTTGCGCGTGCCCGATTTTGGACACTGGGGGGCCGTATCCGGCCCGCAGTTTGGGGACCCCTGCCTTAATGGGTCCCTGTTACACAAAATCTACTTTTCTTACTTATTGGTACCTGCTGTTGTGGAGTTGGGCTCTGCATAAATCCTGGAAATTTAAACTCAAACTATGGAGGCATTGTGGAGATATTTATTAAATAATATTGCGTTTCTTCTCACTTCCAGGAAAAAAGACGTTTGAAATTTGCCCATTTTGTGACGTTTTTGCGATTGGCGAATAATATTGCGTTTCTTCACACTTCCGGGAAAAAAGACGTTTGGAATTTGCCCATTTCGTGACGTTTTTGCGATTGGCGACGTAACCGGATGATCGATATCAATCAATCAATCAATCGTTGTTTATTTATATAGCCCTGAATCACAAGTGTTCAGATCCCACCTCAGAGTGGGGAAAAACTCAACCCAGTGGGATGACAATGAGAAACCTTGGAGAGGACCGCAGATGTGGGTGACCTCTAGGGCGACCGGTGCAATGGACGTCGAGTGGGTCTAGCATAATATTGTGAAAGTCCAGTCTATAGTAGATCTAACATAATAGTGAGAGTCCAGTCCATAGTGGATCTAACATAATAGTGAGAGTCTAGTCCATAGTGGATCTAACATAATAGTGAGAGTCCAGTCCATAGTGGATCTAACATAATAGTGAGAGTCCAGTCCATAGTGGGGCCAGCAGGTGACCAACCAGAGCGGAGACAAGTCAGCAGCGCAGAGATGTCCCCAACCAATTCACAGGCGAGCGGTCGACCCCGGGTACCGACTCTGGACAGCCAGCACTTCATCCATGGCCACCGAACCTGGGGAGCAGAGCAGAAAAGAAAAACGGCAGATCAACTGGTCTAAAAGGGGGGTCTATTTAAAGGCTAGAGTATACAAATGAGTTTTAAGAATGGACTTAAATGCTTCTACTGAGGTAGGATCTCTAACTGTTACACTACACACAGGAAAACACCCAAAGGAAAACACCCAAAAACTCAAAAAAAGTCAGGGCGTGATGTGACAGGGTGTGGTGTGACAGTACACCTACTTTGAGACAAGAGCTATATCGATGCATGCTTGGTTATGGTTTGAATTCATATCCAACAATTGCGAGAACAACTTTTTACTGCCAATATCGGCTGCTGAGTTTCATTTTTTTATGTTTTCTGCTGGTGGTGTGCCTCGGGATTTTTTTCAATGAAAAAAATGTGCCTTGGCTCAGAAAAGGTTGAAAAACACTGCTCTAGGGGTCCCTGCACCCCACTGTATGCACTTATTTAGTTTGCCTTTTCTTTGGCCCACCCCTATAATGTTAGTGTTTTTTTTCTGCCAAGAGTAAATATGGCCAAGGACACGCATTATTGTGGCTTTCCTGCACGTCGTCTTCATCACTAAAGGAAAAATCTAATCTGTCGAAGAGATTCCTCTGCCATGTTTTTATTTTGAGTCATCAGTTTGACGCGCCCCTCTGTCTCTGACTCCCTCGTCGTCATGTGACATGAGTGTGTGACTGTTATGAATTTGCTCCCTAGTTTCGATGACCCGCATCATCTTCCCTCTGATTGGCCAGTCTGTAATGTTTTGCCTTAATTTTAGCCAATTGTGACTCATCGTACGAACACCAGTCAATCTCATGGATGTTCTCCGTATGTATGGATGTTCTCATTCATCCAGGTCATTGTATTTTTTCCATATTTTTTTGGGCCTGGATTCGCAGTCCATTTTCTCTCTTGGTACATGGGTCTTCACATAGCTAAGCTACAGAAAAAGCTACTCGTAAAAAAGTAGCTGAGCTCCTGGAAAATGTAGTTAAGTTATGTAGCTTGTTACTGCCCATCACTGGTTATGACTTTGACTTTGTCTAATTCAGGGGTGCATACATTTTGGATCAATGATTTACGAATTCCTTCATTTGTTACCAGATTCGCACCTTCTTTCTCTCGTATACGACCTCTCTGCTCCGCTCGTGCTCATAGACTTAGATTGGTCAGATCTAGTCCGGCGGTTGGAACCAAAACCCCAACTGCATACTTGCCAACCTTGAGACCTCCGATTTCGGGAGGTGGGGCGTGGGGGCGTGGGGGCGTGGTCGGGGTTGGGGCGGGGCGTGGTCGGGGTGGAGCGGGGTGTGGTTGGGGGCGTGGTTAAGAGGGGAGGAGTATTCCCCAAGTCAAGTATTTCATACATATATATATATATATATATATATATATATATATATATATACATCCTGAAAATATGCAAACAAAACTGTGTTTAGATAAGTAATACTTCAAACTTGCATAAATAAATATTAAGGAATATAACATAACTTGGCTTCTGAGAGTTTCAAAATGTAATAAATAAAATGCTAAAGTTGTTGATAAACAAGCAATTATTTTAATAATTAAATATGGTCATTTTAAATGAATTATTATGATAATTTAAAATCAATAATTTCAAATATGTTTATTTTAATGTATAATTCTATGGCTGGATGCAATAAGGAGTCACGAAAAAATAAAAAATAAATACAATTAATTTTGATGTTTTTAGCAAAATATAGTAAAAATGTATTTAGTTTTTTTTTTTTTTTAATTAATAAATATATTTATTTTTAGGTAAGATGAACATAATAATACAATTTATCTCTAGTCTGGATGATTTAGTTCTTGTCACCCTGTTGTCCTCCCGTCATGAAAAAAGGCTGTCCTCACTCAGGTCCGCATGGAGCTGGAGGGGGCGTGGCTTCCAGCTCCGGCTGAAAATCGGGAGATTTTCGGAAGAATATTTGTCCCGGGAGGTTTTCGGGAGAGGCGCTGAATTTCGGAAGTCTCCCGGAAAATTCGGGAGGGTTGGCAAGTATGCCCAACTGTTTATACTCCGATTGAAGGCCCCGAAAAGACAATGATCTGGATGAATGAGAACATTCATATACTTACCAAAGTATGCACTATATTGGCTTTTTACCTATTTTTGTTGCATTACGTCATGTCATTTAAATGTCTTTAATCTAAATTGTATGATAGATCGGCACAAGATAGCCTAAGTGAGTGAAGTGAAATGGGAAAAATATATATATAAAAAAATAGTTTTAAGAAAATAAATGACAATTGGCATGTACAGATATGTATTCACTCCCTTTGCTATGAAGCCCCTTAAATGTCCTGGTGCAATCTATTACCTCCAGAAGTCACATAATTAGTTAGGGTCGGGTTATAAAGAAATATCCACACTGATGATCCCCCAGAGCAAAAAAGACATGTGGCGAACTCAAGACGTACCGTACCTTTTTATTTTTAACACTAAGTAATGGCTTCTTTCTGGAAACTCTTCCATAAAGCCCAGCTCTGTAGAGTGTACGGCTTACTGTGGTCTTATGCACAGACACTCCAGTCTTTGCTGCGGAACTCTGCAGTTACCTTAGGGTTACCTTTGTTCTCCCGGTTGCCTCTCTGATTAATGCCCTTCTTGCACGTTCTGTGAGTTTTGGTGGGCGGCCCTGTCTTGGCAGGGTTGTTGTGGTACCAATGTTCTTTCCATTTTGAAGATTATGTTCCGGGGATCTTCAAAGATGTGGATACGTTTTTATAAACACACTAGTTATGTGACTTCTGGAGTTAATGGATTGCACCAGAACATTTTGGGGCTTCATAGCAAAGGGGGTGAATACATATGCATATGACAATTTTTTAAAATGTATTTTCTGAAATTATTTATCTATTTGTATTTCAC
The DNA here is from genome assembly GCF_033978685.3 of Nerophis lumbriciformis. Lineage (NCBI taxonomy): Eukaryota > Metazoa > Chordata > Actinopteri > Syngnathiformes > Syngnathidae > Nerophis > Nerophis lumbriciformis. The sequence goes on from NC_084548.2 coordinate 67,311,238, forward strand.
TTTACCAACTAAGAGGTAATTTTGTGCAGATCCATCACGTATAATTTAGATTTCAAAAAAATGTAACTATAGGTTGTAATGTAACAAAATAGGTAAAAAGCCAAGGGGTGAATACTTTTGCAAGGCGTTCTACGGTAAAAAGGTAAAAACTAGGGATGTCCGATAATATCGGACTGCCGATATTATCGGCCGATAAATGCTTTAAAATGTAATGTCGGAAATTATCGGTATCAGTTTCAAAAAGTAAAATGTATGAGTTTTTAAAACGCCGCTGTGTACACGGACGTAGGTAGAAGCACAGAGCGCCAATAAACCTTTAAAGGCACTTCCTTTGCGTGCCGGCCCAGTCACATAATTTCTACGGCTTTTCACACACACAAGTATAAACAACTTTAACACTGTTACAAATATGCGCCCCATTGTGAACCCACACCAAACAAGAATGACAAACACATTTCGGGAGAACGTCTGCACCGTAACACAACATAAACACAACAGAACAAATACCCAGAACCCCTTGCAGCACTAAGTCTTCCGGGACGCTACAATATACACCCCCCAACCTCCTCATGCTCTCTCAGGGAGAGCATGTCCCAAATTCCAAGCTGCTGTTTTGAGGCATGTTAAAAAAAAATAATGCACTTTGTGACTTCAATAATAAATATGGCAGTGCCATGTTGGCATTTTTTTTCCATAACTTGAGTTGATTTATTTTGGAAAACCTTGTTACATTGTTTAATGCATCCAGCGGGGCATCACAACAAAATTAGGCACAATAATGTGTTAATTCCACGACTGTATCGGTATCGGTTGATATCGGTATCGGTAATTAAGAGTTGGACAATTATCGGAATATCGGACATTGGCAAAAAAATCCATTATCGGACATCTCTAGTAAAAACCAAACACCTTTAACATTATCTTCATGTTCACAAGAAAGCATTTATCCACAGTGTCCATTAATATGACATTGAAGGTGATTAACGTGGACAAGTTGAAAAACTTATTCGGCTGTTACCATTTAGTGGTCAACTGTACGGAATATGTACTGTACTATCTACTAATAAAAGTTTCAATCAATCAATCAAGAATGGTTGAAAAAAATAGCTGCCATCAAGCAAAATGTCTGACTTAGCAACTAATCATTCGTAAATCATAAAAATCATAAAACAAGCGCATTTTCTTACATACGTCACATATGTATACGCCCTCGCGGAGCAGAGAGGTCGTATACGAGAGAAAGAAGGTGCGAATCTGGTAACAAATGAAGGAAGAATTCATTCCCAAGAAAAATAGCAGGGGGTCCATCGTCTGGCGGTGGTTTGGCTTCAAGTGGGAATATGCCGAACAGACAACCGTAATTTGTCAAGTGTGGGGCAAAAGCGTTGCTACAAAGAGTAGCATTACTGCTATGTAGCATCATTTGAAAAGTCACCCGCTAGAGAATGAAGAGTGCTTGAAACTCCGCATGTCAACATCTCCATTCGGTGTCACACCCACAAAATGCAGAGGCAACCATTTCCACATCAACACCGTATGAAAAAAATAGTCAACAACAGAAGGAGATAACGTCCGCAGGAACCTACCACATAGCGAAGGACGAACACTATTTGATTTCCTATTATGCAACTCATTTTTATTTGACAGTTATTGAAATAGCTTGTGTGACATCATGCACAAAATTGCACTTTGTTTTAAACTATTGTAGTGGCGTTCTGTACAAAAAGTGCACTTTAATTTAGTGTTGTTTTGATATGTCACCTTAGTGACATCATGCAAGTGCACTCATAGCGTGTTTTGAAATGTCTCTGATAGGGATGTCCCGATCCAGGTTTTTTTCACCTCCGATCCGATACCGATACTGACCGATACCGATACTGACCGATACTGGCCTATCCGAGCATGTATTAAACTTTAAAGTTATTTAGCCTACTTAGTTGTCAGAATCATGTTGAAAAGGGTTTTAGTACTCTTGATAACAACTAGCCAGCTGAATTAGGGGAGTTTGAATAATACACAATGGTTGGTAACAAGAAACTGACCTGTTTATTCAAGGATAAACACAAAATAGACAAAATTATACATGACAAACAGAAATGGCATCATTGAAACTAGGGCTGGGCGATATGGCCTTTTTTTAATATTGCGATATTTTAAGGCCATATTGCGATACACGATATATATCTCGATATTTTGCCTTAGCGTTGAATGAACACTTGATGCATATAATCAGAATCAGAATCAGCTTTATTGTCATTACGCAAGGTAACGAGATCACAGCAGTATGATGATTCTATGTGTTTTGATTGATTGATTGAGACTTTTATTAGTAGGTTGCACAGTGAAGTACATATTCCGTACAATTGACCACTACTAAATGGTAACACCCGAATAAGTTTTTCAACTTGTTTAAGTCGGGGCCTGATTCATGATAAAGATATATGCTATCAGATATATACTATCATCATAATACAGTCATCACACAAGATAATCACATTGAATTATTTACATTATTTATAATCCGGGGTGTGGAGGGGGCGCCGGATGTAAGTGTCAAAAAGACAGCCAAAAGAGTTTGATATGAGAATAAATCTAAAGTTAAAATATAGGGTAGAAATGCATCCATTTGCAGGAAATGTAGTCTTGATTTTCAAAATTTTCTTTCAAGGCTTGCATGTCTACATTAAAACATTCTTCTTCATACTGCATTAATATATGCTACTTTTAAACTTTCATGCAGAGAAGGAAATCACAACTAAATAGATCACTAATTTTTTCATACGGTGTTGATCTGGAAATTTTTGCCTCGGCATTTTGATGGTGTGGGCGTGTGGCACCGAATGGAGATAAGCGTCTCGACAGACGTTACAATATTTGAACAATGATGACAAACTGTTTTCTCTGTCGTGTCCGTGTGTCGAAAATTGTTATGCGCTTATTTTTTTATCTGATTTTGTGCGTGGCATATAATTGCTATGCGCACAGGCGCGCACCTTAGAGAGAACGTTGGTCACACGGCTGCGCTAGCATCACAGCTAACGTTAGCCATGCTGCTACCTCTCTGCTCGGGGAGGATGTATATGTATGTGACGTATGACGTGACAGTATGTGACGTATGACGTGACGTGTGTAAGAAGGTGCGCTCGCTGTCTGTGAGAGGGAGACACAGAAAAGAGTGAGAAGAGCCTGTCGTGTAATGCCAGCAGCTAAAAGCAACTGCGTGAGAATCCACAGACCTGTGGATGTGTTGAAGGTGTGCTGGAAAATGCGGAACGGAAATTAGGGAGCAGCAGAAAAGTGGAATGTATTATTTAAATCGGTGCGTTGGAAAACACGGACCGGAGTTTTTTTTAAACTGGATCTGGATCGGCATTTTCCCATGCCTTGCCGATACGCATTTTTTGGCAAATATCGGCGGCCGATCCGATCCAAATATCGGATCGGGACATCCCTAGTCTCTGACAATCTTGCACTTTCTGTTTTGGAATTTACATGCATGTTTGTGCCACTGCTTAATAACTGTTTAATAAATACACTTTTGGTCAATTGACTTAGTTGTAATTTTAATGTAGACATATAGAATCATCATACTGCTGTGATTATATGCATCAAGTGTTAATTCAGGGCTAAGGCAAAATATGGAGGTATATATCGTGTATCGTGACATGGCCTAAAAATATCGAGATATTAAAAAAAGGCCATATCGCCCAGCCCTAGTTCATACTAAGCTGGTACCTTGTCAGTGCTCATCAGACAAGACCCACAGTTGCAGTGTGTGTCAATCAAGTGACAAATTTTTATCGGGAAGATGGATGCTGATCAACATTTGTCTGTTACATTTTTGCTACTTGGAAAATATTTTCAGCACGATCCATATCCTCATGGCTCTATGCCAAAACTAGCTCAATATGATTATGTATGTAATTAACATAATTACAGTACCCCATGCAATTAAAATATTACATTGTTCTTTCACATAAAATACCCATGAGATGTAAATAACAGGTTAGATGCAAGCACTGCGTTTTAAAAGCAGTGCCTAAAGTCAGTGCTCAGAGTTTAAAACATCCACAAGTTCTCTTGTGCAAAGTCTGTAAGTGCAATTCACTCCAACAGAAATGGAAAGGTAATACAGTTAACCCATTCGCTCAACTTCGAGTAACTTTGTGTTTTCATCTGCTGGATTGACTGGTCATGAGACCTGTTTTGCATGTTGTTGACCATGTAAATTTACATTGAATTCAAAGACTCAAACGCCCTGAGTGTTAACATGACATGGCTTTTATCTTTGTTTGTTGGACCAGCCTGTTAATGTTTCAAAGAAAAGAACACGCAAATGGAATTCTTGTAAATAAGACATCTTCGGAGAAAAAAAAACAACATTCTTAATTTGTATTTGCTACGAGGTCAAATGTTAGCAGTACTGCTCATTTGTTCCTATATGCTCTCCAACTTCTGGGTTGCTTTCACTCATAGATGCAGGTAGCCAGTAAAACACGAGTACATGCAGTAAAACATAGTAGTACATGCAGTAGAATGTAGGAGCTCTTGCAGTAAAACATAGGAGCACATGCAGTAAAATGTAGAAGCACAGGCAGTAAAACAGGAGCACAGGTAGTAAAACAGGAGCACAGCCAGTAAAACATAGGCTCACATACAGTAAAACATGGGAGCACATGCAGTAAAAGGTAGAACAAAGCATTGTTTAACGTATTCTATATACCATTGCTACCACACCTGGCAGGTAAGGTTCCGCAATGTGGACAATATAAATTTGGCCCACGATAGAGCTTTTACTATTATCGTTATAGCGTGATAATGCATGTTGATGACACATTCTAGCTGTGTCCTGCAAGTTTGACAGCAACTAACGTCCCTCCACAGTGCAAAGCCATTTCTAAGTCAGTAATCCTTTCCTCCGTGGGCGACACAGGATAAGCTAACCGCTAATTGTAAGCCAGAGCTCTTGTTGGGCGGATCGCTACAAATATCGACAGTAGCTGTACAAAGTATAATTCTATTTGGTCGATACAGTAGTGGTTCGGTCAATATTTTTTATTGTTAAAAAATCCTTAGTTTGTTATTGTCACTGGACCCAGGGCTTAAAGGGCAAAAATGAAAGGATTTAAATCACAGCTAACAGTATGACATAATTTAAATATTAAATTTATATTTTTAAACCACCGTCTTGTGTTTCTGTTGATTATAATTGTGATCAAAAATGGAATCATTCAATAATCTTAATTTTTGTTTTGTTTATTTATTTATTTATTTTTTATAAATGTCTGTAATGATAATGTCAATGAGGGATTTCTAATCACTGCTATGATGAAATTGTTACCAATATTGATACTGTTGTTGATAATATTCATTTTTGTTTCACTACTTTTAGATGGTTCTGTGTCATGTTTGTGTGTCCTCTCAATTGTTCTGTTTATTGCCATTCTGAATGTTGCTGGGTCGGGTTTGGTTTTGGAATTGGATTGCATTATTATGGTATTGTTGTGTATTGTTTTGTTGGATCGATTAATAAAAATAAAAATAAAATAGAATCATTCAATAATCTTGAAAATTTGAAGTATTCGCATTGGTATGACCGATACTGCCCCTGTATCTACTTGGTATTGGATTGATACCCACATTTGTAGTAAATGTAAAGTATCCAAACAACAGAAGTCTTAAGTGTTTATTACATTTTAACAGAAGTGTAGATAGAGCCGTGTTACAACAGAAATTAACCAGATATCAACCGTAAATTAAAAAGTAAATTAACAGTTTTGAGAAAATAATACAACTGGACATTATTCAATATAATAATGTCACTGCTTATGTCTTCAGCCAAATTAGGAGCCTATAATAATGTTACTGCATGTCTTCAGCCAAATTAGGAGCCTTTGTAACCTGTTTTGAAATGTGTTTAAGAATGTGTTAAAAAGAGGATGTACATGTTTTTTTTGTTTTTTTTTGTTTTTTTGCGAAAGCTGCGAAGACCCTATTGCAATTGCTTCGTTTAAGATTATCCCCTCACTTTGATCACATTTTTGAGGCACTTAACAAGCATAAAGAACTCAGCAATTTTGCAAGAGCATCAGGTTCGGCGAAAAGTTATGTATTTTAGGGGTCTCAAACGAAATTTTTAAATGTACTCTCTAGCGCCCCCTTGAAAATGACAAAAAAAATTAGCCCCTGCCACCAATTGCACGTATCGACACAAAAATCGCTGGCCATGTCTATAAGGACAGGACACATGTAAAAGTGAAAAAAAAACATATTTGAACACAAACAATAAGTCAGCCATCTGGGTTTCCGTCGGCTATCTTTGGCCCAAAAAGGGGTCCTGCTTTAACGAACTCTTCCTGGAGATTTTGACCAAAGGAACCATGGTTAAAGGCCTACTGAAATGCTATTTTCTTATTTAAACGGGGATAGCAGGTCCATTCTATGTGTCATACTTGATCATTTCGCGATATTGCCATATTTTTGCTGAAAGGATTTAGTAGAGAACATCGACGATACAGTTCGCAACTTTTGGTCGCTGATAAAAAAGCCTTGCCTGTACCGGAAGTAGCAGACGAGTAGCGTGACGTCACAGGTTGTGGAGATCCTCACATCTGCACATTGTTTACAATCATGGCCACCAGCAGCGACAGCGATTCGGACCGAGAAAGCGACGATTTCCCCATTAATTTGAGCGAGGATGAAAGATTCGTGGATGAGGAAAGTGAGAGTGAAGGACTAGAGGGCAGTGGGAGCGATTCAGATAGGGAAGATCCTGTGAGAGGCGGGTGGGACCTGATATTCAGCTGGGAATGACTAAAACAGTAAATAAACACAAGACATATACAGTATATACTCCATTAGCCACAACACAACCAGGCTTATATTTAATATGCCACAAATTAATCCCGCATAACAAACACCTCCCCCCTCCCGTCCATATAACCCGCCAATACAACTCAAACACCTGCACAACACACTCAATCCCACAGCCTAAAGTACCGTTCACCTCCCCAAAGTTCATACAGCACATATATTTCCCCAAAGTCCCCAAAATTACGTACGTGACATGCACATAGCGGCACGCAGGTAGGGGCAAGCGATCAAATGTTTGGAAGCCGCAGCTGCATGCGTACTCACGGTACCGTGTCTGCGCATCCAACTCAAAGTCCTCCTGGTAAGAGTCTCTGTTGTCCCAGTTCTCCACAGGCCAATGGTAAAGCTTGACTGTCATCTTCCGGGAATGTAAACAATGAAACACCGGCTGTGTTTGTGTTGCTGCAGTCGGCCGCACTACACCGCTTCCCACCTACAGCTTTCTTCTTTGCTGTCTCCGTTGTTCATTGAACAAATTGCAAAAGATTCACCAACACAGATGTCCAGAATACTGTGGAATTTTGCGATGAAAACAGACGACTTAATAGCTGGCCACCATGCTGTCCGACGTCACGTGCTGACGTCATCATACCGAGACGTTTTCAGCAGGATATTTCGCGCAAAATTTAAAATTGCACTTTAGTAAGCTAACCCGGCCGTATTGGCATGTGTTGCAATGTTAAGATTTCATCATTGATATATAAACTATCAGACTGTGTTGGTAGTAGTAGGTTTCAGTAGGCCTTTAAAATAACAGATACTAGACTGATGGTCAATGATAAATTGCAAAGGTATTTTGCCTGTGTCATAGGATGTGGGCGTGGCAGAATTAGTTCAAATCATGATGATGACACCTTGAAGTACTGGATGGGTCAGTACCTATTAGTCCCATTTGTGGCTGGGCAGAGCCTATTCCTCGCAATCACCCTTTAAACGGTCATTACTTGACTTTAAATGACCTCCTTCCAAACTGATAAAAGGCTTAAAAGTCGGGAAGTTATCATGACGAAACATTGATATCAACGCCAATATTTCCCACTCCTGGTGGAAAATTATAACGTTAACACCTTCTTTCCACATGCTCCGAGAGTCCCGAACTTTTTGACGGTGGTCGGGGCATTAGGGAAGAACGTGAACGCATATGTCATACGTTGCCACTGACTTTGTCTGAATCCCGAGTTGCACGGGAATGTGAGGGTCCGTTTAACCCTGCTTGCAGCTTTAAAAAAGTAGAATTTTTTCCCAGAAGAGCACAACTCTTAAGGACCAATTGTGGCACATTGACAGTAAGGGTGTAACGGTACACAAAAATTTCGGTTCGGTACGTACCTCGGTTTAGAGATCACGGTTCGGTTCATTTTCGGTACAGTAAGAAAACAACAAAATATACATTTTTTGGTTATTTATTTACCAAAGTTGTAAACAATGGCTATATCCTTTAAACGTTGGGAACACTATAATAAGTCTGCCCAAAAATAGAAATAGCTCTGTGTGTGTTCCAATTCAATTATTTAGTGTCTCTGGATCTTGTTTAAATCTCAGCTCAGATAATACAGTTCTTGGAGAAAGGTTTTGGAGAGTAAAGCAGTACAGTCCATGTGCTGCGGTTAAGGGTGAAAATGTGTAGAGTGTTGGCTCGAGAGCCTCCTACCAGCCCAGAGAGAACAGGTAGTGGGGTTCTTGGCTGGAATCTCCCAAGAACGATCCTAGGACTAGATGCTTTTTTTACCTTAGCTCGCCATCATAAAGAGAAGCCTGGCCTGTGTAAGAACCAGGACCATCCTTATAAGTCAATGTGTACACAAATCAAATATCTTCATTAAATAACACTAATTGCATTATAAAGTATTCAGAACAGGTTCTAGTTTTTTCCTCAATATTGTACAATATAAATCAACATACATGTCAGAATCACAATATGCAATAAAGTGCTTAAAGGGGAACATTATCACCAGACCTATGTAAGCGTCAATATATACCTTGATGTTGCAGAAAAAAGACCATATATTTTTTTAACCGATTTCCGAACTCTAAATGGGTGAATTTTGGCTAATTAAATATTCGCTCTCGGAGCGATGACGTCACAACGTGGCGTCACATCGGGAAGCAATCCGCCATTTTCTCAAACACCGAGTCAAAACAGCTCTGTTATTTTCCATTTTTTTGACTGTTTTCCGTACCTTGGAGACATCATGCCTCGTCGGTGTGTTGTCTGAGGGTGTAACAACACGAACAGGGACTGATTCAAGTTGCACCAGTGACCCAAAGATGCGAAAGTGGCAAGAAATTGGACGTTTGTTCCGCACACTTTACCGACGAAAGCTATGCTACGACAGAGATGGCAAGAATGTGTGGATATCCTGCGACACTCAAAGCAGATGCATTTCCAACGATAAAGTCAAAGAAATCTGCCGCCAGACCCCCATTGAATCTGCCGGAGTGTGTGAGCAATTTAGGGACAAAGGACCTCGCTAGCACGGCAAGCAATGGCGGCAGTTTGTTCCCGCAGACGAGCGAGCTAAACCCCCCTGGATGTCTTGGCTCACACCGTCCCCAAGATGATCAAGAGAAGAATATCGACCCTAGCTTCCCTGGCCTGCTGACATGAGGGTATGTCTGCAGAATATATTAATTGATGAAAATTGGGCTGTCTGCACCCTCAAAGTGCATGTTGTTGCCAAATGTATTTCATATGCTGTAAACCTAGTTCATAGTTGTTAGTTTCCTTTAATGCCAAACAAACACTTACCAATTGTTGGTTAGAAGGCGATCGCCGAATTCGTCCTTGCTTTCTCCCGTGTCGCTGGCTGTCGTGTCGTTTTCGTCGTTTTCGCTTGCATACGGTTCAAACCGATGGCTCAATAGCTTCAGTTTCTTCTTCAATTTCGTTTCGCTAACTGCCTCCACACTACAACCATCCGTTTCAATACATGCGTAATCTGTTGAATCGCTTAAACCGCTGAAATCCGAATCTGAATCCGAGCTAATGTCGCTATACCTTGCTGTTTTTTCCGCCATGTTTGTTTGTGTTGGCTTCACTATGTGACGTCACAGAAAAATGGACGGGTGGTTAAAATCAGGCACTTTGAAGCTTTTTTTAGGGATATTGCGTGATGGGTAAAATTTTGAAAAAAACTTCGAAAATTATAATAAGCCACTGGGAACTGATTTTTAATGGTTTTAACAATTCTGAAATTGTGATAATGTTCCCCTTTAAATAACCATTAGCAGCATAAATATGACCTATACAATTCGGTCAGTGCACTAAACGTGCTTATAATCAAACACATTCAAAAGTACATTCAATACACAATAGTTATCATTGGTTCAAGTCATAAACCTTGTATATGGACGATTGAGAAATATGCCACAAAGACTGTTGCAATGAAACAATGACTAATATATTTTCATAAACATGGACTCACCAACTCCGCTTCTAGTCACACACAGCTTAATGACAAAAAATCCGGCGCTGGTAGTCGGCTCTATAAAGTTAACAAACATTTACTTTAGAATCCCGTCAGCACAAGAGAATAAAAACCTACCTCGAGCAGAAATACAATCTGTCTCCCCTCACGTCCTGTCTACTGGCCACTTCCTGCTACCGGCTTATAAGCACAGCTGATTGGACTGCGGCGGTCACGTGACTAGGGAGAGCTGCGCGAGTAATAGCAAGAGCCTGATAGTCTCCGCAAAAGTATGTATTTGACACCTGCGTTACACCAGCATGCCGTGTGTTGTGCCTCGGTGTGCATTGTTTACACAACATGCGGTACGCTACTTATGTCCGTCCGTGCAGTGCGCTACTTAATATGTTCGTGTGGAAACTCGTTCGAACCGAACCCCCTCGTACCGAAACGGTTCATTACAAATACACGTACCGTTACACCCTTAATTGAAAGGTTTAGTCTAGACCAGTGGTTCTTAACCTGGGTTCGATCGTACCCTAGGGTTTCGGTGAGTCGGGCTCAGGGGTTCGGCGGAGGTCGAGACACACCCGACTCATCGTGTAAATAAAAACTTCTCCCTATCGGCGTATTACGGATACGGCAACAGTCGAAGTCAGACTGATTTGCAGGTGTGTAATTTGTTGTGAGTTTATGCACTGTGTTGGTTTTGTTCTTTGAACAAGGTGATGTTCATGCACGGTTCATTTTGTGCACCAGTAATAAAACATGGTAACACTTTAGTATGGGGAACATGTTCACCATTAAAGGCCTACTGAAACCCACTACTACCGACCACGCAGTCTGATAGTTTATATATCAATGATGCAATCTTAACATTGCAACACATGCCAATACGGCCGGGTTAGCTTACTAAAGTGCAATTTTAAATTTTGCGCAAAATATCCTGTTGAAAACGTCTCGGTATGATGACGACAGCACGTGACGTCAAGGATTGTAGAGGACATTTTGGGACAGCGTGGTGGCCAGCTATTAAGTCGTCTGTTTTCATCGCAAAATTCCACAGTATTCTGGACATCTGTGTCGGTGAATCTTTTGCAATTTGTTCAATGAACAATGGAGACAGCAAAGAAGAAAGCTGTAGGTGGGAAGCGGTGTATTGCGGCAGGTGTTGTGCTGGATAACGCACCCCCGCCGCAGAATGCATCCCTTGACTGTTGTGCCGGTTTACACAGCCGGTGTTTCATTGTTTACATTCCCGGAAGATGACAGTCAAGCTTTACCATTGGCCTGTGGAGAACTGGGACAACAGAGACTCTTACCAGGAGGACTTTGAGTTGGATACACAGACACGGTACCGTGAGTACGCATGCAGCTGCGGCTTCCAAACATTCGATCGCTTGCCCGTACGTGCGTGCCGCTATGTGCATGTCACGTACGTAACTTTGGGGACTTTGGGGAAATATATGTGCTGTATGAACTTTGGGGAGGTGAACGGTACTTTGGGCTGTGGGATTGAGTGTGTTGTGCAGGTGTTTGAGTTGTATTGGCGGGTTATATGGACGGGAGGGGGGAGGTGTTTGTTATGCGGGATTAATTTGTGGCATATTAAATATAAGCCTGGTTGTGTTGTGGCTAATAGAGTATATATATGTCTTGTGTTTATTTACTGTTTTAGTCATTCCCAGCTGAATATCAGGTCCCACCCGCCTCTCACACCATCTTCCCTATCTGAATCGCTCCCACTGCCCTCTTGTCCTTCACTCTCACTTTCCTCATCCACGAATCTTTCATCCTCGCTCAAATTAATGGGGAAATTGTCGCTTTCTCGGTCCGAATCGCTCTCGCTGCTGGTGGCCATGATTGTAAACAATGTGCGGATGTGAGGAGCTCCACAACCTGTGACGTCACGCGCATATCGTCTGCTACTTCCGGTACAGGCAAGGCTTTTTTATCAGCGACCAAAAGTTGCGAACTGTATCGTCGATGTTCTCTACTAAATCCTTTCAGCAAAAATATGGCAATATCGCGAAATGATCAAGTATGACACATCGAATGGACCTGCTATCCCCGTTTAAATAAGAAAATCGCATTTCAGTAGGCCTTTAATTAGTTGCTTATTAACATGCAAATTAGTAACATATTGGCTCTTAACTAGTCATTATTAAGTACTTATTAATGCCTTATTCGGCATGGCCTTATTATAACCCTAATCATCTAACCCTAACCAAATAACTCAAAATTAAGTCTTTGTTACTTAGAATATGTTCCCCTAGTGTCCAAATAACTTTAAATTGAGTCTTTTGTTACTTAGAATATGTTCCCCATACTAAAGTGTTACCAAAAACATAAAACTTTGTCTTGAATTCTTTTCACTAAAGAAGGGTTCTGTGAATGCGCATATGAAACTGGTGGGGTTCGGTACCTCCAACAAGGTTAAGAACCACTGGTCTAGACATTGCATGATATGCTGCAATGCCTCACTGGTCTCGCTGAGACCCGAAAATGGGATTTTTTTATTTGTTGCTTTCCGAAAAATGGATTTATATCTTCTACACATGCCTGGTTATTTGCCAGTGAAAAGTAGTATTTATAAATGTTTGATTAAAAGTGGAGATGAACAAATTATTGACTCAGTGAGGTGATGGCCTGCAGGTGTTCTTCCAGAAAGATTTTGTGTGCCGTCATTCACCTCTCTGACACACACACACACACTTACACACACACACACACACACACACACACACACACACACACACACAATGAAGTCCTTGTAGCTTCCTAGTGTTGTAAATTTTGTGCGCTTATGTTGACAGAATGGGGTTTTTGCGCAGAGACATGCCCCAGAGTGGGAACAGATTGGTGTCTGAGCCTTCATGTCCTGACTCATTAATCTTCTCTTTAATTCATGGCCTCGCTGCAGGATCAACACACACACACACAGACACACACACGTGCACACACTAAGAGAAGGTAAACCATCTGAAAAAGGACTCCTTGAAGGCTCTTCCGCACGAAAAGCATCATCATCACCAAATGTCCCCAATTCCCTTGATTGTTATTGCTTCCTCCTTATTGGGAACAATCCATCACGATAACGGGTGAGCATAGTTTGGATTCGAACCGTTCTGTTTCCAGTTCCGATTGTGGTTGCACTTTTCAATTCCGGTTCGGAACAATTCGTAATTCTTTCTCTTTTAGTAGGCGGGGTCAAAAATTTACTCACAGGGCTATTTTCAACCAGTATAAAAATATCAATACTTTGAACTTGTTTATGAAATTTCTTCCAAATCGACTCTTACCGATCACATGTATTAATAACCTTTTTTTCTTAAATGTAATTATGGTGAGTGATATTGACGATGTAACAATGTCAACACAATATTTGAACAAGTGAATTATTCTTTTATTTCATACAATTGTTTGATTAAAACAGTCAATAAGACACAATAACTAAACATAGTTGCTTATTTCCTGTCATGTCTGTGTAATCATGTTTTGTTTTGTTTAGTTATTGGACTCTTTAGTTTCTGGCTTTTCACTCCCTTGTCTTGTTTCCATGGTTACCCATTAGTTTCACCTGTTCCACGTTTGGACTCATTGTGCACTCTTGTTTGTCCCATTAGTTTTCACCTGCCCTCACGACTCACGCACCTGTCTTTAATCATGTCACTATTATTTAAACCCATTGTTGCCAGGAAGTCTCCCTGGCGACATCATACCCCTGACTCTCTGCTTCACACTTTGTTTACCTCTGCGCACTTCATGCCATGTCCAAGTAAGTTGTTTTTATTCATGCCACAGTTAGCGACTTTTGTTCATGTCCTTAGTTTTTTTGCCCACGTGCAAGTATTGGTTTCATTTGTCAAGTTTGTACTTCCGCCTTGTGCGCACCTTTAGTTTGTTCTTTTTGTAGTTATAGTGTTTAAGTACATCATGTCTTCACCTTCACGCCATGTCTGGTCCAAATGTTCATTTGCACCACGGAAGAACAAAGTACGCCATAGTCCAAGTCCTGACATTTCCCAAGTTTGTAAACAATAACAACAAGGAAAAAACACATTTTTGATGGGGGGAATAAAAATATCGACCTAATCACTCTCGTATCAATTATATACTGATTCCAGCTACCGTTTTCCAGATCGATCCATCTTCTTATGTGTCCCTCGACAGCAAGAATGTTCTATTGTCTTCTCTCTCGGCTCTTATTTGTCTACTCGTGAATATATTCTTACTTTCAGCTGTAACTTGGTTCCATCTACACTTTACAAAGCACTTATTTGTTGGTGATGTTTCCAGTGTCGTGTCCAGACTTTTTTTCAGGGTGGGCACCTAGTTCCGCAAGGGTGGCACCCATTAAACGGTCAGTACACTCCGGGGGGGGGGGCCAGCTGTAGCTACTATAGTAGCTTACCACCACCAAGTAGGGAGTGAATCTTCTTTTAAGACAATTGCTGACATTAAATCAAACTTGCCGCTGCTGAGAATCGAACCCTCATCATGTGGCATAAAAGGCAAGTGCGTAGACCAGGGGTCACCAACGCGGGCACCAGGTCGCCCGTAAGGACCAGATGAGTCGCCCGCTGGCCTGTTCTAAAAATAGCTCAAATAGCAGCACTTACCAGTGAGCTGACTCTATTTTTTCAATTGTATTTATTTACTAGCAAGCTGGTCTCGCTTTGCTCGACATTTTTAATTCTAAGAGAGACAAAACTCAAATAGAATTTGAAAATCCAAGAAAATATTTTAAAGACTTGGTCTTCACTTGTTTAAATAAATTCATTTATTTTTTTACTTTGCTTCTTATAGCTTTCAGAAAGACAATTTTAGAGAAAAAATTTAGGATTTTTAAACACATATACCTTTTTACCTTTTAAATTCCTTCCTCTTCTTTCCTGACAATTTAAATCAATGTTCAAGTAATTTTTTTTTTTTTTATTGTAAAGAATAATAAATACATTTTAATTTAATTCTTCATTTTAGCTTCTGTTTTTTCGACGAAGATTATTTGTGAAATATTTCTTTAAACTTATTATGATTAAATTTCAAAAAAAATTATTCTGGCAAATCTAGAAAATCTGTAGAATCAAATTTAAATCTTATTTCAAAGTCTTTTGAATTTCTTTTAAAACTTTTGTTCTGGAAAATCTAGAAGAAATGATTTGTCTTTGTTAGAAATATAGCTTGGTCCAATTTGTTATATATTCTAAGAAAGTGCAGATTTGAGTTTAACCTATTTATAACGTCATCAAAATTATAAAATTAATCTTAATCAGGAAAAATTACTAATGATGTTCCATAAATTTTTTTTTTTTTTTTTTCAAAAAGATTCGAATTAGCTAGTTTTTCTCTTCTTTTTTTCGGTTGAATTTTGAATTTTAAAGAGTCGAAATTGAAGATAAACTATTTTTCAAAATAAAATTTTCATTTTTTTCGTGTTTTCTCCTCTTTTATAAAAATATTAGTGGCTAGCTAGTTAAAATGGGATATTGTGATTTCACAATGTCTTAGAAGTGATCATTTGAAAATGTTTAATTTGAAAAATGTGCACTTCGAGAAAATATCAAAATAAAGTGTTGCGTATTGATATTTATCTGTTTCTATATATATTTATTGTGAGAAATCATTAAGATGATCAGTGTTTCCACAAAGATAAATATCATTAATTATTAATAATAAAGAATTAAAGGTAAATTGAGCAAATTGGCTATTTCTGGCAATTTTTTTAAGTGTGTATCAAACTGGTAGCTCTTCGCATTAATCAGTACCCAAGAAGTAGCTCTTGGTTTCAAAAAGGTTGGTGACCCCTGGCGTAGACCACTACACTACCGGATAATTACTTTGTGGCCCATCAAATGTAGCATATACAGTATTTATACATACATAGCCGAGGTTACTGTGGTTTATCCGTTAGACAGTGCTCAATACCGGGTTAGGTCAGGAAAAATTCTGAGGCTATTTCATCCCTACAAGCCTGTTTCACAGGTTTCCATGCTCTTCAGGGGAGTCTCCACGAAGACTCCCTTATAGTGCCAAAGGCGGAATAGTGGTACATTTGGTTGAGTGTGAATCAGTGTTCCTTCAAATTGTCTGAATAAACAAACCAACTACCTGAGAATTCCCTGGAGGACATGTGAGCAACATCAGATGTGCACACTGTGGACCGAGTGGCGTGTCTAGACTTTTTTCAAAGGTTGCACCTAGGCTATGTCTACACAAGCCAGATAACCCCTTAAACGAATGATTATTTAGCCTAAGCCTCGTTTCAGCCACACTAAATCAGCGTTCAAGGTCCCCTTCCTCGGACAATTTTTTACACGGGTAAGTGCGCCGTCTATTTCTTGAATCTCCGGCTCTTAGCTTTGTATTGACTCATTGATCGTTTACAAACTGAGTTTGGAGAGGAAGTGACGCCGCGAGTCATCCAGACATGCCCGTGTGGAAATCACACGTGAATACCTTAAGAGAAGCAAATTGCAGCTATTTCGGATACAACACATCTCAGACAGTAGCATAGACGGTTGAGCGACGGTTTTGGATAAGACCTGGAAGAACGGCAGTCTGGTGGGATATGTTTGTCAACGAGTGTGTTGTGCCAGCTGAACGGCAAGAAAACTTTCGAATGTCCAGGTCAGCTGTGATTCTACTTAATGAAAAACGACAATGACAGACTACGAAAAACAGCGAATACATTTGGACTGGCAAAGCAGACTATTACTAGTTATTGTCTGCGATGTATGTCGAGCGATTACTCAACGTCTAGCTTTGTACTCCGTAACTATTGTGAAGCCATGAAGTGGTTGCGGCCGTCAAGTACGACCGCCAATTTCAGCCTACAAGCACAGTGTCCCGAACAGATATCTATGCGTGTTGTAAAATGTTTTTTATCACATTGGTTACTTCCACACGTCCATTAAAGATATGATTCATGGCTGATGGCTCAGGTGTGATTCACTACAATAGGGTTGGTCTATCAGCTGCTGATGGTGAGGCAAGCAAGGTTTACTGTTAAAAGAAATGTGGCAATAGTCTACATTGAAACACAGGGTAAGTATACACTTCCAGGTCAGAGGTGACTATCGGGTTTTTTTCCGCGCATGCGTACTAGGTCGCGTTGCTCCGGCGGACGGAGGGTAGGAAGGGGGTCTTAAACGACCATTGTGTGTTTGTGGACATGGATAAGGTTAGGTGGGATTTACCCAGATAGCCTAAGCCGGTTTAGTGTAGAAGGGACCCTAGTTCTGCAGGGTGGAACCCATAAAACAGTGTCTACCCCAGGAGCAGCTGTAGCTACTATAGTAGTTTGCCACGGTTACCACCTCCAAGTATGGAGTGAATCTTCTTGGAAGACTCCCCTAAAGAGCAGGGAAACCTGCAAAACAGGCTTGTAGGAATGAAATAGCCTCTTGAGTTTTTCCCTGACCTAACGAATGTATATATATACATATTAGGGCTGGGCGATATGGCCTTTTTTTAACATCTCGATATTTTTAGGCCATGTCACGATACACGATATATATCTCGATATTTTGCCTTAGCCTTAAATTAACACTTGATGCATATAATCACAGCAGTATGATGATTCTATGTGTCTCCATTAAAACATTCTTCTTCATACTGCATTAATATATGCTCATTTTAAACTTTCATGCAGAGAGGGAAATCACAACTACCGGTAAGTCAATTGACCAAAAGTGTATTTATTAAACAGTTATTAAGCAGTGGCACAAACATTCATGTCATTTCAAAAACAGAAAGTGCAAGATTGTCAGAGACATTTTAAAACATGCTATTAGTGCACTTCTGTGCATGATGTCACTAAGATGACATATCAAAACAATACTAAATTAAAGTGCACTTTTTGTACAGAACGCCACTACAATAGTTTAAAGTGAACTTTTGTGCATGATGTCGCACAAGATATTTCAATAACTGTCAAATAAAAATGAACTGCATAATAGGAAATCAAATAGTGTATGTGGTAGGTTCCTGCGGACATTATCTCCTTCTGTTGTTCACTATTTTTTTTCATACGGTGTTGATGTGGAAATGGTTGCTTGGTCATTTTGTTGGTGTGGCACCGAACAGAGATGTTGACATGCTGAGTAAGCACTCTTCATTCTCTAGCGGGTGACTTTTCAAATGATGCTACATATTAGCAGTAATGCTACTTTTTGTAGCAACGCTTTTGCCCCACACTTGACAAATTACGGTTGTCTGTTCGACATATTCCCACTTGAAGCCAAACCACCGCCAGACGATGGACCCCATGCTGTTTTTCTTGGGAATTAATTCTTCCTTCATTTGTTAACGGATTCGCACCTTCTTTCTCTCGTATTACCACTCGCACCACAGCTAACGTTACCCATGCTGCTACCTCTCTGCTCCGCAAGGGCGTATACGTATGTGACGTATGTAAGAAGGTGCGCTTGTTTTATTGAGGAGAGACTAGAACCAGTGAGAAACGCCTGTAGTGTAATGCCCGCAGCTAAAAGCAAATGCTTGAGAACGTATACTCGAATATCACGATATAGTCATTTTCTATATCTTACTTACTTACTTACTTACTTAGTCCTCTTGCACTTCAGGGCGCGTAGAGCCGACCATAGCAACCAGGTCTCTCCATCTGGGTCTGTTGTGGGCAAGGTGTTGAGCTCGTGCCATAGTCACATTGCAGGCCTTAAGGTCCTGGGCTAATACATCCAGCCAGCGAGTGCTGGGGGCGCCTCTAGGGCGTCTCCAGCCAGCTCGCTGCGGGTTGAAGTCCAGGATTTTGCGCGTGGGGTGTTCCCCCGGCAGGCGGATGACATGGCCATACCAGCGCGCTCGCCGCATTGCTGCGAGGCGAGAGGCTGGGAGCTGTTGGGTTAGCTCTCTTAGGGTCTTGTTGGTGACATGCTGGCTCCACGTGATGCCTTCTATCCTCCTGAGGGCTCTGGAATCAAAGCCATCTAGCCTGGCCGCCAGGATGTTATTCAGCGGCCATGTTTCCGAGCCGTACAGAAGGACAGAGATGACAAAGGAATTGTAGACCCTCAACTTTGTGTCCCGAGATATGTGCCGGTGTCGCCACAACGGTCTCCACAAGGACTGCATGACGGAGGCTGCAAGGGCGCGACGGCGGTCCACCTCTCGTTTGAGGTCGCCGGTGTTGGTGACTGTCGAGCCGAGGTATCTGAAGGTAGGGACAAAGTGGACAGGGGTATCCTCAAATTAGAAGGGTGGTGGGTCTGGTCCATCGCCGATATGCATGAGTTCGGTTTTGGACCAGCTGATTTTCAGGCCGAGCTGTTTGGTCTCCTCATCAAACACACCGAGGGCCTCCCTGAGCTGGTCAGCGGTCTCACTGAACAGGGTGGTGTCATCGGCGTATTCGAGGTCCTTTAGGGTGTAGTTTCCAAGTGACACTCCGGGGACTCGCACACAGACTCTGGACATCAGGTGGTCGATGACACAGTTAAATAGTTCTGGTGCGGCAACACAGCCTTGCCTGACCCCGCTGTTGATGGGGAACCACTCAGAGTCTTTACAGCTCACACGCACACAGCTTTCTGCACCCTGATACAACTGCTGAAAGAGTGTGGTGATTTTAGTTGGGACTCCGAGGGACTTCAGGATGTTCCAGAGGGACCCGTGGTCCACAGTGTCGAAGGCAGCCTTAAGGTCAATGAAGGCAATGTAGAGGTGCCGGTCCTTTCTGAACTCCCGGGCCTTTTCTATTAAGAGCCGGCTCTTAATTTTCTATATCGCACAGAGACAAATCCGCGATATATCGAGTATATTCGATATATCCAGTCCTAGAAGGGGCCCTAGTTCTGCAGGGTGGAACCCATAAAACAGTGTCTACCCCAGGAGCAGCTGTAGCTACTATAGTAGTATGGAGTGAATCTTCTTGGAAGTCTCCCTGAAGACTCCCCTGAAGAGCAGGGAAACCTGCGAAACAGGCTTGTAGGGATGAAATGGCCTCCGTGTTTGTCCCTAACCTAACGAATATATACATACATATATAGTTAGTTTTTATGCATACTGCTCGCAGAGCGGTAAACGGCTTGCCGTCAAATTTAATATAGTGCATGCTTATTCTTTTATTCTATTGTTATTTTAAAAAAACAATTGTTATTCTCTATCCATATTCCAAACAGACCACAACTCTCAAAATCCCACATTTTCCATGGAGCTCCAGCAGTTTGTGTTGCCAAATCTCCTCGCAAAATGTCAACCCCGTCCCAAAGCGGTCCCGTGGTACGGCCGGGGCAGCAAGGCTTCATTGTGATAATTTCCGGCCCCTCCGGTACATGAAGCAAGCCTCGATACATGCTTCGCTGAAATGCTCCCTCCGACACACGCCTGGAAGCCTTTGCAATTAAGCACACTACCGGCGGCCGCTTTCCTACGACGTTCGTATGCTTCAAATCGTTCCAACTCTGCGTGGGGTGGCACATGGAGTGGCCTTTTGGATTGTTGGGGCAGCACGTGGTTGTTTTCAATCCATCAAGACTCTTTCGTAGCTGTGCACCGATTCCAGGAAACGAAAATGAAAAGAACATAAAAAGGTTTTAATGAATGATCCTGGTTGATATGCTGCAGGGGAACTCCAACTCTTTCTTTTACTTTCTTTTAAAAAGCTTGTTTTTTGGGAAGTCCTGCTTTTTAATGCCAAGGTTTTCTGGCTGAATGAGATACAGAAGCAGAACACATGACACATGTCTCAAGCATTCCTTTGCTTGACCCTGAACTCTGTGCATGCTTCTGAAAGTTTATATTTCTCGCAGTAGAAAATTAACCTTGCTGCTTGTTTACTCAACTGGATAATAAGAAATGTGAGTTTGTCTTGGTAAGAACACTGATTGAATACATTGGACTACACACATTCCTTTGATGCCTTTGAGGGGCTTGTTGACACCATCTTACCTTCTTTGCTCTCATGGGAGAGAATCAGGGCTTAATGCCTGATTTAGCAGATTTAACAGTTCTGTGGGTTTTTGTGCTGGCAATCCCTTCCTGACCCGGTCATGTGAGATCCGCTGGCGAACTCTCGTTGCTCCTTAAATGTTTGAACAATTGTAGAGAAGACCATAAAAAGGGTGGAAGGAAGGCCTTGAAGAAGGATGGACCTCGTGAGGATGAGACTGTTAGATTGAAAAAGCTTTTGTTCTGACTTGGCAACGATTTGACGTCACAAGGTCTACCACAATCTTGCGATGATGATTAGTATCATCACTGGATTGTTGGGCGTACTCGCGCTAGCCTATTTGGACCGGGATGGACCCCCGCTTGGTAGACCAGTCCAAGTCTCATTTGTAGATGAATTACTTGCAAGAGAAGTGATGGTAGGAATTAAATGAAATATTTTTAAAGGGGAACATTATCACCAGACCTATGTAAGCGTCAATATATACCTTGATGTTGCAGAAAAAACACCATGTATTTTTTTAACCGATTTCCGAACTCTAAATGGGTGAATTTTGGCGAATTAAACGCCTTTCTAATATTCGCTCTCGGAGCGATGACGTCACAACGTGAAGCAATCTGCCATTTTCTCAAACACCGAGTCAAATCAGCTCTGTTATTTTCCGTTTTTTCGACTGTTCTCTGTACCTTGGAGACATCATGCCTCGTCGGTGTGTTGTCGGAGGGTGTAACAACACGAACAGGGACGGATTCAAGTTGCACCAGTGGTCCAAAGATGCGAAAGTGGCAAGAAATTGGACGTTTGTTCCGCACACTTTACCGACGAAAGCTATGCTACGACAGAGATGGCAAGAATGTGTGGATATCCTGCGACACTCAAAGCAGATGCATTTCCAACGATAAAGTCAAAGAAATCTGCCGCCAGGAGTGTGTGAGCAATTCAGGGACAAAGGACCTCGGTAGCACGGCAAGCAATGGCGGCAGTTTGTTCCCGCAGACGGGCGAGCTAAACCCCCCTGGATGTCTTGGCTCACACCGTCCCGAAGATGATCAAGAGAAGAATATCGACCCTAGCTTCCCTGGCCTGCTGACATGAGGGTATGTCTACAGAATATATTAATTGATGAAAATTGGGCTGTCTGCACTCTCAAAGTGCATGTTGTTGCCAAATGTATTTCATATGCTGTAAACCTAGTTCATAGTTGTTAGTTTCCTTTAATGCCAAACAAACACATACCAATCGTTGGTTAGAAGGCGATCGCCAAATTCGTCCTCGCTTTCTCCCGTGTCGGTGGCTGTCGTGTCGGTTTCGCTGGCATACGGTTCAAACCGATATGGCTCAATAGCTTCAGTTTCTTCTTCAATTTCTTTTCGCTACCTGCCTCCACACTACAACCATCCGTTTCAATACATTCGTAATCTGTTGAATCGCTTAATCCGCTGAAATCCGAGTCTGAATCCGAGCTAATGTCGCTATAGCTTGCTGTTCTATCCGCCATGTTTGTTTGTGTTGGCATCACTATGTGACGTCACAGGAAAATGGACGGGTGTTTATAACGATGGTTAAAATCAGGCACTTTGAAGCTTTTTTTTAGGGATATAGCGTGATGGGTAACATTTTGAAAAAAACTTCGAAAAATATAATAAGCCACTGGGAACTGATTTTTAATGGTTTTAACCATTCTGAAATTCTGATAATGTTCCCCTTTAATACATATGAATCTTGTCACAGGTGAGCAAACTTACTTGACCTTTGAGTTTGGGCCGGGCTATACGGCTGAAATGTGTATCACGATATAAGTGTTTAATATCGATAATTATTAGGGATGTCCGATAATGGCTTTTTGTCGATATTCCGATATTGACCAAACCCTTAATTACCGATACAGATATCAACCGATACCGATATCAACCGATACTGATATATACAGTCGTGGAATTAACACATTATTATGCCTAATTTGGACAACCAGGTATGGTGAAGATAAGGTCCTTTTAAAAAAATAAATAAATTAAATAAGATAAATAAATTCAAAACATTTTCTTGAATAAAAAAGAAAGTAAAACAATACAAAAACAGTTACATAGAAACTAGTAATTAATGAAAATGAGTAAAATTAACTGTTAAAGGTTAGTACTATTAGTGGACCAGCAGCACACACAATCATGTGTGCTTACGGACTGTATCCCTTGCAGACTGTATTGATATATATTGATATATAATGTAGGAACCAGAATATTAATAACAGAAAGAAACAACCCTTTTGTGTGAATGAGTGTGAATGAGTGGGGGAGGAAGGTTTTTTGGGTTGGTGCACTAATTGTAAGTGTATCTTGTGTTTTTTTATGTTGATTTAATAAAAAAAAATTTAAAAAACGATACCAATAATTTCCGGTATTACATTTTAACGCATTTATCGGTCAATAATATCGGACATCTCTACATACAATGTGTAATACTACATTTTTACATACAGAAGTATTTTGTTCAAGCCAGGGGTTTTTACGTTTTTATATTATTAATCTCAATGTTGGAGATATTTTTTTATTTGCATTTTTGTTAACAGAACATATTACTTAAGTTCTTTGAAAATTATTTCATAAAAAGTACAAATTTATATCTGGTGTAAAAACGACAACATTATTCAAATTACCGGTAGAATTTTCCTAAGAGTAAGATGCAGTGTCACTTCAAACCACTAGTTTTTGTTCAAATAAAAGAAAAACTTGTATTGCATTATATCTGTTATTTGTATTTGAGGGTTTCTTTAAAAAGTAGGCGGGAAAAAAATGGAAAAATCGTTATTTCGTTTTTTTTCCTTTTTTTTTTTTTTAAATCTTGAGATTTTAGTACTTTCCGGATGCACTGTATGAATTTTTACCAAATAAGACAGTACTTAGCGTTCTGAAAATAAGTCCTCCACAAGAAGGTATACCTGAACTACAGAATTGTTACCAAGACACCCCAAAAAAATGGACTGATGGACACAAGCTTCCAAGATGAAGCAACAGTTCCTGCAAGTTGCAACACTTTGCACACGTACGTGGAAGTACAGCGTGCCCCCCATCTAAAACATGTCATGTGTTTTTGTTTATTGAGCAAACGCACTGTTGCACTGCGGCGGCATGATTGATGAAATTGTTTACAGAGCGTCAACGTGATTTGGATGAGACGTTTTGGGAACGCTGACCTTCGCCTCACACTGTGACAAACAGTCCACAAGAAACACATCATGAGATAACTTGTAAATAGTGCTATGATCTCATTTTCAACATGAATGCTTCCTTTATTTGTAAAGGTCTACCTAAGGCCACTGAATGCACCTCCACCCATCACTAGACTTAGAATGACATTTTATTGTCATTCAAATTTGAACTTTACAGTACAGATAAGAACGAAAGTTTGTTGCATTAACTCATGGTAGTGCAGGATAAAAAAGCAATAAAGTGCAGATATAAATAAATAGATTACTGTAGATCATACTTGCCAACCTTGAGACCTCCGATTTCGGGGGAGGGGGGAGGGGTGGGCGTGGTCGGGGTGGGAAGAAGGGCGTGGTTGGGGGCGTGGCTAAAAGGGGAGGAGTATATTTACAGCTAGAATTCACCAAAGTATTTCATATATATATAGATAATATGTATATATATATATATATATATTATATATATATATACCGGTGTATATATATATTAAGAAATACTTGACGTTCAGTGAATTCTAGCTATATATATATATATATATATATATATATATATATATATATATATATATATATATATATGTATTTTATTATATATATATATATATAAATGAATTTCAGTGTTCATTTATTTACACATATACACACACATAACACTCATCTACTCATTGTTGAGTTAAGGGTTGAATTGTCCATCCTTGTTCTATTCTCTGTCACTATTTTTCTAACCATGCTGAACACCCTCTCTGATCATGCTTTGATGTGTGGCACGCACAAAAGTGCTTTCATCAAATGCACTAGATGGCAGTATTGTCTTGTGTAAGAGTGTCACAACATTGCTGTTTACGGCAGACGAACTGCTTTATGGTAGACGAAAAACGTGACTGCTGTTGTTGTGTGTTGTTGCCACGCTGGGAGGACGTTAATGAAACTGCCTAACAATAAACCCACATAAGAAACCAAGAACTCGCCCTCCATCATTCTACAGTTATAACGTGATTGGGCAGGTATGCTGTTTAAATTGTGGGTTAATACTCAAATAAAATATTTGTTATTATGGACCTGAGTCCGCCTGAATTTCGGGAGATTTTCGGGAGAAAATTTGTCCCGCGAGGTTTTCGGGAGAGGCGCTGAATTTCGGGAGTCTCCCGGAAAATCCGGGAGGGTTGGCAAGTATGCTGTAGATAAATATATTGCACTTTTGCATATGCATCCACATTCATGGATGTATGTTATATTGCCTTTATATTCCAGCGAGTTAATCCATTTTGGGGGGAATTGAGGGGATTATTATGATGCGTTCAAGAGTCTTACGGCCTAGCAAGGAGCGGTCAAGATATTTTTGTCCTTCCTCGATTCGATTTAGGCCAAACTTCTAAGGCCAAATTGGGTTTTCTATGGGGTGAAAGCGCAAGTGTTAAAGTGAAATTGTGAACGAGGCCCGTGGAGAAGTTGCCAAAGCAGCAGTTTTATCAGAACCAAACGAGATGTCAGTATGCTATTATACAGTAAAACCTGTTTATGTCATCCCTTCTCAACATTAGCGGTCGTCTACTTTAGCGAGAGTGAAAGTAACCATTGCATGCACATTTACTTGTACTTTGTCTAGTGCAGTGGCACATTATGAGTAAATGGTAAATGGGTTATACAAACCCCGTTTCCATATGACTTGGGAAATTGTCTTAGATGTAAATATAAACGGAATACAATGATTTGCAAATCATTTTCAACCCATATTCAATTGAATATGCTACAAAGATATTTGATGTTCAAACTCATAAACTTTTTTTTTTTTTTTTGCAAATAATAATTAACTTAGAATTTCATGGCTGCAACACGTCCCAAAAAAGTTGGGAAAGGGCATGTTCACCACTGTGTCACTGTGCCTTTCCTTTTAACAACACTCAGTAAACGTTTGGGAACTGAGGAGACACATTTTTTAAGCTTCTCAGGTGGAATTCTTTCCCATTCTTGCTTGAAGTACAGCTTAAGTTGTTCAACAGTCCGGGGGTCTCCGTTGTGGTATTTTAGGCTTCATAATGCGCCACACATTTTCAATGGGAGACGGTCTGGACTACAGGCAGGCCAGTCTAGTACCCGCACTTTTTTACTATGAAGCCACGTTGATGTAACTTGTGGCTTGGCATTGTCTTGCTGAAATAAGCAGGGGCGTCCATGGTAACGTTGCTTGGATGGCAACATATGTTGCTCCAAAACCTGTATGTACCTTTCAGCATTAATGGCGCCTTCACAGATGTGTAAGTTACCCATGTCTTGGGCACTAATACACCCCCATACCATCACAGATGCTGGCTTTTCAACTTTGCGCCTATAACAATCCGGATGGTTCTTTTCCTCTTTGGTCCGGAGAACACGACGTCCACAGTTTCCAAAAAAAATTTGAAATGTGGACTCGTCAGACCACAGAGCACTTTTCCACCTTGTATCAGTCCATCTTAGATGAGCTCAGGCCCAGCGAAGCCGACGGCGTTTCCGGGTGTTGTTGATGAACTGTTTTCGCCTTGCATAGGAGAGTTTTAACTTGCACTTACAGATGTAGCGACCAACTGTAGTTACTGACAGTGGGTTTTTGAAGTGTTCCTGAGTCCATGTGGTGATATCCTTTACACACTGATGTCGCTTGTTGATGCAGTACAGCCTGAGGGATCGAAGGTCACAGGCTTAGCTGCTTACGTGCAGTGATTTCTCCAGATTCTCTGAACCCTTTGATGATATTACGGACCGTAGATGGTGAAATCCCTAAATTCCTTGCAATAGCTGGTTGAGAAAGGTTTTTCTTAAACTGTTCAACAATTTGCTCACGCATTTGTTGACAAAGTGGTGACCCTCGCCCCATCCTTGTTTGTGAATGACTGAGCATTTCATGGAATCTACTTTTATACCCAATCATGGCACCCACCTGTTCCCAATTTGCCTGTTCACCTGTGGGATGTTCCAAATAAGTGTTTGATGAGCATTCCTCAACTTTATCAGTATTTATTGCCACCTTTCCCAACTTCTTTGTCACGTGTTGCTGCCATCAAATTCTAAAGTTAATGATTATTTGCACAAAAAATAATGTTTATCAGTTTGAACATCAAATATGTTGTCTTTGTAGCATATTCAACTGAATATGGGTTGAAAATTATTTGCAAATCATTGTATTCCGTTTATATTTACATCTAACACAATTTCCCAACTCATACGGAAACGGGGTTTGTACATGTATGTTTTTTTTTATTAATGTTCCAAGCGGCCGGCCCTCTGAGGGGAGCCAAAACTGCAACGTGGCCCTCAATGAAAAGAAGTTTGACACCCCTGCTTTATAGTACGAGAACTCTGTTATGGTTTTGAACAGAACTTGCAGGTCTATCGAACGTCATCAACGAGCTCTCTGGCCAGCAGATGATTAGCCCTGTTTCGAGTTGTTTGGCTTAAAAAAGCTGGGCTTTCTACACCATCTCTTGGTGACTTAATGATGTTCTAAAACCACGTTTCACTGGCAGCACGTGAGGAAAGCTGAACCACATTGATGACGGAGGAAACAGAAACCCAGATAATCGGCTTTTTTCAGTCAGGCGACCTTGAAAGTTCTCTCGTATGTGCTGTGACGCAGCACCATTATGGAAAAAGTACATCTCATCTTTCTGAATGACATGCACGTTCGTCAGTTGGCTGCACACACACACACACACACACACACACACACACACACACACACACACACACACACACACACACACACACACACACACACATCCCACGCCAACGTGTGTGTGAGATAATAGCCTTTGCCAGCATTGTTAGGGTTGAATACGTACATTCTGCTTGATAATAGTGAACCCACTAGAAGTCTCTCTGTGTGACACGCTCCGTTAGTTTGCTTAAATAAACTTTGAAAAATCATGCTGGTGGACAGAAACTGTTTTGGAAAAGAGAAGGGACTTTCGAAACTTGACGTTTGTTTTGTGTCCAGTCACATGGCGGCCTAAAGGCTATTAACACACTCTTTTTATTCTTATTCTTAACAGCACAACAACACTGTACACCAAGGTTAGAAACCAATGTTTTTCTTAGTTTCCTTTTTACGAAGCGGAGGCCGGAGAGGTCTTCTAACCCCAAATGTCAGCCCACCCTGCTCTTTAGGGCCGGTAAACTCCAACTGACGTCATTTTGGGTGTTGACAGTATTTTAAGAACATTTCAGAGTCAGTCAGGGTTGAAATCTTAGTTTATGGATCACCAAGTAGCCTTGTGATTAGTTTTTGGTCACCACTTAATTGACCACATTTTAAGGGATTATTTTTCTACATTTAAAACTAGGGATGTCCGATAATATCGGACTGCCGATATTATCGGCCGATGATGGTTTA